>NC_140374.1:9317500-9917500 GCF_054491055.1 Hypomesus nipponensis | reverse complement strand
CCCCCCATATATTGGGGCTATAAGATCTGACACACCCCCAAATTATTTTGGTGGCTCCTCATGTCCTGTACAGTGTGCCATAAAAAGCTTTTGATATTAGTTGCAAAAATGTAAAAGTTAGAAGGGGAGCAGGGTTTTGGCAACACTGTTTTTCATACCTGCCGAAATCCTCCCCCCCCCCCTCATATCTTGGGACGGTAAGATTTGACACACCCCAAGATTATTTTGGTGGCTCCTCATGTCCTGTAGAGTGTGACATAAAAAGCTTTTGATACTAGTTGCAAAAATGTAAAAGTTAGAAGGGGAGTAGTATTTTGGCAACACTGTTTTTCATACATGCCAAAATCCTCCCTCCCCAAATAAAATCTCAGGTTGGCTGTGACAGCTGCCTCAGAAGGTTCCATCTCTGTTGTGCTAAAATCCAACTGAGAGGAATGTCTGTGCTGCCTGGCTTATATCCCTGACCTGTTGTCATGGTCAAACCTCAAACTTGTGAAAACTCTTTTTTTTCTACTTTTTGTTAAATATATCATTATAGTTTTTTGTTTGGAAATCAAATCACCAATACAAATTTCATCATTTATTAGATGTTTTCCACTAGCCATTCACAAAGGGAAGGTCCAGGCTTGGCTTATCAGGTACTAGAACTAAGCACTTTAGAAGTTAGAAGATACTTACAAGGCTGTGGGAAGCAGGATCTATAAAATGGATATGATTGTAAACACAAAACAGTTGTGTGGCAAGTAGTTTACTGAGAGGGTAATAGGAGTTGAATTCTGGTATGAGGGACCCGTGAGCAGGGGCCTTTTATGTACTTTTGTAAAATAATGTAGCTATACTCATGTAACAGACGATTATATTACAATTGGCATATAGTGCATTTAGTAAGTAGCCTATAACAGCAAGTACAACGTAATCAAGAATCAGAAGTGAATAGTTCTACTAAAAGTGATTTGTACAAAGGAATATAAAGAAGAATGCTCGCTTTAACCAGACAGTGACATAACAGCAGTCGCACATAATTCACATATTACCCTCATTCCGATAATAGGACAGTTAGCACAACATCGACTTCAACATGGTTTTCAAGTGCAGCTCCAAACTACGTCTATTTTCGTGAGTGAATCATTCGGATTTTACGAGTAGAATGACATACAAATCGTATCAGCTCTCAAGTGCAGCACAACAAAAACGTATATTTTGATGAAACATGAATTAAATATCCTACTGACGGTTTCCTCAAAGCCTAAGACGAGGGAATTTAGGCTTGTAAAAAGCGCCTTGGTTCGTCAAACTGCAACTATTAATACGCAAGGAAGGCAGTGCGCGTTCACGCGTAGGGGAGTGGGATTCTGCGGGGGAGTGAGAATTCGGTCCAACACCGGCTCGCAAGCCAAACAAGTGTGTGTGGCGTGCGTGTTGTTTTGTTTCCGGTCTAGCTAGATCCGGTGCGGTGTTGTAGTTTTTCTAACGTCGGTAGTTGTTGCAACAGAATGTGAAAAAAACTACAAAGTTTGCTAGGCCAAAAAGAGCGTTAATCGCGTGATAAAAGAATTGACGGCGTTAATTTGGATTTGCATTAACGCCGTTAATAACGCGTTAAACTGACAGCACTAGTTTTCAGTAAAACTGCGTTGATTTTACAAGTGTAGATTGGGATTCCGAGATTATCAATTTAAATGAATGCACTGACTATTAAAGCAAATTGTTAAAACTAAAAACTTTAACAATTAATTTTTTTACAGCGGCACAGCAGATTTATACTGAGGCACGTGCCCCAGTAAAAGGGGTCTAGCGACACCCCTGTCTGGAAGTCAAGACTGCGTAAACACAGTAAGCCAGTTTGATATAAACTCTTTGTGATACTCTACCAGAGTGGAGGTCACAGACACAGCAGTCTGTGCCATTCTCCCCAGCAGACTGGCAGCAGGGTGCACAGCGGTTCTCCACAGCATGGAGAGCAGAGTCCGCATGGCAGCTTAAACACTGGTTGGGTCTGGGACCAGTACAGTGTCTACATGAGCTGTCACATGGTTCACAGGTCTCCTTAAAGACATGGATGACAATGTTGGTGACATAGAAAAGTATAGTAACCAAAATTTCTCAGGGCCTAATAAGAGGTGATCGTTGTCCACAGCATTATGATGCTTCACTTTGAATGTAAATATTGTATCACTTAACAAAAGCACTGATAGCCAAAAACTGTTGTAGGGATAATGTGGCACCTCTGTTCAGTCTTAACTTTGATAATAAGATATCCTCCCATTTGAATAGATTTACTTTCCCTGCTTCGCACTCCATGGCAAAATTGAATAGTGCTGTAACAAATAACTCACATTCTCTGAAAAGTAGCGTCCTTTTTCACAGTGTGGGTAGCAGACATTGTATTGGAGAGTGCTACCCCTGTCACACGTCAAACAGCCCTGGGGTGTGGAATCTGCAAACAAACACACACACACTGTGAGCACTTACAGAAAAATGACGGTAATTTAGAGGTCTCTGACGTAGGCGCACACATGGCACTGTTCCAAAGGCACTTCTATGGTGTGATTAAAGAACTGAAGTGGGCAGCGAGTTCTTTATGATTTACTAATGATCCCTCTGAGTACAGATACAGTATGTGGATAGTGTTTGGGTTACCTGTGCAGGTTCGGCAGCTGGTGTGACACTGTCTGCAGACATGAAGGAGTGGGTAGAAGCGGTGTGGGCAGCGTTCAACACACAGCCTGGTCCCCTGGAGCTCCAAGAGGGGAGGCAGACAGACACGACAGGACTCAGGCCCCGACCCGGAGCACAGTTCACATGAGGGATCACACTTCTCACAGTTGGAGCTCTTACTATAGTAGCTGAGGACAGAAGCAGTTTCCTGATTAAACAGTATGAATGCCTTCAGTTTGCCAGTATGCTACTGGAGTAATAAGATACAAGGAAAGAATGCATTGTTTGTTGAAAGGGAGTGTAAGGAAGATTCCAAACAGATGGCCAACACAAAATGTTAAATTAAATATTGGGAAACAAGGCAAACAGTATTTGTTCCTTGTTTGTCACTCCTAAACATACATCAGTTAATGACTGACAACCAGGATGAAGCATTGCATCAGAGAACAGTAGGGTGGTGGCATAAAGGTTTCAAAACCAAAAACTCCAAACGTTACGACTGTGCCTAATTTATAGTAAATGTTTGAACTTGTTGCAGGAACACCTCATGAATGTGATATGGCTTTATCATCCCTCACCCAGTGGGGCAGTGGGACACACACATGTGGAGGAGGTTGAAGTATCCTGAGGCGCAGGTCAGGCAGTCTTTAGGGGAGGCTCCAAAGCAGCTGGCGCACACATGGTCACATGGAGAACAAAAGCCCAGCTCGGCCCCATCGGCCTGCTGTCTGGAGCTGTAGGTACCTGCAGGACACTCACTCAAACAGGTGCTGTCTGAGGACAGACACACAAATACACAAAAAAAAACCACAAACACTCTCGCACACACACGCACACACTGCAATGTCACAAGAACGTTACACTCGCTGGTTCTGGTGTTCAAATGGAGGTAACCCTGGTGGAAGGTATTTACTTTTAAGGTATTTGGGCACAGCGCAGGTCTGGCACTCATTATGCCCTGGTCCTCCACAGGACTGGCAATAGCGGTGACAAGCTTTGCAGGTGAACTGGTCATCATGTAGGAATGTTCTGGGTGGACAGTCAGTGTCTCCCGTTACCCCACACAACAGTGTGTTTGGGTCCAGCACCAGACCCTTCTCGCACTGGGTACACTGGTTGGCCTCAGACCCAGAGCACTTGGCACACGTCTGGTGACACTCTACATAATCAATTAAAACACCAACATTTCCTAATTGTTTTGTGAACAGTATTACTGTACGGTAGATAAATATTGACCATCAATCTCCTCCAATATTTGCTAATATAAAATGACCAGCCCTAATATATCACCAATTAACAAATGTATACAATCAGGTAACAGCTTGTGCTTGAAGACAGTCTTCCAGTGGGTTCTATGTTATTTTGCTCTCACCCTGGCATTCCATAGCAAAGCTTTCATAATACGTCCCTGTGGGGCATTCTTTGGAGCAAATGCCCTGGTACAGCTTGGGAGTGAGAGTGGAGCATGTTTCACAGTCGTCAGCCAGCGGCCCAAAGCAGCTGGCACATGTGTTGTGGCACTGACCACAGCGGCCCTCCTCCATGTCCTCATAGTATCCCATAGGACAACTGGCTTTGCACACCCCATTTAAAATCAGGTACAGGAAACTGCACTCTATTCAACAGTAAAAAAGAAAGGCAAAGGTGTGCTATCAAAATTGTATGACAGGTATACATTGTTAGATAAGAATCAATATCTGGCTATCACTCACTGAAACAGGTCCTGTCATCTGAGCAGATGTCACAATGGGCAGGACAGCGTCTACAGGTACCATCATCCAGAGGGTAGGTCCTTAGGGAACAGTTGGGTCTGCACTGACCATTCTCCAGGAAGTGGTTGTCTGCACATGATAGGCACTGAGACTTGGTGCCTTCACAGGTCAGACAGGAGATGTCACAGACCTCACACAAGCTCTTCTCTTTCTCAAAGAAACCTCTGAAAACACCACATAGCACTCATTATTTAAATATACAGGGTTAGGATAAAACAAGTCTCGGACAATTTATTTCTGTCCACTATGGGCACATGTCTGAAGAGAGACAGAAATGTATCCTTATAAACACTATTTGAAAAAACTCAAACCAGGGGAGGAAGATATCACCACAAAATCACCCTGTGCAAACATATCTTTGGCCGAGAAAGATGACTCACTCTGGGCAGTTGGACCAGCACCTCCCCATGTAGAGGAACAGAGGGTAGCTGCCAGTGGGACAGCTGACACAGTTATCACTAGTCCGCTCACAAGTTTCACAGTTGGGGGAGCACTCCTCACACAGCTGGGAGGAGGGATTAGCATAGGACCCTGAGGGGCAGTGATCCACACACAAACCCTCCTGGTCCAGAACATACCCTGCACCACATGGAGTAAGAGAAAGAAACAAACAGAGACAGAAAGACAGGAAGAGACAGAATGAGAGATGGAGGGACTTATTAGGCTTAAAGTGAGATAAACAGTACATTATGTGGATCGAAGAGAAAGGGAGAAAGAAAGAGAGGAAGGGAAGGCCAGGCTACCTTCAAAACACGAAGAACAGTCCAGGGCTTGAGGTCCAAAGCAAGTCTTGCAGGATGCATCACAGGAGTGACACTCAAGTTCAGATTCTTAGAACACAGGAAAATACTGGTTTTAAAACCAGATAATATCTGTTTTTATGATATCACACCCCTATCAAACCATACATTTGAACCAACTGAACAGATAAGCAGGTTGCCAAAAATTGAGTACTATCTGAATCTTTTCACTAGAGGGCAATATTGTGCAAGCTGTAAGTAAAACGGGCTGCTTGTGATCATAATAAGATACATAGTCAATTGTAAAACTGGGTATCAAGTAGCGCAAAGCTGTTTTTGACTGTATGGTCTACAATAGATACCTTTCAACAAAGAAAACTGAGCCAAGCAAAAGTGTTTTAATTCGTCAAATCAAAGGATACGAAGTAGAAGTGATCCACATCCAGATGGACCAATGACAACTGGTTCACTCACCATCAAAAAACTGATCCTGCTGGCAGTTGACCAGGGGGCACTGCCCATGTAGAGGGGCATTTCCACTGGGGCACAGGTCACAGTCAGCCCCCTGAGGACCGTGGCATGTCTGACAAGAGCTGTGGCACACCTGGCAACGCCACCCACTGGGGGCACTGAAGGTGTGCTGAGGACACTGCTTTACACATTCCCCCTCTGAGAGAGCAGGACAAAGGAGAAAATGTGAGAATTCTCTTCTGACCCTTCTCTTTCTGTCCGAACACAGATCCACACAAAAGTGCAAAGGTCCTCATTAGTATTTGTTTGTAGTGAAATATGCACACACTAAGATGAAATGTTAAAGTAAAAAAGAACTATCCTGGAACTGAAGTCCTCATCTGTCAAACAGAAACACGTCTTTTTTCACCCTTTTTCTCTTTTTATCTTCTCTTCTCTTTATCGCTCTCCCCCGGTCTCGCCATATCTCCCACCCCTCACTTTCTCTCAACATTCCATCTGAAAAAACACTAGCTTTTCTCCTTTTATGGTGTGGTTTTATGGCTCATTAATATTTACATGAGCTGTGCGCTGATTGGTTGGTTTTCAACGAGTGAAGCTGGGGAGCAAAAACGCAACTTGGCCAACAGTAGTGATGGGAAGTTCGGTTAATTTTACTGATTCGGTTCTTTAAATCTCGTTCAGTAAAATTGATGAATCTTTTTTCGAGTCATTCGTTCATTTCAACCGGGGGGGGGGGGGGGGACGTCCACTGCAATACGTGTATACGTCCACTGTATCATATTCTCATGTAGGTTAATGCATGACATGTGCACCAGCAGATACTATTTCAAAATAAATTCCTGCATTAAAATCATGTATCATGAGTTTGTATGATTTGGTCATGTATTATCACACTAGCATTTAATTATCACGTCAAACAATTACACTGCACTAAACTGTAAGTGTAAATGTAAAGTGAAAATAACAAAACTAGTCAGTATGATGACTCAGTTAGCGAATATCATTCACGTATTACTAAAACAGCGGCCAAGCGAAAGGGAATAAGGAAACTGTTTCCTCTACTAAAAAATACAATGCGGGTCACGTGAAAAAAGGATCCAAACACTCATGAAAGACCGAGTCGGGAAATGAACGAATCGTTCGTTTCCTCTAGCTACAGAGCCTATGCAAGTCACGTGAAAAATGATCCAAAGACTCGTAGAAAGACCGAGTTGGGAAATGAACGAATTGTTCGTTTCCTCTAACTACAGAGCCTATGCATGTCATGTGAAAAATGATCCAAAGACTCGTAGAAAGACCAAGTCGGGAAATGAACGAATCGTTCGTTTCCTCTAGCTACAGAGCCAAGCCCCCACCCCTCGACTCTCGGCTTGAGGCAACAGCCCCGGTGGATGTAGGTGGTATTGCATTTCCGATTTTCTACCTGACTCGTCCGGTAGTTTTTATTCTATTAACTCCAGTCAACATATCTAAAATCTCCCCCAATAATTTTTGTTTGATTCTCGAACCTGGCTCATACTACTAGCTTTTTCATAGAAGATTTTTTCCTGATTTTTGCTAAAATTGAAACCAATCCGAAATGGGTAAACTAGAAGCCCATTTATTTGCTTACGTCAAGAAAAGTTGCCTGGAAACGTGCTCGCAGATACGAACAATGAACGAGCACAAAAGGGAGCATCAGCAAATCGCTGATTTACCTGAGCTGAATGAGAACAAGGAGAAAGGATTTGATAATCTACAGCTGCCTGCCTTTATTGTAGCACGTTTTACAAGGGGTTGCACAAAGGGTTGTTGAGTTAATTTCAATCATTTTAAAGCAGATTTAACAATTTTGTAATGAACGCTATTATGCTCATGGCATGACAAACGTAATTATAGCCTAATATAATTAGTTATAATATCATGGCATGTTACGACGTCATTATATATTGTTGACATGTTATTCTGAGGCAAAGACAAAGATGAAATATAGCTGCAAGCAGCAATGCGGGTTTCACCGCAAAATGGCAAAATATTGTAAACATGTACACTGTAGAAGATCGAGACTTGGACAACAAGAGAGCAAAACGACTTAATGTTTGCCAACAACAATAGGCTGAACGGGGATTTGAACTCATGAGCAAGTCAGACTCTCTAGCTTCTCTTCTGGACATCAACGGCTGAGATATTATAATTAGTAAGGCCTGAGTATTAACTTCTCATAGGATATTGAATCTCTTCTTGAGTTGATCTCTTTCCAGACTCTCAGTCAATGCACAACTAACAAGTCATGTGGACAACTTTTTTTTTTCTTAAAAAAAAAAAGAAAAAGAAGTATTTATCAAATTCTAAAAACGTTTCTAAAAGACACATCAATACACGACAGTCAACACATACAGGTTACCTAAAGGGCGTACAATACAATTGCCCCACTAGGGGGTTACAAGTGGGAGTCCGAGGCTCGACAAAAAGTCCACTCAAGCCCGCCCTTGGTGACTCCGTCTCCCTCTCCTCCCGATCTTCCTCGCCAGTGGAGTCAAGCGACTAGCCCGCTGCCTTCTGTCGCGACGGCCCCTGGGAAGGCCCATCCCTATGCCACTGCTCCCAGGCTGCCCTTCGGCGAGGTTTCCGTTCCTCGGGTCCGGCCATCAGTCCGTCCGTCGGTCATTCGCCCTCAGGTGGCCTGGCCCACCTCTGGGTTACCAGCACCGAACGCCAGCGCCGAAACGCCCAACACTCTGAATTTTGGGACAAGTCCCCGCCTGGCGTCGGGGCCGGAGCCCCCAGGCAGGCGACCGCTCCGACCCTCCTCCGTCACCGGATCCCAGTACCGGCGATCTGGTATCGACGGAGGAGGGTCAATGGGTCACTTGATCTGAGCCAAAAGGCCGAGAAGCGGTCATGTGGACAACTGGGCTAAAGCAGAGCTCATTTTCAGCGCCTTGCAAGAATAGCCTGTGACAGTAATGCAGCCGACTCTCTGGTCCGATTAAACTACACAACATACACAATCAGGGAGACCAACAAGATTATATTAACTAACCAACAATAACATTACAAACATCTATCTGAACGAACACAACAACTAAAATCCCTCGCACGGCTTTTGTAACGAAACTATTTTCCACGAGTCTTTGCATTTTTGGACATGCCGCACTGCATGCTGGGTACCCAAGTGGCTGACGCTAATTATCTAGCTGTGCTCCGACTGCGTGATGAGTATTAGTTTTTGGTCAGTTTTGGGACAAAGGTTAAGAAACGGTTGACATTTCAAAGTGAAATTGCATGAAATTGCGCATGGTATTTCAGAATGATGTCTGCCTGTTTACCTAAACAAGTAATCAAAATTATGACAGGCCAAAAGCCATGGTCTGGAATCGGTCCTGTGACCTTGCGCTTTGCAGCACCACGATTCAACCTATTGAGCTACACGCAAAGCTGAGAAATTCTGGTCAGTTTCTGTGTAAAAAAAGAAAGCCGTTTCTCCTGTAGCGTGGATTGGTCAATTGGGCCAAAGTTTAAAAAGCTGTAATTCAATGATCTTTTGACATATCAAGGTGAAATTGTGCATGGTACTTCAGAACTCTGTCATCCTGTTTAACTAAATATATATTCAAATTTAAGATAGACTCAAACAGTGTGGCTGGATTCGAACCTACGCCCCCTTATACTTTGCAGGTCACCGTTCCAACTCGTTGAGCTATTCTCAGTGTTGAATATTGTCATGTTCAGTTACTGTACAAAAAAGTAAGCTGTTTCTTCCGTGGTAAGCGTTGTTAGATTCAGCCAAGGTTGAAACAGCTCTAATGCAATCATATTTACACATACCAAGGTAAAATTGTTTATGGTACTTCAGAGAGATGTCTGATGATAAATATACTTCATTCGAGCTAATTTGGTTGTAAATCTGACACTACCACATGTAGACTCCAAGTAGCTAGCTACTGTTGTAAACCTGGCTTGTTTTGCAGTGGTTTACACACTCTCGCTTAACAGATGATCGGAGTGTTGTTATGGGCTCACATAAACACTCATTGCTATGTTTTACAACCGGAGGATTGACCGGAACACTAGAAACCGGTCTGTCCCAAAAAAAATGTGTTCAAAAAATTGCCTCTGACTAGTTTTGAACCTACAACCCTTTGTTTATCAGCACAACATCTCAACCAATTGAGCCATTGCCAGACCTGGAATCTGCCATGTTCAGTCATCAACTGGATAATACAATAAGAAGTTTCTCCAATGGCAATCATTGTCAGATTTGGTCCAGGCTCAAACAGCTGTAATTCAGTCATATTTTTACATATCAAGGTGAAACTTACTTCAGGGTGGTGTCATCTTAAAGCCTATTGGGTTTGTAAAACCATCATTCAAAAATAAATTTGATTTGGTTCCTCATGAAAAATGAGGCATGCAAACCAAGTTTCAGAAGAATTTGAGCAATGGGGTGGAAATGCAATCACTATGAAAAGTGGACATTTGGGCGTGGCCTGTGGCGCCCCCTATGGTCTAATGTGGGCAAGTCTATGTTTGGGCCGTAGTTGTGGCATGTTGTATCAATATAACAAATTTCAAAACTTTTTATCTCATGTGTTCATGAGATAAATTAAAAGAATAATAATAAATATAGCTGCAAGCAGCAATGTGGTGGCCAAGCAGTCAAATGACCCATAAAACACTTTAGAAATCCTCAAAACAGAAAAATCGTGTGAAGCCCTATGTGAGGCTTGGTCTGAAGATACTCTCTGCCAAATTTGGTGAAGATTGGACAACAATGAAATCAAAATGGCGGACGGATCAATTCGGCTATTATCACAAGTTATCATGTATCACATACGGGATGTCCCAACATATCATGAGACAAAGGAATCACTTAATAAAAGCAAACAAATCAACAGTTATTGGCCAAAACACATTTTTGCTTCCTGCGGCCACGCCCAGTGATTACATGACACCAAATTAATTGGACAGCCTCAAAAGAAGGTTCAGAGTCATCATATTAAGTTTGGTGTTGATTTCTCAAAGATTAGCTGAGATATGACCCAACTTCCTGTTTGGTTGCTTTGTTGCCGATTTTGATTGGCTGTACCGGACAAACGGTTTTGAAAATCGAATATCCTTTGATAAATTCTGTGAGGGTTGGTCTGATGATAATGTGTGCCAATTCTGGGGAAGATTTGAAAAAAATAGAAGTAGTTGAAGCGAAAAAAACGTGTTTCCTTAAAATTCAAAATGGTGGAAAATCTATATAACCGGAAATTAACGCCATGGTGTGCGTTGAACTCGGCTTGATCCAGGGAATCCAATGGTACCTCATTTTTGAAAATGAGTCATACAGTTCAAAAGTTGCGTGTGTAAACACAAGTCCAACTTTGACCCATTGGTGGCGCTAGAGTGGTCTAATGGGAGACATGAAACTTGGTGTATGTATAGAAGAAACTGTCCTTAAGAAAAGGTAGAATCACTTATGTGGCTTCGCCGCTTCGCGGCTTGGCCACCAAATATAGCTGCAGGCAGCAATGGCGGGTTCCTCCTTAACATTGCAAACCATTACCAAATTGACATGACACAGACATGTATTTCACACATGTACACAATATTCCAAGACAATTGGATCAGTGGTTGATTTTAAGTCATTTTCAAAAATTCTTCACAAATTGTCACTGTAGAGAAATGTCCATGCTGCCGACATTGTGGGTTCTTGATACTCTTTTGTTCCCCATGAGCAATATGAGGCATGCGTACCAACTTTTAGAAATTTTGGACAAACGGGGTTAAAATGCTGTTGTCGTCGTTGTCATCTACCGCTTGTCCGGGGGTCGGGTTGCTGGGGCAGCAACCTAAGCAGGCCCCGACTTCCCTCTCCCCGGCCACTTCCACCAGCTCCCCCTGGGGGACCCCGAGGCGTTCCCAGGCCAGCCAAGAGACAGTCCCTCCAGCGTGTCCTGGGTCTTCCCCGGGGCCTCTTCCCAGTGGGACGTGCCCAAAACACCTCACCAGGGAGGCGTCCAGGAGGCATCCTGATCAGATGCCCGAGCCACCTCAGCTGGCTCCTCTCGACGCAGAGGAGCAGCGGTTCTCCTCTGAGCCCCTCCCGGATGACCGAGCTTCTTACCCTTTCTCTAAGGGAAAGCCCGGACACCCTGCGGAGAAAGCTCATTTCGGCCGCTTGTATTCGGTCACCGCCCATAGTTCGTGACCATTGGTGAGGGTAGGAACGTAGATCGACTGGTAAATAGCGAGCTTTGCCTTTCGACTCAGCTCCTTCTTCACCACGACGGACCGATGCAGAGCCCGCATCACTGCGAACGCCGCACCGATCCGCCTGTCGATCTTGCGCTGCATTCTTCCCTCGTGAACAAGACCCAGAGATACTTGAAGTCCTCGGCTTGGGTCAATGTGCCTTTCATCAACCCCAAGTTTGCGTGCTACAGGTCTGTTGCTGCTTGTGAGTGCTTTCTGCACAGCTTTCTGTTTGAAAGCTAAAATATAAGAATGTTTTGGCATGCTAATTCAGATTTCTACAAAAAGGAGAGACACGCGCAGCTTCAATTTTACACTCAGCGTTTGTTTGACCTCCTTGTCTAGTTGTTTGTCTGCAGCGTTTAATCAAAGAAATATGGTATATGACAGCAATATTTTGTATGTAACTGGCCTTTTTAACATCACAAGTGGCCGCAGCTTTGCCCCTTATGGTCTAGGACTTCCCCTAGCTGCATTGCAAATCAAGAATAGAGCTTTTCATTTGGCCCAGTGGCAGACTGTCTGAGGTTGTCAAATGTCACCACTCATGGAATGCTTCTTGTCCAATAAAATAGACTTACTTGAATGGAACTAATTGTTGTGCACACATTTATATTCCAGTTATAAACAAACATCAACCATATTGTACATGGACAAAGTTGCTTCCTAAACGCATTCACTCTTATTTCATAGTTTTTGTGATGTCAAAGTAGAATAACTACATATGTGTCTTACATAAACATACACACTGAATTTTAAATCAATTGTAGTCAGTGTAGTTAAATGTGGTAATATGTCCATATCATTGTTGTGTTGGAAATGTATGTGAATGCTGGGTGGTTGACTATTTCTTATTGTATGATCTGTTTGAGATGTAAGCAAGGTAAATATTCCGTGAGGTCTTAAGATAGATAGCAGTTTTAGAATAAACAAATACTTTATTAGCAATGAACAAAATTTACAAGTTAAAGGCAAATGAATAAGTAACATGAATATAAGTAAAAGAACGTATGTCGAGCACACTCATGCTGTTTGAGGTTGTCAAATATCACCAGACATGGACTTCTGCCTAAATTGACATGCACCAACTCAGAGCAATGAGTTTCAACAACCATCAGCACAGTTATTCAATTTGTTGACTCTACTCTTAATGCAAGACTATGTTAAAGTTATTGTCTGACATTCTTTGTCGGCAACTGTTTATGGAGGAACCATCCCTCAACAAATTGCTTTGGTCATGCTTTCTTAAAAGTCTAGTCCTTAATTTAGATGTGCCAAAGAAGATGATAACATGACCAAGCTGTGTTTGGTTGATTCAACTGTATAGTTCTGAAGAAGAAGAAGACCTTCTGTTTCTTTTAACAGTAGAATTAGCTGTGGCCAAACTAATCACAGAATGCCTACTAGTCTAAAATGTCTACTAGACTAAGGAGTGAAGGTGGGAGCTTGGTACTGTTGGGGCCATGTACTGTTATGGTTTTTGAGTCAAACAACTTGCTAAATGATTAAATGTCAAATCCAACTTTAAATGTATAAAAGAGAGAATTAAACCTAGAGGTTTAAAAGGCTACATTTGTTTAAACAAACTACAGACAGGATTTGGGGTAAAAGCTCTAGAAATTAGCCAAGCATACATATTTTAAATATTCACAATTAATCTACTTTTCATCTTACATTAAACTATTTTTCAGATTTGTGGGGGTGCCGTTATAGGTTCGAGAGGCTTTTTTGCTCCTCATGAGAAATAAGGCATATGTAATGAATTTCAGAATTTTGGGACAAATGGGATGCAAATGGCATCACTTTGAAAATTGACAATTGGGGGGGTGGCCGTAGGGCCACCTATGGATAATGGTGGGTCATTGTGGTGTGGTAGTTACTCATGGCCTATACCATCAATGTTTCAGGATTTTGAGAACTTTTTACCTTTGCATACAAAATCGGAAATGCAATACCATCAAGATCCACAAGGCCTTTGCTAGAAACTAAGGAATGAGTGGGGGCTTGGTCAGCCCACACTCTGGAGATGTTGCGTGTGCGTCTTGTCAAGCCCGCGCGTGTGTCAAGGGAAGGCTGAGTGTGTGTGAGGATTTGGAGCACGCGCGGGCAGGAAGAGGGGAGAGAGGATTTAGCCAAAAATCACTGAAATTAGCCAAGCATGTATATTTAAAATATTCACTAAAAATCTACTTTTCATCTTACAACCAACTTTTTTTCAGATTTGAAGACTAAACATTCTCAAGAGTCTTCACAAGAACTAGTGATAGTATCAGAGTATCCGTTTTAGACAGGTGGATGTGTAAAGCATTATTTTAGCGTTAGCGATAAATTCGATTTGCTTTACATCAGTCATTTTTTAAGATATTAAGTCAATTTTTCACATGGGAACATGTTGTAGTGTCTTCCACCGATATACAAAGTTTGGGGTTGATATCTTAAAGATTTGCTGAGATTTGACCCAACTTCCTGTTTGGTTCCTTTGTTGATGATTTGGATTGGCTGTACCGGACAAACGGTTTTGAAAATCAAAAATCCTATTGATAACTTTTGTGAGGCTCAGTCTGGAGATCATGTCTGGCAACGTTGAAGAAAATTCGACCAAAAATGTAGGAGGAGTAGCGAAAAAACGTGTTTCCTCAATCTTTATTGTACAGAAAAATCCAATATGGCGGCCGTTATAGGTTCTAGAGGCTTTTTTGTTCCTCATAAGAAATAAGGCATCTGTAATAAATTTCAGCATTTTGGGACTTATGGCCTGCTAATGGCATCACTTTAAAAATTGACATTTTGGGGCGTGGCCTGTAGCGCCACCTATTGTCTCACATGGCCCATGTGTGGTATGGTAGTTACTAATGGTCTGCAGTTTCAACATGCCAAATTTCTCAACTTTTTACTATTGTGCTCTAGGGGCTGCCATTGACTCCCATGGGTAAAACATAATAATAAATATAACTGCAAGCAGTAATGGCGGATTCCTCCAAACACTGCGAACCATTGAAAAATGTTTATTTTTGACAAATTGTAACTGTATAGAAAAATGTATGCTGCAGAATTACCAATGGCATACCAAATCTGAAATGCAATACCATCAAGATCCACAAGGGCCTTTATTTCAAGCCAGTAAGTGAAGGAAGGGGGCTTGGTGAGCTTATCCATTCCAGAAAGCCTTGTATCTTTATGCATTAAGGCGTGGCCTGTAGCGCCACCTATGGGTAGTGGTGGGCCATTTGTGGTGTGGTAGTTACTCTTGGCCTATACTATTAATGTTTCAGGATTTTAAAAACTTTTTACCATTGCATATAAAATCGGAAATGCAATACCAACAGGATCCACATGGGCTTTGGGTAAAGTGTGGTAGTTACTCTTGGCCTGTACTGTCAATGTGTCAGGATTTGGAGACCTTTTTACTATTGCATACAAAGTAGGAAATGCAATGACACCAAGGTCCTCAAGGGCCTATGCTGATATTCAAGGAATGAGTGGGGGCTTGGTCAGCCCACACAGTCCTGATATGTTGCGTGTGTGTCTTGCCAAGCCCGCGCGTGTCAAGGGAAGAATGAGTGTCTGAGAATTTGGAGCATGCGCGGGGAGGAGCAGGGGACACATTTCATTGTAAATTTCCCTAGAAATTAGCCAAGCATGCATGTTTCAAAGATTCACCAAAAATCGACCTTTCATCTTAGAGTCAACTTTTTCTCAGATTTGTGTACTAAACATTCTCAAGAGTCTTCATATGAACTTGTTTGACTGGCTTACGTGTAAAGCATTGCGAACCATTGAAAAATGTATATTCTTGACAAATTGTAACTGTATAGAAAAATCAATGCTGCAGAATTTCCAATGGGATACCAAATCTGAAATGCAATAACATCAAGATCCACAAGGGCCTTTATTTCAAGCCAAGAAGTGAAGCGCTTTAATCTTCACAAGAAGTGAAGTGCTTTGTGCTTTAGGGCGTGGCCTGTAGCGACACCTATTGGTAATGGTGGGCCATTTGTGGTGTGGTAGTTACTCTTGGCCTATACTATCAATGTTTCAGGATGTTTTTAACTTTTTACCATTGCATACAAAATTGGAAATGCAATACCAACAAGATCCACATGGGCTTTTGTTAAAGTGTTGTTGTTACTCTTGGCCTTTACTATCAATGTTTCAGGATTTGGAGAACTTTTTACCATGGCAAACAAAATCTGAAATGCAATACCATCAAGATCCACATGGCCTTTGCAAAAGACCAAGGAACACTCTCCTGAAATGTTGCGTGTGCGTCTTGCCAAGCCCGCGCGTGTGTCAAGGGAAGACCTATGGGTAATAGTGGGCCATTTGTGGTGTGGTAGTTACTCTTGGTCTATACTATCAATGTTTCAGGATTTTTATAACTTTTTACCATTGTATACAAAATCGGAAAAGCAATACCAACAAGATCCACATGGGCTTTTTGTTAAAGTGTTTCTTTGCCTATACTATCTATGTTTCAGGATTTTGAGACCTTTTTACCATTGCATACAAAATCGGAAATGCAATACCATCAAGAGCCACATGGGCCTTTTTTTCAAGCCAATAAGTGAAGGGAGGGGGCTTGGTGAGCCTATCCATTCCAGAAAGCCTTGTATATTTGTGCTTTTTGGCGTGGCCTGTAGCGCCACCTATGGGTAATGGTGGGCCATTTGTGGTGTGGTAGTTACTCTTGGTCTATACTATCAATGTTTCAGGATTTTTATAACTTTTTACCATTGCATACAAAATCGGAAATGCAATACCAACAAGATCCACATGGGCTTTTGTTAAAGTGTTTCTCGGCCTACACTATCAATGTTTCAGGATTTGAGACCTTTTTACCATTGCATACAAAATCGGAAATGCAATACCATCAAGAGCCACATGGGCCTTTGCTAAAGACCAAGGAATGAGTGGGGGCTGACCAAGCCCCCACTCTCCTGAAATGTTGCGTGTGCGTCTTGGCCGCGCGTGTGTCAAGGGAAGGCTGAGTGTGTGTGAGATTTTGGAGCACGCGCGGGGAGGAGCAAGGGAGACATTCATTGGAAATTTGCCTAGAAATTAGCCAAGCAAGCATGTTTCAAATATTCACCAAAAATCGACCTTTCATCTTACAGTCAACTTTTTCACAGATTTGTGTTATGAACATTCTCAAGAGTTTTCATATGAACTTGTGATTGAATCAGAGTATCAGTTTTTGAATGGCTGATGTGTAAAGCATAATTTTAGCGTTAGCGATAAGTTCAATTTGCTTTATATCAATCATTTTTTGAGATATGAATTTGCCTTTGCACATGGTAACATGTTGTAGTGTCTTCCTCCGATCTACCAAGTTTAGTGTTGATATCTCAAAGATTTGCTGAGACATGACTTCACATCCTGTTTGGCGGCTTTTCTGATGAATTTGATTGGCTGTACCGGACAGACGGTTATGAGGATCAAAATTCCTTTGATAACTTTTGTGAGGCTTGGTCTGAAGATCATCTCTGGTGATTTTGAAGAAGATATGACAAAAATTGTAGGAGGAGTAGGCTTTCAAAGGTTTTTGATAAAACCGGAAATGGCGGGAAATCTATATAACCGGAAATTAACGCCATGGTGTGCGTTGAACTCGGCTTGATCCAGGGAATCCAATGGTACCTCATTTTTGAAAATGAGTCATACGGTTCAAAAGTTGCGTGTGTAAACACAAGTCCAACTTTGACCCATTGGTGGCGCTAGAGTGGTCTAATGGGAGACATGAAACTTGGTGTAGGTATAGAAGAAACTGTCCTTAATGAGTGTGCCAAATTTCACAAAAAGTTGTCGATGGGGTCTAGGGGCTGCCATTGACTCCCATGGTACAAGAATTACAAATAATAAAACCACCAATAACAATAGGTTTCCTCCTTACGGAGGAATCCTAAATATAACTGCAAGCAGTAATGGCGGATTCCTCCAAACACTGCAAACCATTGAACAATGTTTATTCTTGACAAATTGTAACTGTATAGAAGAATGTATGCTGCAGAATTACCAATGGCATACCAAATCTGAAATGCAATACCATCAAGATCCACAAGGGCCTTTATTTCAAGCCAGTAAGTGAAGGAAGGGGGCTTGGTGAGCTTATCCATTCCAGAAAGCCTTGTATCTTTATGCATTAAGGCGTGGCCTGTAGCGCCACCTATGGGTAATGGTGGGCCATTTGTGGTGTGGTAGTTACTCTTGGCCTATACTATTAATGTTTCAGGATTTTAAAAACTTTTTACCACTGCATATAAAATCGAAAATGCAATACCAACAGGATCCACATGGGCTTTGGGTAAAGTGTGGTAGTTACTCTTGGCCTGTACTGTCAATGTGTCAGGATTTGGAGACCTTTTTACTATTGCATACAAAGTAGGAAATGCAATGACACCAAGGTCCTCAAGGGCCTATGCTGATATTCAAGGAATGAGTTGGGGCTTGGTCAGCCCACACAGTCCTGATATGTTGCGTGTATGTCTTGCCATGCCCGCGCGTGTCAAGGGAAGAATGAGTGTGTGGGAATTTGGAGCATGCGCGGGGAGGAGCAGGGGACACATTTCATTGTAAATTTCCCTAGAAATTAGCCAAGCATGCATGTTTCAAAGATTCACCAAAAATCGACCTTTCATCTTAGAGTCAACTTTTTCTCAGATTTGTGTACTAAACATTCTCAAGAGTCTTCATATGAACTTGTTTGACTGGCTTACATGTAAAGCATTGCGAACCATTGAAAAATGTATATTCTTGACAAATTGTAACTGTATAGAAAAATCAATGCTGCAGAATTTCCAATGGGATACCAAATCTGAAATGCAATAACATCAAGATCCACAAGGGCCTTTATTTCAAGCCAAGAAGTGAAGTGCTTTAATCTTCACAAGAAGTGAAGTGCTTTGTGCTTTAAGGCGTGGCCTGTAGCGACACCTATTGGTAATGGTGGGCCATTTGTGGTGTGGTAGTTACTCTTGGCCTATACTATCAATGTTTCAGGATGTTTTTAACTTTTTACCATTGCATACAAAATCGGAAAAATATACCAACAAGATCCACATGGGCTTTTGTTAAAGTGTTGTTGTTACTGTTGGCCTTTACTATCAATGTTTCAGGATTTGGAGAACTTTTTACCATGGCAAACAAAATCTGAAATGCAATACCATCAAGATCCACAAGGCCTTTGCAAAAGACCAAGGAATGAGTGGGGGCTTGGTAAGCCCACACTCTCCTGAAATGTTGCGTGTGCGTCTTGCCAAGCCCGCGCGTGTGTCAAGGGAAGACCTATGGGTAATAGTGGGCCATTTGTGGTGTGGTAGTTACTCTTGGTCTATACTATCAATGTTTCAGGATTTTTATAACTTTTTACCATTGTATACAAAATCGGAAAAGCAATACCAACAAGATCCACATGGGCTTTTTGTTAAACTGTTTCTTTGCCTATACTATCTATGTTTCAGGATTTTGAGACCTTTTTACCATTGCATACAAAATCGGAAATGCAATACCATCAAGATCCACATGGGCCTTTTTTCAAGCCAATACGTGAAGGGAGGGGGCTTGGTGAACCTATCCATTCCAGAAAGCCTTGTATCTTTGTGCTTTAGGGCGTGGCCTATAGCGCCACCTATGGGTAATGGTGGGCCATTTGAGGTGTGGTATTTACTCTTGGTCTATACTATCAATGTTTCAGGATTTGAGACCTTTTTACCATTGCATACAAAATCGGAAATGCAATACCATCAAGAGCCACATGGGCCTTTGCTAAAGACCAAGGAATGAGTGGGGGCTTGGTCAGCCCACACTCTCCTGAAATGTTGCGTGTGCGTCTTGGCCGCGCGTGTGTCAAGGGAAGGCTGAGTGTGTGTGAGATTTTGGAGCACGCGCGGGGAGGAGCAGGGGAGACATTCATTGGAAATTTGCCTAGAAATTAGCCAAGCAAGCATGTTTCAAATATTCACCAAAAATCGACCTTTCATCTTACAGTCAACTTTTTCACAGATTTGTGTTATGAACATTCTCAAGAGTCTTCATATGAACTTGTGATTGAATCAGAGTATCAGTTTTTGACTGGCTGATGTGCAAAGCATTATTTTAGCGTTAGCGATAAGTTCAATTTGATTTATATCAATCATTTTTAGAGATATGAATTTGCCTTTGCACATGGTAATATGTTGTAGTGTCTTCCTCCGATCTACCAAGTTTAGTGTTGATATCTCAAAGATTTGCTGAGACATGACTTCACATCCTGTTTGGCGGCTTTTCTGATGAATTTGATTGGCTGTACCGGACAGACGGTTATGAGGATCAAAATTCCTTTGATAACTTTTGTGAGGCTTGGTTTGAAGATCATCTCTGGTGATTTTGAAGAATATATGACAAAAATTGTAGGAGGAGTAGGCTTTCAAAGGTTTTTGATAAAACCGGAAATGGCGGGAAATCTATATAACCGGAAATTAACGCCATGGTGTGCGTTGAACTCGGCTTGATCCAGGGAATCCAATGGTACCTCATTTTTGAAAATGAGTCATACAGTTCAAAAGTTGCGTGTGTAAACACAAGTCCAACTTTGACCCATTGGTGGCGCTAGAGTGGTCTAATGGGAGACATGAAACTTGGTGTAGGTATAGAAGAAACTGTCCTTAATGAGTGTGCCAAATTTCACAAAAAGTTGTCGATGGGGTCTAGGGGCTGCCATTGACTCCCATGGTACAAGAATTACAAATAATAAAACCACCAATAACAATAGGTTTCCTCCTTACGGAGGAATCCTAATAATACCACCAATAACAATAGGGGTCCCTCCTACCGGAGGAACCCTAATAATAATAATAATAATAAATATAACTGCAAGCAGTAATGGCGGATTCCTCCAAACACTGCAAACCATTGAACAATGTTTATTCTTGACAAATTGTAACTGTATAGAAGAATGTATGCTGCAGAATTACCAATGGCATACCAAATCTGAAATGCAATACCATCAAGATCCACAAGGGCCTTTATTTCAAGCCAGTAAGTGAAGGAAGGGGGCTTGGTGAGCTTATCCATTCCAGAAAGCCTTGTATCTTTATGCATTAAGGCGTGGCCTGTAGCGCCACCTATGGGTAATGGTGGGCCATTTGTGGTGTGGTAGTTACTCTTGGCCTATACTATTAATGTTTCAGGATTTTAAAAACTTTTTACCACTGCATATAAAATCGAAAATGCAATACCAACAGGATCCACATGGGCTTTGGGTAAAGTGTGGTAGTTACTCTTGGCCTGTACTGTCAATGTGTCAGGATTTGGAGACCTTTTTACTATTGCATACAAAGTAGGAAATGCAATGACACCAAGGTCCTCAAGGGCCTATGCTGATATTCAAGGAATGAGTTGGGGCTTGGTCAGCCCACACAGTCCTGATATGTTGCGTGTATGTCTTGCCATGCCCGCGCGTGTCAAGGGAAGAATGAGTGTGTGGGAATTTGGAGCATGCGCGGGGAGGAGCAGGGGACACATTTCATTGTAAATTTCCCTAGAAATTAGCCAAGCATGCATGTTTCAAAGATTCACCAAAAATCGACCTTTCATCTTAGAGTCAACTTTTTCTCAGATTTGTGTACTAAACATTCTCAAGAGTCTTCATATGAACTTGTTTGACTGGCTTACGTGTAAAGCATTGCGAACCATTGAAAAATGTATATTCTTGACAAATTGTAACTGTATAGAAAAATCAATGCTGCAGAATTTCCAATGGGATACCAAATCTGAAATGCAATAACATCAACATCCACAAGGGCCTTTATTTCAAGCCAAGAAGTGAAGCGCTTTAATCTTCACAAGAAGTGAAGTGCTTTGTGCTTTAGGGCGTGGCCTGTAGCGACACCTATTGGTAATGGTGGGCCATTTGTGGTGTGGTAGTTACTCTTGGCCTATACTATCAATGTTTCAGGATGTTTTTAACTTTTTACCATTGCATACAAAATCGGAAATGCAATACCAACAAGATCCACATGGGCTTTTGTTAAAGTGTTGTTGTTACTCTTGGCCTTTACTATCAATGTTTCAGGATTTGGATAACTTTTTACCATGGCAAACAAAATCTGAAATGCAATACCATCAAGATCCACATGGCCTTTGCAAAAGACCAAGGAACACTCTCCTGAAATGTTGCGTGTGCGTCTTGCCAAGCCCGCGCGTGTGTCAAGGGAAGACCTATGGGTAATAGTGGGCCATTTGTGGTGTGGTAGTTACTCTTGGTCTATACTATCAATGTTTCAGGATTTTTATAACTTTTTACCATTGTATACAAAATCGGAAAAGCAATACCAACAAGATCCACATGGGCTTTTTGTTAAACTGTTTCTTTGCCTATACTATCTATGTTTCAGGATTTTGAGACCTTTTTACCATTGCATACAAAATCGGAAATGCAATACCATCAAGATCCACATGGGCCTTTTTTCAAGCCAATACGTGAAGGGAGGGGGCTTGGTGAACCTATCCATTCCAGAAAGCCTTGTATCTTTGTGCTTTTGGGCGTGGCCTATAGCGCCACCTATGGGTAATGGTGGGCCATTTGAGGTGTGGTATTTACTCTTGGTCTATACTATCAATGTTTCAGGATTTGAGACCTTTTTACCATTGCATACAAAATCGGAAATGCAATACCATCAAGAGCCACATGGGCCTTTGCTAAAGACCAAGGAATGAGTGGGGGCTTGGTCAGCCCACACTCTCCTGAAATGTTGCGTGTGCGTCTTGGCCGCGCGTGTGTCAAGGGAAGGCTGAGTGTGTGTGAGATTTTGGAGCACGCGCGGGGAGGAGCAAGGGAGACATTCATTGGAAATTTGCCTAGAAATTAGCCAAGCAAGCATGTTTCAAATATTCACCAAAAATCGACCTTTCATCTTACAGTCAACTTTTTCACAGATTTGTGTTATGAACATTCTCAAGAGTTTTCATATGAACTTGTGATTGAATCAGAGTATCAGTTTTTGAATGGCTGATGTGTAAAGCATAATTTTAGCGTTAGCGATAAGTTCAATTTGCTTTATATCAATCATTTTTTGAGATATGAATTTGCCTTTACACATGGTAACATGTTGTAGTGTCTTCCTCCGATCTACCAAGTTTAGTGTTGATATCTCAAAGATTTGCTGAGACATGACTTCACATCCTGTTTGGCGGCTTTTCTGATGAATTTGATTGGCTGTACCGGACAGACGGTTATGAGGATCAAAATTCCTTTGATAACTTTTGTGAGGCTTGGTCTGAAGATCATCTCTGGTGATTTTGAAGAAGATATGACAAAAATTGTAGGAGGAGTAGGCTTTCAAAGGTTTTTGATAAAACCGGAAATGGCGGGAAATCTATATAACCGGAAATTAACGCCATGGTGTGCGTTGAACTCGGCTTGATCCAGGGAATCCAATGGTACCTCATTTTTGAAAATGAGTCATACGGTTCAAAAGTTGCGTGTGTAAACACAAGTCCAACTTTGACCCATTGGTGGCGCTAGAGTGGTCTAATGGGAGACATGAAACTTGGTGTAGGTATAGAAGAAACTGTCCTTAATGAGTGTGCCAAATTTCACAAAAAGTTGTCGATGGGGTCTAGGGGCTGCCATTGACTCCCATGGTACAAGAATTACAAATAATAAAACCACCAATAACAATAGGTTTCCTCCTTACGGAGGAATCCTAAATATAACTGCAAGCAGTAATGGCGGATTCCTCCAAACACTGCGAACCATTGAAAAATGTTTATTTTTGACAAATTGTAACTGTATAGAAAAATGTATGCTGCAGAATTACCAATGGCATACCAAATCTGAAATGCAATACCATCAAGATCCACAAGGGCCTTTATTTCAAGCCAGTAAGTGAAGGAAGGGGGCTTGGTGAGCTTATCCATTCCAGAAAGCCTTGTATCTTTATGCATTAAGGCGTGGCCTGTAGCGCCACCTATGGGTAATGGTGGGCCATTTGTGGTGTGGTAGTTACTCTTGGCCTATACTATTAATGTTTCAGGATTTTAAAAACTTTTTACCATTGCATATAAAATCGGAAATGCAATACCAACAGGATCCACATGGGCTTTGGGTAAAGTGTGGTAGTTACTCTTGGCCTGTACTGTCAATGTGTCAGGATTTGGAGACCTTTTTACTATTGCATACAAAGTAGGAAATGCAATGACACCAAGGTCCTCAAGGGCCTATGCTGATATTCAAGGAATGAGTGGGGGCTTGGTCAGCCCACACAGTCCTGATATGTTGCGTGTGTGTCTTGCCAAGCCCGCGCGTGTCAAGGGAAGAATGAGTGTCTGAGAATTTGGAGCATGCGCGGGGAGGAGCAGGGGACACATTTCATTGTAAATTTCCCTAGAAATTAGCCAAGCATGCATGTTTCAAAGATTCACCAAAAATCGACCTTTCATCTTAGAGTCAACTTTTTCTCAGATTTGTGTACTAAACATTCTCAAGAGTCTTCATATGAACTTGTTTGACTGGCTTACGTGTAAAGCATTGCGAACCATTGAAAAATGTATATTCTTGACAAATTGTAACTGTATAGAAAAATCAATGCTGCAGAATTTCCAATGGGATACCAAATCTGAAATGCAATAACATCAACATCCACAAGGGCCTTTATTTCAAGCCAAGAAGTGAAGCGCTTTAATCTTCACAAGAAGTGAAGTGCTTTGTGCTTTAGGGCGTGGCCTGTAGCGACACCTATTGGTAATGGTGGGCCATTTGTGGTGTGGTAGTTACTCTTGGCCTATACTATCAATGTTTCAGGATGTTTTTAACTTTTTACCATTGCATACAAAATCGGAAATGCAATACCAACAAGATCCACATGGGCTTTTGTTAAAGTGTTGTTGTTACTCTTGGCCTTTACTATCAATGTTTCAGGATTTGGATAACTTTTTACCATGGCAAACAAAATCTGAAATGCAATACCATCAAGATCCACATGGCCTTTGCAAAAGACCAAGGAACACTCTCCTGAAATGTTGCGTGTGCGTCTTGCCAAGCCCGCGCGTGTGTCAAGGGAAGACCTATGGGTAATAGTGGGCCATTTGTGGTGTGGTAGTTACTCTTGGTCTATACTATCAATGTTTCAGGATTTTTATAACTTTTTACCATTGTATACAAAATCGGAAAAGCAATACCAACAAGATCCACATGGGCTTTTTGTTAAAGTGTTTCTTTGCCTATACTATCTATGTTTCAGGATTTTGAGACCTTTTTACCATTGCATACAAAATCGGAAATGCAATACCATCAAGAGCCACATGGGCCTTTTTTTCAAGCCAATAAGTGAAGGGAGGGGGCTTGGTGAGCCTATCCATTCCAGAAAGCCTTGTATATTTGTGCTTTTTGGCGTGGCCTGTAGCGCCACCTATGGGTAATGGTGGGCCATTTGTGGTGTGGTAGTTACTCTTGGTCTATACTATCAATGTTTCAGGATTTTTATAACTTTTTACCATTGCATACAAAATCGGAAATGCAATACCAACAAGATCCACATGGGCTTTTGTTAAAGTGTTTCTCGGCCTACACTATCAATGTTTCAGGATTTGAGACCTTTTTACCATTGCATACAAAATCGGAAATGCAATACCCTCAAGAGCCACATGGGCCTTTGCTAAAGACCAAGGAATGAGTGGGGGCTTGGTCAGCCCACACTCTCCTGAAATGTTGCGTGTGCGTCTTGGCCGCGCGTGTGTCAAGGGAAGGCTGAGTGTGTGTGAGATTTTGGAGCACGCGCGGGGAGGAGCAAGGGAGACATTCATTGGAAATTTGCCTAGAAATTAGCCAAGCAAGCATGTTTCAAATATTCACCAAAAATCGACCTTTCATCTTACAGTCAACTTTTTCACAGATTTGTGTTATGAACATTCTCAAGAGTTTTCATATGAACTTGTGATTGAATCAGAGTATCAGTTTTTGAATGGCTGATGTGTAAAGCATAATTTTAGCGTTAGCGATAAGTTCAATTTGCTTTATATCAATCATTTTTTGAGATATGAATTTGCCTTTGCACATGGTAACATGTTGTAGTGTCTTCCTCCGATCTACCAAGTTTAGTGTTGATATCTCAAAGATTTGCTGAGACATGACTTCACATCCTGTTTTGCGGCTTTTCTGATGAATTTGATTGGCTGTACCGGACAGACGGTTATGAGGATCAAAATTCCTTTGATAACTTTTGTGAGGCTTGGTCTGAAGATCATCTCTGGTGATTTTGAAGAAGATATGACAAAAATTGTAGGAGGAGTAGGCTTTCAAAGGTTTTTGATAAAACCGGAAATGGCGGGAAATCTATATAACCGGAAATTAACGCCATGGTGTGCGTTGAACTCGGCTTGATCCAGGGAATCCAATGGTACCTCATTTTTGAAAATGAGTCATACGGTTCAAAAGTTGCGTGTGTAAACACAAGTCCAACTTTGACCCATTGGTGGCGCTAGAGTGGTCTAATGGGAGACATGAAACTTGGTGTAGGTATAGAAGAAACTGTCCTTAATGAGTGTGCCAAATTTCACAAAAAGTTGTCGATGGGGTCTAGGGGCTGCCATTGACTCCCATGGTACAAGAATTACAAATAATAAAACCACCAATAACAATAGGTTTCCTCCTTACGGAGGAATCCTAATAATACCACCAATAACAATAGGGGTCCCTCCTACCGGAGGAACCCTAATAATAATAATAATAATAAATATAACTGCAAGCAGTAATGGCGGATTCCTCCAAACACTGCAAACCATTGAACAATGTTTATTCTTGACAAATTGTAACTGTATAGAAGAATGTATGCTGCAGAATTACCAATGGCATACCAAATCTGAAATGCAATACCATCAAGATCCACAAGGGCCTTTATTTCAAGCCAGTAAGTGAAGGAAGGGGGCTTGGTGAGCTTATCCATTCCAGAAAGCCTTGTATCTTTATGCATTAAGGCGTGGCCTGTAGCGCCACCTATGGGTAATGGTGGGCCATTTGTGGTGTGGTAGTTACTCTTGGCCTATACTATTAATGTTTCAGGATTTTAAAAACTTTTTACCACTGCATATAAAATCGAAAATGCAATACCAACAGGATCCACATGGGCTTTGGGTAAAGTGTGGTAGTTACTCTTGGCCTGTACTGTCAATGTGTCAGGATTTGGAGACCTTTTTACTATTGCATACAAAGTAGGAAATGCAATGACACCAAGGTCCTCAAGGGCCTATGCTGATATTCAAGGAATGAGTTGGGGCTTGGTCAGCCCACACAGTCCTGATATGTTGCGTGTATGTCTTGCCATGCCCGCGCGTGTCAAGGGAAGAATGAGTGTGTGGGAATTTGGAGCATGCGCGGGGAGGAGCAGGGGACACATTTCATTGTAAATTTCCCTAGAAATTAGCCAAGCATGCATGTTTCAAAGATTCACCAAAAATCGACCTTTCATCTTAGAGTCAACTTTTTCTCAGATTTGTGTACTAAACATTCTCAAGAGTCTTCATATGAACTTGTTTGACTGGCTTACGTGTAAAGCATTGCGAACCATTGAAAAATGTATATTCTTGACAAATTGTAACTGTATAGAAAAATCAATGCTGCAGAATTTCCAATGGGATACCAAATCTGAAATGCAATAACATCAACATCCACAAGGGCCTTTATTTCAAGCCAAGAAGTGAAGCGCTTTAATCTTCACAAGAAGTGAAGTGCTTTGTGCTTTAGGGCGTGGCCTGTAGCGACACCTATTGGTAATGGTGGGCCATTTGTGGTGTGGTAGTTACTCTTGGCCTATACTATCAATGTTTCAGGATGTTTTTAACTTTTTACCATTGCATACAAAATCGGAAATGCAATACCAACAAGATCCACATGGGCTTTTGTTAAAGTGTTGTTGTTACTCTTGGCCTTTACTATCAATGTTTCAGGATTTGGATAACTTTTTACCATGGCAAACAAAATCTGAAATGCAATACCATCAAGATCCACATGGCCTTTGCAAAAGACCAAGGAACACTCTCCTGAAATGTTGCGTGTGCGTCTTGCCAAGCCCGCGCGTGTGTCAAGGGAAGACCTATGGGTAATAGTGGGCCATTTGTGGTGTGGTAGTTACTCTTGGTCTATACTATCAATGTTTCAGGATTTTTATAACTTTTTACCATTGTATACAAAATCGGAAAAGCAATACCAACAAGATCCACATGGGCTTTTTGTTAAACTGTTTCTTTGCCTATACTATCTATGTTTCAGGATTTTGAGACCTTTTTACCATTGCATACAAAATCGGAAATGCAATACCATCAAGATCCACATGGGCCTTTTTTCAAGCCAATACGTGAAGGGAGGGGGCTTGGTGAACCTATCCATTCCAGAAAGCCTTGTATCTTTGTGCTTTTGGGCGTGGCCTATAGCGCCACCTATGGGTAATGGTGGGCCATTTGAGGTGTGGTATTTACTCTTGGTCTATACTATCAATGTTTCAGGATTTGAGACCTTTTTACCATTGCATACAAAATCGGAAATGCAATACCATCAAGAGCCACATGGGCCTTTGCTAAAGACCAAGGAATGAGTGGGGGCTTGGTCAGCCCACACTCTCCTGAAATGTTGCGTGTGCGTCTTGGCCGCGCGTGTGTCAAGGGAAGGCTGAGTGTGTGTGAGATTTTGGAGCACGCGCGGGGAGGAGCAAGGGAGACATTCATTGGAAATTTGCCTAGAAATTAGCCAAGCAAGCATGTTTCAAATATTCACCAAAAATCGACCTTTCATCTTACAGTCAACTTTTTCACAGATTTGTGTTATGAACATTCTCAAGAGTTTTCATATGAACTTGTGATTGAATCAGAGTATCAGTTTTTGAATGGCTGATGTGTAAAGCATAATTTTAGCGTTAGCGATAAGTTCAATTTGCTTTATATCAATCATTTTTTGAGATATGAATTTGCCTTTACACATGGTAACATGTTGTAGTGTCTTCCTCCGATCTACCAAGTTTAGTGTTGATATCTCAAAGATTTGCTGAGACATGACTTCACATCCTGTTTGGCGGCTTTTCTGATGAATTTGATTGGCTGTACCGGACAGACGGTTATGAGGATCAAAATTCCTTTGATAACTTTTGTGAGGCTTGGTCTGAAGATCATCTCTGGTGATTTTGAAGAAGATATGACAAAAATTGTAGGAGGAGTAGGCTTTCAAAGGTTTTTGATAAAACCGGAAATGGCGGGAAATCTATATAACCGGAAATTAACGCCATGGTGTGCGTTGAACTCGGCTTGATCCAGGGAATCCAATGGTACCTCATTTTTGAAAATGAGTCATACGGTTCAAAAGTTGCGTGTGTAAACACAAGTCCAACTTTGACCCATTGGTGGCGCTAGAGTGGTCTAATGGGAGACATGAAACTTGGTGTAGGTATAGAAGAAACTGTCCTTAATGAGTGTGCCAAATTTCACAAAAAGTTGTCGATGGGGTCTAGGGGCTGCCATTGACTCCCATGGTACAAGAATTACAAATAATAAAACCACCAATAACAATAGGTTTCCTCCTTACGGAGGAATCCTAAATATAACTGCAAGCAGTAATGGCGGATTCCTCCAAACACTGCGAACCATTGAAAAATGTTTATTTTTGACAAATTGTAACTGTATAGAAAAATGTATGCTGCAGAATTACCAATGGCATACCAAATCTGAAATGCAATACCATCAAGATCCACAAGGGCCTTTATTTCAAGCCAGTAAGTGAAGGAAGGGGGCTTGGTGAGCTTATCCATTCCAGAAAGCCTTGTATCTTTATGCATTAAGGCGTGGCCTGTAGCGCCACCTATGGGTAATGGTGGGCCATTTGTGGTGTGGTAGTTACTCTTGGCCTATACTATTAATGTTTCAGGATTTTAAAAACTTTTTACCATTGCATATAAAATCGGAAATGCAATACCAACAGGATCCACATGGGCTTTGGGTAAAGTGTGGTAGTTACTCTTGGCCTGTACTGTCAATGTGTCAGGATTTGGAGACCTTTTTACTATTGCATACAAAGTAGGAAATGCAATGACACCAAGGTCCTCAAGGGCCTATGCTGATATTCAAGGAATGAGTGGGGGCTTGGTCAGCCCACACAGTCCTGATATGTTGCGTGTGTGTCTTGCCAAGCCCGCGCGTGTCAAGGGAAGAATGAGTGTCTGAGAATTTGGAGCATGCGCGGGGAGGAGCAGGGGACACATTTCATTGTAAATTTCCCTAGAAATTAGCCAAGCATGCATGTTTCAAAGATTCACCAAAAATCGACCTTTCATCTTAGAGTCAACTTTTTCTCAGATTTGTGTACTAAACATTCTCAAGAGTCTTCATATGAACTTGTTTGACTGGCTTACGTGTAAAGCATTGCGAACCATTGAAAAATGTATATTCTTGACAAATTGTAACTGTATAGAAAAATCAATGCTGCAGAATTTCCAATGGGATACCAAATCTGAAATGCAATAACATCAACATCCACAAGGGCCTTTATTTCAAGCCAAGAAGTGAAGCGCTTTAATCTTCACAAGAAGTGAAGTGCTTTGTGCTTTAGGGCGTGGCCTGTAGCGACACCTATTGGTAATGGTGGGCCATTTGTGGTGTGGTAGTTACTCTTGGCCTATACTATCAATGTTTCAGGATGTTTTTAACTTTTTACCATTGCATACAAAATCGGAAATGCAATACCAACAAGATCCACATGGGCTTTTGTTAAAGTGTTGTTGTTACTCTTGGCCTTTACTATCAATGTTTCAGGATTTGGATAACTTTTTACCATGGCAAACAAAATCTGAAATGCAATACCATCAAGATCCACATGGCCTTTGCAAAAGACCAAGGAACACTCTCCTGAAATGTTGCGTGTGCGTCTTGCCAAGCCCGCGCGTGTGTCAAGGGAAGACCTATGGGTAATAGTGGGCCATTTGTGGTGTGGTAGTTACTCTTGGTCTATACTATCAATGTTTCAGGATTTTTATAACTTTTTACCATTGTATACAAAATCGGAAAAGCAATACCAACAAGATCCACATGGGCTTTTTGTTAAAGTGTTTCTTTGCCTATACTATCTATGTTTCAGGATTTTGAGACCTTTTTACCATTGCATACAAAATCGGAAATGCAATACCATCAAGAGCCACATGGGCCTTTTTTTCAAGCCAATAAGTGAAGGGAGGGGGCTTGGTGAGCCTATCCATTCCAGAAAGCCTTGTATATTTGTGCTTTTTGGCGTGGCCTGTAGCGCCACCTATGGGTAATGGTGGGCCATTTGTGGTGTGGTAGTTACTCTTGGTCTATACTATCAATGTTTCAGGATTTTTATAACTTTTTACCATTGCATACAAAATCGGAAATGCAATACCAACAAGATCCACATGGGCTTTTGTTAAAGTGTTTCTCGGCCTACACTATCAATGTTTCAGGATTTGAGACCTTTTTACCATTGCATACAAAATCGGAAATGCAATACCCTCAAGAGCCACATGGGCCTTTGCTAAAGACCAAGGAATGAGTGGGGGCTTGGTCAGCCCACACTCTCCTGAAATGTTGCGTGTGCGTCTTGGCCGCGCGTGTGTCAAGGGAAGGCTGAGTGTGTGTGAGATTTTGGAGCACGCGCGGGGAGGAGCAAGGGAGACATTCATTGGAAATTTGCCTAGAAATTAGCCAAGCAAGCATGTTTCAAATATTCACCAAAAATCGACCTTTCATCTTACAGTCAACTTTTTCACAGATTTGTGTTATGAACATTCTCAAGAGTTTTCATATGAACTTGTGATTGAATCAGAGTATCAGTTTTTGAATGGCTGATGTGTAAAGCATAATTTTAGCGTTAGCGATAAGTTCAATTTGCTTTATATCAATCATTTTTTGAGATATGAATTTGCCTTTGCACATGGTAACATGTTGTAGTGTCTTCCTCCGATCTACCAAGTTTAGTGTTGATATCTCAAAGATTTGCTGAGACATGACTTCACATCCTGTTTTGCGGCTTTTCTGATGAATTTGATTGGCTGTACCGGACAGACGGTTATGAGGATCAAAATTCCTTTGATAACTTTTGTGAGGCTTGGTCTGAAGATCATCTCTGGTGATTTTGAAGAAGATATGACAAAAATTGTAGGAGGAGTAGGCTTTCAAAGGTTTTTGATAAAACCGGAAATGGCGGGAAATCTATATAACCGGAAATTAACGCCATGGTGTGCGTTGAACTCGGCTTGATCCAGGGAATCCAATGGTACCTCATTTTTGAAAATGAGTCATACGGTTCAAAAGTTGCGTGTGTAAACACAAGTCCAACTTTGACCCATTGGTGGCGCTAGAGTGGTCTAATGGGAGACATGAAACTTGGTGTAGGTATAGAAGAAACTGTCCTTAATGAGTGTGCCAAATTTCACAAAAAGTTGTCGATGGGGTCTAGGGGCTGCCATTGACTCCCATGGTACAAGAATTACAAATAATAAAACCACCAATAACAATAGGTTTCCTCCTTACGGAGGAATCCTAAATATAACTGCAAGCAGTAATGGCGGATTCCTCCAAACACTGCGAACCATTGAAAAATGTTTATTCTTGACTATCTTTAACTGTATAGAAAAATGTATGCTGCAGAATTGCATACCAAATCTGAAATGCAATACCATCAAGATCCACAAGGGCCTTTATTTCAAGCCAGTAAGTGTAGGAAGGGGGCTTGGTGAGCTTATCCATTCCAGAAAGCCTTATATCTTTATGCATTAAGGCGTGGCCTGTAGCGCCACCTATGGGTAATGGTGGGCCATTTGTGGTGTGGTAGTTACTCTTGGCCTATACTATTAATATTTCAGGATTTTAAAAACTTTTTACCATTGCATATAAAATCGGAAATGCAATACCAACAGGATCCACATGGGCTTTGGGTAAAGTGTGGTAGTTACTCTTGGCCTGTACTGTCAATGTGTCAGGATTTAGAGACCTTTTTACTATTGCATACAAAGTAGGAAATGCAATGACACCAAGGTCCTCAAGGGCCTATGCTGATATTCAAGGAATGAGTGTGGGCTTGGTAAGCCCACACAGTCCTGATATGTTACGTGTGTGTCTTGCCAAGCCCGCGCGTGTCAAGGGAAGAATGAGTGTGTGAGAATTTGGAGCATGCGCGGGGAGGAGCAGGGGACACATTTCATTATAAATTTCCTTAGAAATTAGCCAAGCATGCATGTTTCAAAGATTCACCAAAAATCTACCTTTTATCTTAGAGTCAACTTTTTCTCAGATTTGTGTACTAAACATTCTCAAGAGTCTTCATATGAACTTGTTTGACTGGCTTACGTGTAAAGCATTGCGAACCATTCAAAAATGTATATTCTTGACAAATTGTAACTGTATAAAAAAATAAATGCTGCAGAATTTCCAATGGGATACCAAATCTGAAATGCAATAACATCAAGATCCACAAGGGCCTTTATTTCAAGCCAAGAAGTTAAGTGCTTTAATCTTCACAAGAAGTGAAGTGCTTTGTGCTTTAGGGCGTGGCCTGTAGCGCCACCTATGGGTAATGGTGGGCCATTTGTGGTGTGGTAGTTACTCTTGGCCTATACTATCAATGTTTCAGGATGTTTTTAACTTTTTACCATTGCATACAAAATCGGAAATGCAATACCAACAAGATCCACATGGGCTTTTGTTAAAGTGTTGTTGTTACTGTTGGCCTTTACTATCAATGTTTCAGGATTTGAAGAACTTTTTACCATGGCAAACAAAATCTGAAATGCAATACCATCAAGATCCACAAGGCCTTTGCAAAAGACCAAGGAATGAGTGGGGGCTTGGTAAGCCCACACTCTCCTGAAATGTTGCGTGTGCGTCTTGCCAAGTCCGCGCGTGTGTGAAGGGAAGACCTATGGGTAATAGTGGGCCATTTGTGGTGTGGTAGTTACTCTTGGTCTATACTATCAATGTTTCAGGATTTTTATAACTTTTTACCATTGCATACAAAATCGGAAATGCAATACCAACAAGATCCACATGGGCTTTTGTTAAAGTGTTTCTCGGCCTACACTATCATTGTTTCAGGATTTGAGACCTTTTTACCATTGCATACAAAATCGGAAATGCAATACCATCAAGAGCCACATGGGCCTTTGCTAAAGACCAAGGAATGAGTGGGGGCTTGGTCAGCCCACACTCTCCTGAAATGTTGCGTGTGCGTCTTGGCCGCGCGTGTGTCAAGGGAAGGCTGAGTGTGTGTGAGATTTTGGAGCACGCGCGGGGAGGAGCAGGGGAGACATTCATTGGAAATTTGCCTAGAAATTAGCCAAGCAAGCATGCTTCAAATATTCACCAAAAATCGACCTTTCATCTTACAGTCAACTTTTTCGCAGATTTGTGTTATGAACATTCTCAAGAGTTTTCATATGAACTTGTGATTGAATCAGAGTATCAGTTTTTGAATGGCTGATGTGTAAAGCATAATTTTAGCGTTAGCGATAAGTTCAATTTGCTTTATATCAATCATTTTTTGAGATATGAATTTGCCTTTGCACATGGTAACATGTTGTAGTGTCTTCCTCCGATCTACCAAGTTTAGTGTTGATATCTCAAAGATTTGCTGAGACATGACTTCACATCCTGTTTTGCGGCTTTTCTGATGAATTTGATTGGCTGTACCGGACAGACGGTTATGAGGATCAAAATTCCTTTGATAACTTTTGTGAGGCTTGGTCTGAAGATCATCTCTGGTGATTTTGAAGAAGATATGACAAAAATTGTAGGAGGAGTAGGCTTTCAAAGGTTTTTGATAAAACCGGAAATGGCGGGAAATCTATATAACCGGAAATTAACGCCATGGTGTGCGTTGAACTCGGCTTGATCCAGGGAATCCAATGGTACCTCATTTTTGAAAATGAGTCATACGGTTCAAAAGTTGCGTGTGTAAACACAAGTCCAACTTTGACCCATTGGTGGCGCTAGAGTGGTCTAATGGGAGACATGAAACTTGGTGTAGGTATAGAAGAAACTGTCCTTAATGAGTGTGCCAAATTTCACAAAAAGTTGTCGATGGGGTCTAGGGGCTGCCATTGACTCCCATGGTACAAGAATTACAAATAATAAAACCACCAATAACAATAGGTTTCCTCCTTACGGAGGAATCCTAAATATAACTGCAAGCAGTAATGGCGGATTCCTCCAAACACTGCGAACCATTGAAAAATGTTTATTTTTGACAAATTGTAACTGTATAGAAAAATGTATGCTGCAGAATTACCAATGGCATACCAAATCTGAAATGCAATACCATCAAGATCCACAAGGGCCTTTATTTCAAGCCAGTAAGTGAAGGAAGGGGGCTTGGTGAGCTTATCCATTCCAGAAAGCCTTGTATCTTTATGCATTAAGGCGTGGCCTGTAGCGCCACCTATGGGTAATGGTGGACCATTTGTGGTGTGGTAGTTACTCTTGGCCTATACTATTAATGTTTCAGGATTTTAAAAACTTTTTACCATTGCATATAAAATCGGAAATGCAATACCAACAGGATCCACATGGGCTTTGGGTAAAGTGTGGTAGTTACTCTTGGCCTGTACTGTCAATGTGTCAGGATTTGGAAACCTTTTTACTATTGCATACAAAGTAGGAAATGCAATGACACCAAGGTCCTCAAGGGCCTATGCTGATATTCAAGGAATGAGTCGGGGCTTGGTCAGCCCACACAGTCCTGATATGTTGCGTGTGTGTCTTGCCAAGCCCGCGCGTGTCAAGGGAAGAATGAGTGTCTGAGAATTTGGAGCATGCGCGGGGAGGAGCAGGGGACACATTTCATTGTAAATTTCCCTAGAAATTAGCCAAGCATGCATGTTTCAAAGATTCACCAAAAATCGACCTTTCATCTTAGAGTCAACTTTTTCTCAGATTTGTGTACTAAACATTCTTAAGAGTCTTCATATGAACTTGTTTGACTGGCTTACGTGTAAAGCATTGCGAACCATTGAAAAATGTATATTCTTGACAAATTGTAACTGTATAGAAAAATCAATGCTGCAGAATTTCCAATGGGATACCAAATCTGAAATGCAATAACATCAACATCCACAAGGGCCTTTATTTCAAGCCAAGAAGTGAAGCGCTTTAATCTTCACAAGAAGTGAAGTGCTTTGTGCTTTAGGGCGTGGCCTGTAGCGACACCTATTGGTAATGGTGGGCCATTTGTGGTGTGGTAGTTACTCTTGGCCTATACTATCAATGTTTCAGGATGTTTTTAACTTTTTACCATTGCATACAAAATCGGAAATGCAATACCAACAAGATCCACATGGGCTTTTGTTAAAGTGTTGTTGTTACTCTTGGCCTTTACTATCAATGTTTCAGGATTTGGATAACTTTTTACCATGGCAAACAAAATCTGAAATGCAATACCATCAAGATCCACATGGCCTTTGCAAAAGACCAAGGAACACTCTCCTGAAATGTTGCGTGTGCGTCTTGCCAAGCCCGCGCGTGTGTCAAGGGAAGACCTATGGGTAATAGTGGGCCATTTGTGGTGTGGTAGTTACTCTTGGTCTATACTATCAATGTTTCAGGATTTTTATAACTTTTTACCATTGTATACAAAATCGGAAAAGCAATACCAACAAGATCCACATGGGCTTTTTGTTAAAGTGTTTCTTTGCCTATACTATCTATGTTTCAGGATTTTGAGACCTTTTTACCATTGCATACAAAATCGGAAATGCAATACCATCAAGAGCCACATGGGCCTTTTTTTCAAGCCAATAAGTGAAGGGAGGGGGCTTGGTGAGCCTATCCATTCCAGAAAGCCTTGTATATTTGTGCTTTTTGGCGTGGCCTGTAGCGCCACCTATGGGTAATGGTGGGCCATTTGTGGTGTGGTAGTTACTCTTGGTCTATACTATCAATGTTTCAGGATTTTTATAACTTTTTACCATTGCATACAAAATCGGAAATGCAATACCAACAAGATCCACATGGGCTTTTGTTAAAGTGTTTCTCGGCCTACACTATCAATGTTTTAGGATTTGAGACCTTTTTACCATTGCATACAAAATCGGAAATGCAATACCATCAAGAGCCACATGGGCCTTTGCTAAAGACCAAGGAATGAGTGGGGGCTTGGTCAGCCCACACTCTCCTGAAATGTTGCGTGTGCGTCTTGGCCGCGCGTGTGTCAAGGGAAGGCTGAGTGTGTGTGAGATTTTGGAGCACGCGCGGGGAGGAGCAAGGGAGACATTCATTGGAAATTTGCCTAGAAATTAGCCAAGCAAGCATGTTTCAAATATTCACCAAAAATCGACCTTTCATCTTACAGTCAACTTTTTCACAGATTTGTGTTATGAACATTCTCAAGAGTTTTCATATGAACTTGTGATTGAATCAGAGTATCAGTTTTTGAATGGCTGATGTGTAAAGCATAATTTTAGCGTTAGCGATAAGTTCAATTTGCTTTATATCAATCATTTTTTGAGATATGAATTTGCCTTTGCACATGGTAACATGTTGTAGTGTCTTCCTCCGATCTACCAAGTTTAGTGTTGATATCTCAAAGATTTGCTGAGACATGACTTCACATCCTGTTTTGCGGCTTTTCTGATGAATTTGATTGGCTGTACCGGACAGACGGTTATGAGGATCAAAATTCCTTTGATAACTTTTGTGAGGCTTGGTCTGAAGATCATCTCTGGTGATTTTGAAGAAGATATGACAAAAATTGTAGGAGGAGTAGGCTTTCAAAGGTTTTTGATAAAACCGGAAATGGCGGGAAATCTATATAACCGGAAATTAACGCCATGGTGTGCGTTGAACTCGGCTTGATCCAGGGAATCCAATGGTACCTCATTTTTGAAAATGAGTCATACGGTTCAAAAGTTGCGTGTGTAAACACAAGTCCAACTTTGACCCATTGGTGGCGCTAGAGTGGTCTAATGGGAGACATGAAACTTGGTGTAGGTATAGAAGAAACTGTCCTTAATGAGTGTGCCAAATTTCACAAAAAGTTGTCGATGGGGTCTAGGGGCTGCCATTGACTCCCATGGTACAAGAATTACAAAATATAACTGCAAGCAGTAATGGCGGATTCCTCCAAACATCGCGAACCAGAGGGTATCGAGTACACGCAGCAAGTTTGGTGTGAATCCATCAAAGATTTGCTGAAATACGACCCAACTTCCTGTTTGCTGGCTTAATGGCACATTTTGATTGCCTGTAGTGGGCAAACAGTTTCGAAAATAAAATAAAAACATGTGAAAGCTTTTGTGAGGCTTGGTCTGAAGATAATATCTGCCAAATTTGGTGAAGATTGGACAACATTTGTAGGAGGAGTAGAGAAAAAACTTTTTCAATTAATTCAAAATGGCGGCAGCATCAATTCGGCTATTATCACAAATTATTATGAGTCACACACAGCATGTCCCAAGATATCATGAGACAAAGGAATCACTTGATAAAAGCAAACAAATCGACAGTTATTGGGCGAAACACATTTTTGCTTCCTGCAGCCACGCCCAGTGATCACATGACACCAAATTAATTGGACAGCCTCAAAATAGGGTTCCGAGTCATCATATTAAGTTTGGTGTTGATTTCTCAAAGATTAGCTGAGATATGACCCAACTTCCTGTTTGGTTGCTTTGTTGCCGATTTTGATTGGCTGTACCGGACAAACGGTTTTGAAAATCGAATATCCTTTGATAACTTCTGTGAGGGTTGGTCTGATGATAATGTGTGCCAATTCTGGGGAAGATTTGAAAAAAATAAAAGTAGTTGAAGCGAAAAAACTTGTTTCCTTAAAATTCAAAATGGTGGAAAATCTATATAACCGGAAATTGACGTCATAGGGTGTGTTGAACTCGTCTTGATCCAGGGAATCCAACGGTACCTCATTTTTGAAAATCGGTCATACGGTTCAAAAGTTACATGTGTAAACACAAGTCCAATTTTGACCAGTTGGTGGCAGTAGAGTGCTCCAATGAAAGACATGAAACTTGGTGAATATAAAGAGGGGACTGTGCTTAATGAGTGTGCCAAATTTCACAACTTTTTACCATACGGTTCTAGGGGCTGCCATAGACTCCAATGACAGAAGAAGTGTAATAATAATAAATATAACTGCAAGCAGTAATGGCGGATTCCTCCAAACACTGCAAACCATTGAACAATGTTTATTCTTGAAAAATTGTAACTGTATAGAAGAATGTATGCTGCAGAATTACCAATGGCATACCAAATCTGAAATGCAATACCATCAAGATCCACAAGGGCCTTTATTTCAAGCCAGTAAGTGAAGGAAGGGGGCTTGGTGAGCTTATCCATTCCAGAAAGCCTTGTATCTTTATGCATTAAGGCGTGGCCTGTAGCGCCACCTATGGGTAATGGTGGGCCATTTGTGGTGTGGTAGTTACTCTTGGCCTATACTATTAATGTTTCAGGATTTTAAAAACTTTTTACCACTGCATATAAAATCGAAAATGCAATACCAACAGGATCCACATGGGCTTTGGGTAAAGTGTGGTAGTTACTCTTGGCCTGTACTGTCAATGTGTCAGGATTTGGAGACCTTTTTACTATTGCATACAAAGTAGGAAATGCAATGACACCAAGGTCCTCAAGGGCCTATGCTGATATTCAAGGAATGAGTTGGGGCTTGGTCAGCCCACACAGTCCTGATATGTTGCGTGTATGTCTTGCCAAGCCCGCGCGTGTCAAGGGAAGAATGAGTGTGTGAGAATTTGGAGCATGCGCGGGGAGGAGCAGGGGACACATTTCATTGTAAATTTCCCTAGAAATTAGCCAAGCATGCATGTTTCAAAGATTCACCAAAAATCGACCTTTCATCTTAGAGTCAACTTTTTCTCAGATTTGTGTACTAAACATTCTCAAGAGTCTTCATATGAACTTGTTTGACTGGCTTACATGTAAAGCATTGCGAACCATTGAAAAATGTATATTCTTGACAAATTGTAACTGTATAGAAAAATCAATGCTGCAGAATTTCCAATGGGATACCAAATCTGAAATGCAATAACATCAAGATCCACAAGGGCCTTTATTTCAAGCCAAGAAGTGAAGTGCTTTAATCTTCACAAGAAGTGAAGTGCTTTGTGCTTTAAGGCGTGGCCTGTAGCGACACCTATTGGTAATGGTGGGCCATTTGTGGTGTGGTAGTTACTCTTGGCCTATACTATCAATGTTTCAGGATGTTTTTAACTTTTTACCATTGCATACAAAATCGGAAAAATATACCAACAATATCCACATGGGCTTTTGTTAAAGTGTTGTTGTTACTGTTGGCCTTTACTATCAATGTTTCAGGATTTGGAGAACTTTTTACCATGGCAAACAAAATCTGAAATGCAATACCATCAAGATCCACAAGGCCTTTGCAAAAGACCAAGGAATGAGTGGGGGCTTGGTAAGCCCACACTCTCCTGAATGTTGCGTGTGCGTCTTGCCAAGCCCGCGCGTGTGTCAAGGGAAGACCTATGGGTAATAGTGGGCCATTTGTGGTGTGGTAGTTACTCTTGGTCTATACTATCAATGTTTCAGGATTTTTATAACTTTTTACCATTGTATACAAAATCGGAAAAGCAATACCAACAAGATCCACATGGGCTTTTTGTTAAACTGTTTCTTTGCCTATACTATCTATGTTTCAGGATTTTGAGACCTTTTTACCATTGCATACAAAATCGGAAATGCAATACCATCAAGATCCACATGGGCCTTTTTTCAAGCCAATACGTGAAGGGAGGGGGCTTGGTGAACCTATCCATTCCAGAAAGCCTTGTATCTTTGTGCTTTTGGGCGTGGCCTATAGCGCCACCTATGGGTAATGGTGGGCCATTTGAGGTGTGGTATTTACTCTTGGTCTATACTATCAATGTTTCAGGATTTGAGACCTTTTTACCATTGCATACAAAATCGGAAATGCAATACCATCAAGAGCCACATGGGCCTTTGCTAAAGACCAAGGAATGAGTGGGGGCTTGGTCAGCCCACACTCTCCTGAAATGTTGCGTGTGCGTCTTGGCCGCGCGTGTGTCAAGGGAAGGCTGAGTGTGTGTGAGATTTTGGAGCACGCGCGGGGAGGAGCAGGGGAGACATTCATTGGAAATTTGCCTAGAAATTAGCCAAGCAAGCATGTTTCAAATATTCACCAAAAATCGACCTTTCATCTTACAGTCAACTTTTTCACAGATTTGTGTTATGAACATTCTCAAGAGTCTTCATATGAACTTGTGATTGAATCAGAGTATCAGTTTTTGACTGGCTGATGTGCAAAGCATTATTTTAGCGTTAGCGATAAGTTCAATTTGATTTATATCAATCATTTTTAGAGATATGAATTTGCCTTTGCACATGGTAATATGTTGTAGTGTCTTCCTCCGATCTACCAAGTTTAGTGTTGATATCTCAAAGATTTGCTGAGACATGACTTCACATCCTGTTTGCGGCTTTTCTGATGAATTTGATTGGCTGTACCGGACAGACGGTTATGAGGATCAAAATTCCTTTGATAACTTTTGTGAGGCTTGGTTTGAAGATCATCTCTGGTGATTTTGAAGAATATATGACAAAAATTGTAGGAGGAGTAGGCTTTCAAAGGTTTTTGATAAAACCGGAAATGGCGGGAAATCTATATAACCGGAAATTAACGCCATGGTGTGCGTTGAACTCGGCTTGATCCAGGGAATCCAATGGTACCTCATTTTTGAAAATGAGTCATACGGTTCAAAAGTTGCGTGTGTAAACACAAGTCCAACTTTGACCCATTGGTGGCGCTAGAGTGGTCTAATGGGAGACATGAAACTTGGTGTAGGTATAGAAGAAACTGTCCTTAATGAGTGTGCCAAATTTCACAAAAAGTTGTCGATGGGGTCTAGGGGCTGCCATTGACTCCCATGGTACAAGAATTACAAATAATAAAACCACCAATAACAATAGGTTTCCTCCTTACGGAGGAATCCTAATAAATGTAACTGCAAGCAGTAATGGCGGATTCCTCCAAACACTGCGAACCATTGAAAAATGTTTATTCTTGACTAATTTTAACTGTATAGAAAAATGTATGCTGCAGAATTGCATACCAAATCTGAAATGCAATACCATCAAGATCCACAAGGGCCTTTATTTCAAGCCAGTAAGTGTAGGAAGGGGGCTTGGTGAGCTTATCCATTCCAGAAAGCCTTATATCTTTATGCATTAAGGCGTGGCCTGTAGCGCCACCTATGGGTAATGGTGGGCCATTTGTGGTGTGGTAGTTACTCTTGGCCTATACTATTAATATTTCAGGATTTTAAAAACTTTTTACCATTGCATATAAAATCGGAAATGCAATACCAACAGGATCCACATGGGCTTTGGGTAAAGTGTGGTAGTTACTCTTGGCCTGTACTGTCAATGTGTCAGGATTTAGAGACCTTTTTACTATTGCATACAAAGTAGGAAATGCAATGACACCAAGGTCCTCAAGGGCCTATGCTGATATTCAAGGAATGAGTGTGGGCTTGTCCTGATATGTTACGTGTGTGTCTTGCCAAGCCCGCGCGTGTCAAGGGAAGAATGAGTGTGTGAGAATTTGGAGCATGCGCGGGGAGGAGCAGGGGACACATTTCATTGTAAATTTCCTTAGAAATTAGCCAAGCATGCATGTTTCAAAGATTCACCAAAAATCTACCTTTTATCTTAGAGTCAACTTTTACTCAGATTTGTGTACTAAACATTCTCAAGAGTCTTCATATGAACTTGTTTGACTGGCTTACGTGTAAAGCATTGCGAACCATTCAAAAATGTATATTCTTGACAAATTGTAACTGTATAAAAAAATAAATGCTGCAGAATTTCCAATGGGATACCAAATCTGAAATGCAATAACATCAAGATCCACAAGGGCCTTTATTTCAAGCCAAGAAGTTAAGTGCTTTAATCTTCACAAGAAGTGAAGTGCTTTGTGCTTTAGGGCGTGGCCTGTAGCGCCACCTATGGGTAATGGTGGGCCATTTGTGGTGTGGTAGTTACTCTTGGCCTATACTATCAATGTTTCAGGATGTTTTTAACTTTTTACCATTGCATACAAAATCGGAAATGCAATACCAACAAGATCCACATGGGCTTTTGTTAAAGTGTTGTTGTTACTGTTGGCCTTTACTATCAATGTTTCAGGATTTGGAGAACTTTTTACCATGGCAAACAAAATCTGAAATGCAATACCATCAAGATCCACAAGGCCTTTGCAAAAGACCAAGGAATGAGTGGGGGCTTGGTAAGCCCACACTCTCCTGAAATGTTGCGTGTGCGTCTTGCCAAGTCCGCGCGTGTGTCAAGGGAAGACCTATGGGTAATAGTGGGCCATTTGTGGTGTGGTAGTTACTCTTGGTCTATACTATCAATGTTTCAGGATTTTTATAACTTTTTACCATTGTATACAAAATCGGAAAAGCAATACCAACAAGATCCACATGGGCTTTTTGTTAAAGTGTTTCTTTGCCTATACTATCTATGTTTCAGGATTTTGAGACCTTTTTACCATTGCATACAAAATCGGAAATGCAATACCATCAAGATCCACATGGGCCTTTTTTTCAAGCCAATAAGTGAAGGGAGGGGGCTTGGTGAGCCTATCCATTCCAGAAAGCCTTGTATCTTTGTGCTTTTGGGCGTGGCCTGTAGCGCCACGTATGGGTATTGGTGGGCCATTTGTGGTGTGGTAGTTACTCTTGGTGTATACTATCAATGTTTCAGGATTTTTATAACTTTTTACCATTGCATATAAAATCGGAAATGCAATACCAACAAGATCCACATGGGCTTTTGTTAAAGTGTTTCTCGGCCTACACTATCAATGTTTCAGGATTTGAGACCTTTTTACCATTGCATACAAAATCGGAAATGCAATACCATCAAGAGCCACATGGGCCTTTGCTAAAGACCAAGGAATGAGTGGGGGCTTGGTCAGCCCACACTCTCCTGAAATGTTGCGTGTGCGTCTTGGCCGCGCGTGTGTCAAGGGAAGGCTGAGTGTGTGTGAGATTTTGGAGCACGCGCGGGGAGGAGCAGGGGAGACATTCATTGGAAATTTGCCTAGAAATTAGCCAAGCAAGCATGCTTCAAATATTCACCAAAAATCGACCTTTCATCTTACAGTCAACTTTTTCGCAGATTTGTGTTATGAACATTCTCAAGAGTCTTCATATGAACTTGTGATTGAATCAGAGTATCAGTTTTTGACAGGCTGATGTGTATAGCATTATTTTAGCGGTAGCGATAAGTTCAATTTGCTTTATATCAATCATTTTTAGAGATATGAATTTGCCTTTGCACATGGTAACATGTTGTAGTGTCTTCCTCCGATCTACCAAGTTTAGTGTTGATATCTCAAAGATTTGCTGAGACATGACTTCACATCCTGTTTGGCGGCTTTTCTGATTAATTTGATTGGCTGTACCGGACAGACGGTTATGAGGATCAAAATTCCTTTGATAACTTTTGTGAGGCTTGGTCTGAAGATCATCTCTGGTGATTTTGAAAAAGATATGACAAAAATTGTAGGAGGAGTAGGCTTTCAAAGGTTTTTGATAAAAACGGAAATGGCGGGAAGTCTATATAACCGGAAATTAACGCCATGGTGTGCGTTGAACTCGGCTTGATCCAGGGAATCCAATGGTACCTCATTTTTGAAAATGAGTCATACGGTTCAAAAGTTGCGTGTGTAAACACAAGTCCAACTTTGACCCATTGGTGGCGCTAGAGTGGTCTAATGGGAGACATGAAACTTGGTGTAGGTATAGAAGAAACTGTCCTTAATGAGTGTGCCAAATTTCACAAAAAGTTGTCGATGGGGTCTAGGGGCTGCCATTGACTCCCATGGTACAAGAATTACAAATAATAAAACCACCAATAACAATAGGTTTCCTCCTTACGGAGGAATCCTAATAATAAAACCACCAATAACAATAGGTTTCCTCCTTACGGAGGAATCCTAATAATACTACCAATTACAATAGGTGCCTCGCAGCTTCGCTGCTTGGCCCCTAATAATACTACCAATTACAATAGGTGCCTCGCAGCTTCGCTGCTTGGCCCCTAAATATAGCTGCAAGCAGCAATGAAGGGGCCAAGCAGCATTCGATATGGAAATTCAGTAGCTAAAGAAACAAATCATAAAACACAGTCATGTCATTTTGAGACAAAATGCACTGGCTAGATGTAGCAGTGTTGTATCTACAAAGCACAATAAATCCAATTCTTCTTGACTATAAATCCCATGACAATGAAACGTTATTGTTACTATTATACTGCTAGACAGCTACTGTGGCGTCGCTAAACAGATTATCCAGTGTCACGACATGCTCGACGACTGTGGCTGGATTCGATTTTACGACCTTGACATTCAAAGAAGCACGTCTTATCCCAATGAGCTATTCTGGCTGCTGGGAAATGCAGTGTTTGGTTACTTTATAAAAAAAAGGGAGCCGTTTCTCCCGTGGCGAGCTTTGTCAGATTTGACCCAAGAATAAACAGCTGTAATTCAGTCATATTTTGACATATCAAGGTGATTGTAGTAGGAAGATGATTAGATGACATGCTCGTGATGACATTATCAAAGTTTCGTCTCCATACGGTAAACCGTCGCAGAGACAAGGCCTCACGTCTGCTTTGGCGTGCTCCTTGTCAAAATCGTTGGCGCGTTACTCGTGAACGGTTTGACTTTTCGATAAACTTTTGATAACTTTTTGTCGGCATGGTCTGAAGATGATCTGTTGCAATTTTCATGAAAATCGGAGCAACGGCCTAGGACGAGTTCGAAAATGTAGCAATTTCTTAAAATACAAATGACGTAAAAACCATCATGACGACAATGACGTCACAGGGTTCAATCGAATCGTCTGCATCTAAGGAATCCAATGATACCTCAATTAAGAAAAACGGTCTGACAGTTCAAAAGTTGTGGGCGTAAACGCACCTCCAACTTTCACGCCTTGCTGGCGCTATAGTGCTTCAGGGTTCGACATGAAACTTGGTGACGATAATCAGGAGACCGTTCCAAATCAGTGTGCCAAATTTCAAAACTTCGCACCAATCGGTTCTATGGGCTGCCATAGACTCCTAGTCGTAAGTATAATAATAATAATAAAACTAACAGTTACAATAGGTGCCACAGCAAAGCAGCCCGTCTTAGTGAGCTATTCTCGCTGCTGGGAAATGCCTGGTTCGGTTACTTTATAAAAAAAAGGAAGCCGTTTCTTCCGTGACAAGCTTTGTCAGATTTGCCAGAAAACATTTATAGTTAATGATCTGGTCAAAGAAAACAAATTAGACTGCATCTGTTTAACAGAAACCTGGCTAAACAACGACACGGCGACTTTGATAGAAGCGTGTCCGCCAGATTACAGCTTCCACCAAGTTTCTAGGAAATCCAAAAAAGGTGGAGGAGTCGCAGCTATCTTCTCCTCTGAACTATTGTTCAAAATCACTGAGCTAGGTGAATTCACCTCATATGAATATCTTGCTATAGAGCTCAAAACCGAATCAATACTTTTTGTCATTATATATCGGCCACCCAAGCACTCGCCAATATTCATACAAGAATTCTCTGAACTATTATCACTATGTGTCACTAGATATGACAAAGTAGTTTTAAACGGAGACTTAAATATCCAAGTAAATAAAAAAGCTGACCCAAGAACTATTGAGCTCTTAAATCTCCTAGACAGTCTCAATCTAACTCAACACATAACAGACCCAACACACCGGCACGGAAACACACTAGATCTAGTGATAACAACTGGACTAAATATCAATTATATCTCAATAACTGATCTACCCCTCACAGACCATCATTGTATACTTTTTAATGTGGAAATTATCCCAACAAAAACCACAAAATAATTCTTAGTCCAAAGAAGAAATTTAGACGATACAGCTATGATGAAATTTTCTGAACAATTTGCTCTATATGAACCAACTAATCATGATTGCTCTCTGAATAAAATGGTAGAGAACCTCAATGATGCACTATTATCTGTGTTAGACTCTGTTGCACCACTGAAAACCAGAAAGAAGTCCACAAGCAGAACCTCCCCATGGCTGAGAAATAAAAATGTTAGTGAAACGAAAAGAAAATGCCGTGCAGCAGAGAGAAAATGGAGGAAAACAAAGATCACTATCCACTACAATATCTATAAAGATACACTAACCACCTACAACAAAACCATCCGTCTAGCGAGGAGAGAATATTTTTCCAACATTATTACAGAAAATGCCAGAACCTCCAGAGTTATTTTCTCCACCATTGACCAGCTGCTAAACACTGTCCCTAGCCCCCCTCCCCGCCATCCTCAGCAGTTAAATGTGAAGAGCTTGCTTTGTTTTTCAAGAACAAAATAACTTTGATCAGAGCTAGTATTATTAATAGTGGGGTCAACACTGACATCAGTAGATTCTGCAACATAACCATGACAACATTTACCTGTATCACACTTAGTGAACTTTCCAAAATTGTCAGCGAATCTAACTCCACAACTTCAGATATTGATCCTATACCCACAACATTCTTTAAGCGAGTGTTTGATAGTGTCTCAGGTCAGGTGCTAGAGATTATAAACACATCCCTTAGAACTGGCGTCTTCCCAGATGCCTTAAAAACAGCTGTTGTAAAGCCCTTATTAAAGAACCTAAATTAGATAACAGTCTACTTGCAAATTACAGACCAATACATCAAACCTTCCATTATTAGTAAAGTACTGAAAAAGATAGTTTTAGTTCAATTAAATTATTTTCTTGAAGAAAATAACATCCTGGAAGTTTTGCAGTCAGGTGTCAGGAAATATCACAGTACTGAAACTGCTCTCGCCAAAATAATTAGCGACCTCAGACTAAACTCTGATGCAAATAAAGTCTCTATCCTTATCCTGCAAGATCTCAGTGCAGCATTTGATACCATTGATCACAAAATCCTAATCAATAGACTGGAAAAGCTTATTGGGTTCACGGATAGTGTATTGAACTGGATAAAATATCACAGGAAGGAAGTTTTATGTTAGTTTAGGAGACCATAGGTCCAAAAAACATGAGAACTGCCATGGGGTTGCTCAAGGAAGCTGCTTGGGTCCATTACCTTTTTCTCTTTATATGTTACCACTCGGTGACATAATAAGAGAACATAACATAGATTTCCATAGCTATGCGGATGACACACAACTATATATCCACTGAACACAATGCAACGGCCATCAATTCCATTAACAACTGCCTGTTGGCAATAAACAAATGACTGAAAAATAACTTTCTTAAATTAAATGAAGACAAAACCAAAGTCCTATTATGTGGCCCCAAATCCAAAAGAGAGATGCTTACTTAGAATCCAGGAGGCTTAACCCCCTTTCTTAAACCAGAGGTGACAAGTCTCTGTGTAATCCTGGACTCAGATTTGAATTTCAACTCTCACATAAATAAAGTGACCAAAACAGCTTTCTTTCACCTGAGGAATATAGCAAAGGTACGACCATTCATAAACCAAAATGATGCAGAGAAGTTAATTCATGCTTTATATCCAGCCGGCTGGACTACTATAACGCACTTTTCACTGGTCTTCCCAAGAAAACCACTGAAAGACTACAGCTCATTCAAAATTCTGCAGCTAGATTATTAACCAAAAATCAAAGGAGTGAACACATTAATCCTGTCCTAGGTACTTTACACTGGCTCCCTGTCACTTTCAGAATTGACTTGAAGGTCCTCTTCCTCACATACAAAGCTCTACGGACAAGAACCTAGCTACATTGCTAACTCCCTTATAAACTACACACCAGCCAGAACACTGCGATAATCAAATACAGGCCTATTAGAGGTCACCAGAAGCAGTCATAAGAAGATTAGTCATTCGGCCTTTGCTAATTACGCCCCAAAACTATGGAACAAATTACCCATAAATAATAGGAAAGCAAACACGCTAGACATTTTTAAAAGACAGCTTAAAACCTACCTTTTCATTGAAGCATTTAAGTAATTTTATCAGCAGTTGAAAGACACCTCTCGCCTGGACATAGTGAATTTTACTGTAATATTTTTGTCCTTTCGAGCAACAAAGTTAAAATAATGGGAATATCGCCACTGACTGAACACTCCTGTCTCTGTTCGAAAATTTAGACAGCTGTCTTAATCCTTGATGTCTTACTAGACAGGTGTCTTACGAGACAGCTCTCTTCGGGGTAAGGTATCTTAAAAACCGTTGTTTTCGAACAGCCTATTAAGGCAGGATGTACGTCATCGCGCTGCGTGTACTTATGTGCTCGCACTAGCGCGCTTTGTCAGACAGCAGTCAATTGCATTGAGTTTATTGTCACACTAAGTCAAGTTAAGCTGTATTTAAACTTGTGTTAGATATAGGCTCAGTAGCTCATAACATTTGTGTTTGTATTTCACTCATTTGATAGGATTATGATAAAACGCAGCAACTAGCTAGTGTCTGCACTGCACTGCGATGCTAGCTACTGTACGTTATCGAAAAGTCGGAGCAAATTTACAAATTAGGAGTGTCATCAATAAAATAAGTACATTTTCAGCAACTACACTGCCCACTTCTCGATACATTTTTATTCAGATGCTGATTTACAAGTACCGTTTAGCTGAAATATGAAATGTAAAACCTTAGAGCAATGGCGGTCAAAGGATTCTGTTTAACTTGTTGCTCACGAGATTAGAGAAGATGGCGCACTGAGCGGTCGTATTGGTGAAGTGCTCATGTCTAAAGTCCTTAAAGTAAAATATATACTTGAAATAACCCACGAAAGTTTTTGATTTGAATTAAGGTCAATTTTTCAGCAGGAAAAAAAGGTATAATGTCTCATTCTGAGATTAAAGAAAGTAGTTGTCAGCCAGCATCAGTCGATCATGGCTATGCTAAGGTGGACTTGATGGATACTGATAGCCATGGAGATAAGCGAAGTCGAGAAGACACGTGTGGCTTTATGCTATCAACTCCATCAAAAGGGGCACATACTCGGAAGGTAATCAAATCAAGATGAGGTAACAAATTCTGCTATACTTACAGCAATAAACACATTGGCTGCTAGATTCGACACTCAAAAAAAAAACTGGAGGATCTCAGCATGCAACTGAAACAAAATTGCACGCTAACTGCTAGCCTAGCTAAAGCATTAGAATTCAATGCAGCTGAAATCAACCAATCTAAGCACAAAATATCAAAGATGGAGAAATAAATAGAATGTTTGAGATCAGAAAATGTTGAATTTAAAGAAAAGGCGCAAGAACAAGAGAGATATAAACGAAGATGGAATTTGAGAATCAAGGGCATGATGGAAAAAATGAAGATACCCGAGGAGACGTTATCCAGTTGCTTGGGAAGATCGCGCCTCACTGGGCGCTTCAAATGGATGATATCGTTGACACAGTTCACCGTGAGGGTCAGAAGCTTGCCAACAAGACGCGCTACATTATTGTACAGTTTACAAGACGACGACACAGAAATGGTTTTTGGAAGCTGATGAAGGATTCAACGGTATGTAAAGAGGCTGGCATCAAATTTGTTGAGGATCTGACAAGGGAGGACAGATTGTCCAGAGAAGCCTTGTGGCCACGCATTAGCCAGGCAAAGAAGATCGGAGAGAAAGCATATTTCTGCGGGCCGTTTGGATTCATCAACGGTAAACGCATCTATGTGTGAGTTTAACATTTGGAACGAGACTTGATGGAAGTCGAACATTTATAAAGGGGGTTGACATTTGAAGAGGGAAAACCCTAATCGTTCTTACACTCGAAGAAAGCAAGTTTCTTGGTTAATCTTTTCCGTTTACTTGTGTTTTTTTTTTATTTTTTATTGCTGCTCGTTCAATCAGCAAATGTATTTTTTGAAAACCAACTTTTCTCTCATCTCGTTGAATACAAGGGGTCTAAAGGACAACGTAAAGCGAAAAGCTATTTTTTTGTTTTGCAAAGGACAGAGAACACAGTTTACTTTCCTACAAGAAACTCACTCAGGCGCCTCTGACGCCACATTCTGGTCAAGTCAGTGGGGGGACAAGATTTTGTTCAGCCATGGTACAAATAAATCTGCTGGAGTTGCGATTTGTTTTAATAGGAACCCTGGAACATCATTGGTCATTGGTTGGTAGTTATCATCAGTATAGAAGGCTTTTTCCTCATTTTGTTAAACATTTATGGTTATAACAATAATACAGAAAATATAATGTTATTGACAGAGATTACTGATGTTGTTACTCTATAAGGATCTGTATCACACAAATTTAGTTTTGATGGGTGGAGATTTGAATATGGCGCCAGATGACTGGCTTGACAGATGGCCTTCTAAATTTACGAATAATCATTATAATCTAACATTTCAAAGGTTTGTTAATACCCATTCACTTATTGATATTTGGAGAAGTAAAAACCAGGGTCATAGACAGTTCTCATGGATAAAACCTAATGGGAGTTGCAAGTCTAGAATTGATATGGTTATGGTTATCGACACCTGAAATTGAACAATATGTATCACAGGTGTCAATATCAAGTGCACCTTTAACGGATCACTGTTTAGTACTACTTGATCTGGAACCACAAACTGGTTTGGATAAGCGGAATGTCTATAGGAAGTTTAATGCTGACCTTTTAAAAAGTATAGAATATTGTGACACAATCAAGAATTTGATATAAGATATTCGATTTGATTCATCAATTGGAAGCTATAGCAATAGGTGGGAATTCTTTAAGTATAGGGTGAGACAATTTTCAATCCAATTTGGGAAAAAGAGAAATAAAGAAAGGAAGGAGTGTGAACTCAAACTGATCCAAGACATTGATGAATGCTGTAAGGAGATGTCAATGTCGGAAGTAGAGCGAAGTAAATGTATAAATCTGCAGTCTAAATTGGATGAGCTATATCTGAATAGAGCGCATGGAGCCTTTGTAAGGTCAAGAGCAAGATGGTTAGAAGAAGGGGAAAAAAACACTTCATATTTCTGTAGATTAGAAAAAAGAAGACAAGAAAGGAATGCTGTAAATGCACTCATTATAAATGATGTGGAATGTACAGATCTTAAATTGATATCTGAGGAGGTGTTTAGATTTTATGCAGACTTATACTCTTCCTCTTATTCCAGGGTGGATTCAAATGCTTTCTTTGAGAAAATAGAAACGTATATTCCTAAAATTAATACAGAGTTTAAGGCACTATGTGATTCTGAGATTCACCTACAGGAACTAAGTAATGCAGTTACAAGTATTTCATTAGGAAAGTCTCCAGGTCAAGATGGGTTAACCTTAAATTTTTATAAGTTCTTTTGGGAGGATATAAAGGATTTATTGTTTTATGCTCTGAAAGAATGTATTGAATATAAGACACTGATGCCTACAATGAGACAAGGATTAATAACATTACTTCCTAAACCTGGTAAGGATAAAAGATGCATAGATAACCTTAGACCTATAACCTTACTTAATGTTGATTATAAGATATTTACCCGTGTCATTGCCAATAGGTTGAAAGAGGGTATGTCACAAATTATTAGTGAATCGCAATCGGGATTCCTTCAAGGGCGATCTATCCATAACAACATAAGATTAGTTTTAGATTTGTTAGACTATAGGGACAAAATTGAAGATGAGGGGTTTATTCTGTTTTTAGACTTTTGTAAAGCATTTGACAGGGTGGAACATCGTCTTATTTTGAAACATTGGAACATTTTGGTTTTGGTGAACATTTTCAGAAGGTGATAGGAATGTTGTATGATGATATAAATAGTTCAGTGCTATTAACACTGGGTGCATGCAAAAGATTTGAGGTGAGGAGGGGAATTAGGCAGGGGTGCCCAGCCTCACCTCTTCTCTTCATTATGGCTACAGAACTATTGGCAATTTGGATAAGGCAAAATGACAATATTCAACAATTGAATGTACTGGGAAGTTCATTGGTTATTAGTCAGTTGGCAGATGACACAACCCTTTTTCTTAAGAATGCTGCACAGATACCAACATCTTTGGAAGCCATTTTGGTCTTCTCAAAGGCTTCAGGGCTATGCCTAAATTTGAAGAAATGCAAACTAATGGCAATACATGACACACCATTTACAGCTATACATAACATACCTATTAAGAATGAAGTAAAATATTTGGGAATTAATATTTCTAAGGATTTAGATCATAGGACAACATCCAATATTGAAGGTATTTTGAAGATGAATAGGACAATTCTGAATACATGGTTACAAAGGGACTTATCTTTATTCGGTAGGATACTATTATCTAAGATGGAAGGCCTTTCGAGACTCATTTATCCAGCGTACTCTTTGGCTGTCCCAAAACAATTAACCAAATTATTTTAGATTTTATTTGGAAGAATAAACATCATTACATTAGAAAGAATGATATTATTAAATCGGTGGAGGAGGGGGGACTGAATGTCATTGACTTTGACCCAATGAATGGCACATTAAAATTGAAATGGTTACAGAGCTTTGTAAATCAATATGAGAGTGTCTGGTTCAACCTACCTTCAAAAATCTTTATGGATTTCGGAGGTATAGAATTTTTGCTCAAATGTGACTTTGATATACTTAAACTGCCAGTCAAGTTGTCAGATTTTCACCAACAAGTCCTCCGTTATTGGAAACTAATCTACATGCATAACTTCTTTCCTCATAACACACCAATTTGGAATAACAGGTGTGTACTAATTAAAAATAAATCATTTTATTTCAAAGAATGGAAGGAACAAGGGATATGGTCTGTTCAACATCTTATGGATGCTTGTGGTAACATGTTGGATTATAATGACTTTAAACTTAAATATAATGTACTGTGTACTGATAGGGAATATTATACAGTGATTAAGGCAATTCCACCAGCTCTTATTTGTATTATCAGGGGGTCCTTAACATATTCAGAGCTAGTACCTAGATTAAACTCACTGAAAATTGAGGGGTGTTCTTTTATGTACAGGAAATGCAACAACCAATTCATAAGATCCTGTTTTACTGTAGAATGTTTTCCCTCAGCCTTAAAAAGAAGATATATGTTAAAAGATTACACTAGCAGTGAGAAGAAAAGAATCAGGAGTAAATATCTACTTTTCCCTATATCCCCTTAGACAAAGGAAGTACACTTTAAGATAATCAATGACATTTATCCCTCTAATGAATTTCTACGCCTTAGATTTAAGGTAGGCTCAAATGAATGTAATTTCTGCAAGATAGTGATCGAAACTACTGAACATTTGTTATTTTCCTGTAATAGATCTGCCTTATTCTGGAAGGATTTTCAAAATTGGATATTAGATAATAATTTAATTATGCCACCACTAAATTACAGTTATGTCAGATAACTGTAACTGTAACTTTATAATGGATGACAAAAATTGTGAATTTATATTTAATAATTTGATAATACTGGCCATTTGGTTGAAAGCCCCCTCCCATGTTTAGAAGATTCTAGAAGATTGTCACTTTATTTAGATTCGCTTAAGTTTCTTAAATCTTCAAATGCCCTACATCTACACAAACACTTGTCGGATTTGAAACTTGACTGGACCCCTGAGAGAAGTTAGCATTGGTGAAATGTTTTATTGTTTGTATATTATGGTTTTCTGGTTTGTTAATGCATTTATGTTTACTCACGTACTGTATCTGTACCTTGTGTAATGATTTATGTTTGCAAATAAAAAAATTAAAAAAATTAAAAAAATGTTGCTCACAGTAACCCCACGCACAGAGTTATGGGTAATACGTGCCGCCAGTAAGACAGCAAGGCAGCTCATATGCTCTCTTAAAAAATGACCATTATGTGGCGTATTTCAAGGTATCTTATTAGACAGGAAGAGAAGATTTAAGACATTTCGAACAGACCTCGCTGTCTTAAAAGGAAGGAAGGAAGGAAGGAAGGACGCATTTTAAGAGTTTTCGAACAGAGCCACTGTCTCATCCATTTTCCCGCTTCCCTCTTTCTACACCAACCTAGCATCATGTGATACTGGGTTGTCAATAGGTGCGTTCGACTTCATGCAGCGCCGGCGTCGTCTGCTGCGCGTGCAGCCCGGCTGACTGAAGCAGCCAATGGCATTCTCAGATTCAAGGCGCTCCATGAAGTCAGCCCAATGTCGAACGCACCTAATGTCTACGCACCAGCAGCTACGTCACTCAAATCGGTCTCTGTGGCAACGGTGCCCAGACAAGCAAGCACACAGGCAAGCATGCAAGCCCCACTAAAAGAGAACTTTTCAGACCGGCAAAAATGGCTTGGGTAACGCAGGAAAGTGCGTTCCTGAGGTCTAGTAAAGTAGTGTAGTTACCAATATTTTGAGTGTAATGCGTTACTTTACTTCATTACCTATAATAGTAATATTGTTACTGTAATCCGTTACTTTGTAACTCGTTACCCCCAACACTGAGTGTACTGTAGACTGAGCTGGCTGGTGAAGGGACCCCGAGCTGACTGGAGATGGTAGCCTGAGCTGGCTGAAGATGGGAGATTGAGCTGTGTCAACATAATCAAAAGAGCGATAGGTCTCGGTTTGCTCAGTTATTTCCCGACCTTTAACATTACATTTACATTTATTCATTTAGCAGACGCTTTTATCCAAAGCAACTTCCAAGAGAGAGCTTTACAAACTGCATAGGTCACTGATAATAACAAGATAGCCCCAAAACATTGCGGGTAACCAAAACATGATGCACATATTGTGAACAACCAAAAATAAGTGCCAAAGGGAAGAACCATAAGAGCATGTAGTTAAGCAAGTTACAATTAAACAACATGAATCGCTATAAGTGCAAGTGTACCTGTAGAAATGCAAGCAACAGTAAAACATATTTCACAGCGAGTACAACTATTTAAATCAGTTACCACTAACCAACAAGAGCAACAAGTCTCTAAGCAAGAGTGATTGTGATCCTTGAGGAAACTAACATTGGATCCAGCAAACCATTCCTAAGTTCTGTTGTACTCCCGGAACAAGTGCGTCTTGAGCCTTTTCTTGAAGGTGGAGAGACAGTCAGTGTCTCTGATGGAAGTGGGGAGTTGATTCCACCACTGGGGGGGCCAGACATGAGAATAGCTTGTGTTGGGACCGGGCAGTCTTGAGCGGTGGGACCACCAGGCAGTTGTCTGAAGAAGACCGTAGGTGGCAGGTGGGGGTGTAAGGCTGCAGGAGAGACTTGATGTAGTCGGGTGCAGTCCCGTTCACTGCTCGGAAGGTCAGTACCAGGGTCTTGAATCTGTTGCAGGCCGTAATGGGTAGCCAGTGGAGGGAGATGAGGAGCGGCGGGGTAACATGGGAGCGTCTGGGTAGATTGTAGACCAGACGGGCCGCTGCGTTCTGGGCGGGTTGCACATGTTGGGAGACCGGCGAGCAGTGAGTTGCAGTAGTCCAACTTGGAGAGGACAAGTGCTTGGACTAGCAGCTGGGTGGAGTGCTCAGACAGGTATCTCCTGATCTTCCGGATGTTGTAGAGCACATGTGTCAAACTCCGGTCCTCGAGGGCCGCTGTCCTGCATGTTTTAGATGTTTCCCTGCTCGAACACACCTGATTCAATTAAATGGGTTGTTATAACGACCATTCATTAGAATCAGGTGAGCTGGATCAGGGAAACATCTAAAACATGCAGGACAGCGGCCCTCGAGGACCGGAGTTTGACATCCCTGTTGTAGAGGGTGAATCTACACGACCGGGACACTGCAGCAATGTGGGCCATGAGGGAGAGCTCGTCATCCATGGTAACCCCAAGGTCCTGGCAGAGGGTTAGGGTCACCGTCGCAGATCCCAGGGTGATTGAGAGATCGTGGGAGATGGAGGGTTTGGCCGGGATGATGAGAAGTTCTGTTTTGGCGAGGTTCAGCTGGAGGTGGTGCTTGGTCATCCAGGCAGAGATGTCTGTGAGGCAGGCCTCAATCCTAGCTGAGATCCCCGGGTCGGTCGGGGGTAACGGCAGGTACAGCTGTGTGTCATCACCGTAGTAGTGGTAGGAGAAGCTTAACCTTTGTCATTGTCTTTCTTGCTGTGTCCTTAAACATCTAGTGATTACGTTTTTTAATCTCTTTACTCTATAGCCTTTATTGTACAAAAAACATGGGAGCAGACACTTGGACGACTAGAGGGGCATGGTATTCCACATCAGATTATAGGTCTTCTTTGTCCTGCCCAACCTCTGCCCTGCCTGTCCTGTCTGTGCTTTTAATAAGCATGCAATGTCTGTCAACTAATTTTCAAATGTGGTGCACTTAAGATAGTAACAGCAAAATAGATTTTGCAGTAGGTTATTTGTATACACTGACCCCACTGTACATCTTACCATACAGAAAACTTTCTCCAGAGCTGCATTTTCACTCTTACATGCTTTAGCTATATTTGTTGTGTTACTGTAACAAGTTACTGTAACACCCCTGTGAAATCCAGCATTACCTAGCACAGTGGTTCCCAACCCTGATCCTCAGGGCACGCCTGTCCTGCATGTTTTAGATGTTTCCCTGCTCCAACACACCTGATTCAAATGAATGGTCATAAGCAGGCTTCTGCAGGGCTGGATAACAACCCATTCATTTGAATCAGGTGTGTTGGAGCAGGGAAACATCTAAAACATGCAGGACAGGCATGCCCTGATGTTGGAAAATTGAAGATGTAACTGTTATCCTGTATAAGAAGGATAGTACTTGTGTCTACTACGGTGCACTTCTGCACTTCTAGCACTGACTTTCAGTGCTTAGGGCGCTTACACTCAGAAAACCAGCAGAATTCAGTGCACTGAAAGTACCTGGAAGGCGCACTGTAAACGGTCCAAAAAACAGTGTACAACAGTGGACACTCCTCGCCCTAAACGGACGCCATCTTGGCTACATAGTGGAAGAGGAGGAGCCTTTTCGGCAGCTTTTTCCACTTGGGGTGGAGAAGCGCGTTCATTTTGACAGGTTTTGCGGCTGTCTCGAGCAGATTTCCGTCCGTCACTTCCGCCAAGTGGTTAACGTAAGCGTTACATTTCAGACAGCACTTATCAGCGACGGAGTGCACTACATATGTAAGTGCACTGTTTTGCAGTGCACTGTATTGCAGTGTACTTCGTAAAGTGTTCGGTAATAGACACAGCCTCTGTGTTCAGTATTCCTTGTGTGCAGAAAGGCCTACCCCCAAATCTGAACTCGGGGAGCAGACTTCTCACCAATAAATGGTCTTACCTGAAGACCTGAACCAGACAAAACTTTTTAGCACAATGGCGTGTGATGTTTTTGTCTCCTTGCGGCCGCAAGCAATAAAGCTTTCTTTAACTTGTTCACCGACTGACTGTGCAATGCTTGATAGATTAATATTCCTGACACCTGAGAACCAGGGTTGGGAACCACTGACCTAGCATATGGTTCTGAGGTGCTGAATTTAAGTTGAATCTTTCCACTGCTTTTTCTGCAAGAATGCTTTCCTTGCTGTCAAAATGATGCAATTGCAATGGACTCTGAACAAACTTGGAACAACTAGCTTCAGTAAATGGGTAGATCTTTTGGTTTGCTACCTACATGCATACGGCATAATTGCAAATACTTGTGGCCTTGAATACACTAATAGCAATACAATTAATTGGGCACATGCGTGTATTATGCTAATGAGGTTTGTTTTCCAAGTGTGCAGAGATGTCAATATGTATTGATGTGGTATACCTACCCTTGGCTAATTATAATTAAGTATGTCATTGATTCATGTCATTATTATGTTAGGCAACACACACATAAAACAATACTGTACATTTATTTGAACAATGTTCTGCACATTTCATTATCACTTAACTGTTAACTTGCTTTGATGACTTTTAGCAGCACAATAATATAACAAATATGCTTGCTTAAGTGGAATGTTGCAATGTTTCTTTAGAGAATACCTTTGAATACATTTGAAGAATACATTTGAATCCCAGTCGACCACTGACAATATACCGGCTCACCAAAATGCACATGTGAATGTTTACTTCCTACTTTACCCGCCTTGAATATCGGGGTATACGATTGGTGGATTTTATGAATGTGTCATGTATACGAGCTCTTATTGGATACGGACCATAGTTGTACGGAAAACATGCCTGTGTCGATAAAGAAACAAAATGTTTGTTCCTTGAAAAATGTGCAAGAACTGGACATACCAACACATTTTTTAAGGGTTGTAGAAAAGTTTTAAAGCGAAACAGAAAAATCCAGCTCCTCCATCGCCAGGGATCGTTCAAATGCACGATTTTGAGCTTCGGCCCACCACCTTAGGTAGTCACGCATATGTTATGTGACTGTGGCTAGCTAGTTAGCCACTGTTAATTTATTTTAGTGGCGAAAAGTGAAGCTAAGTCTGAGCCGTTCAACGGAACAAAAAATCCAATACAAGCAACGCAATTGTGATTAGGACGAACATTTTGACACCAAAGTTTTCTTTCTTTCATCAACCCCAAGTTTGTGTGCTACAGATCTGTTGCTGTTGGTGTGTGCTTTCTGCACTGCTTTCTGCTTGAAAGCTAAAGTGTAAGAACGTTACACTAGGCTTTGTGTTTGACCTCCTTGTCTATTCTTTGTTTGTCTATGGCCGCACTGCAGCTACAATTCACTAAATCTCTCTTACTAATGAAAAGGCGCCCACTAATTTACGCTGCACCCAAAATTATCATTGTGTAATAAACGTTGCAGCGTTTAATCGAAGAAACACGGTATGTTAGATTACAATAGGTTGTGTTGCCAAAGGCAAGCACACCTAATTACTATCAATGCCAACAATCAGCAAGCTTCTATAAAAGGTTAGCATTCACATTCCACCTGCAGTTCACTCTGGCTGGCATCTCACACAACTCCTGCTGCTGCAGTACACCCCCCCCCCCCCCCCATTCTGACCGGTCCTTTTTGAATGCTTCCTGTGTTTAGCCTATATACCATGTGCTTTAGGATGACAATAAGTATGTGATTTGCAAGGCAAATGAAGACTCATTGCCTAGGCTTGTCTATGATCGGGAAGATTGTTGACCCTCATGTGTACAGTATGTACACTGATTTGGTGTATACACACTTTTAATTACCTACATTGTGTCATTATTCAGACTCAAAGGCCCTGGGGTCTCATTTATAAAACTGTGCATAGGATTCTTACTAAAAGTGTACGTACGCCCAAAAGCCTAAAATGGCGTACGCACACAAAAATTCAGATTTATAAAACCGTGCGTACGCACACCTGTACGCAATGTTCCCTTTATAAATCACAGATTACCCACAAGTGTGCGTACGTCAATCAGCATTGTAGCCCGCCCTGAACACGCCCATTTTTAACCATATATAGTCAATGCAAAGCACCTCATGAATGCTAATCTAGTATCTCATCATGACCCTGGCATACGATTGTTCTTTACGGTTACATAGCGCATGACAACTTCTCAGACACTGTTAGCCTATTGGTGGAGCCCGAAAATTCTGAAAATGTGGTGGCCGGTAGATCACCAATTTAAAAAAACTGTGCGAGTGGCATCAACTGTGCCAGTGATGTACTGCGAGTCGAGATACAATTTGTTAACAAAAGCGTTTTGTTATGAACAGTAATCTATTGAAGTCTGGACTGATAACGAGGACGTAGAGTGTAGCGATTGCACGGGAGCTTAACGACTGTATTTTCAGTTTTTGACTTATGAGGATATTTGCACAGTATTAAATAAATATATTTAGTTATACATTGTGTTCTGCAGTTATCTAAAGGTAGGATATGTGATGTTATACTGTATTCCATGTAGTTGGGGAATCTCCTCCTCCTGAACTCCCGTAGTGGACAATCTAATGGTGAGGAAGCGCTGAATTTTTATTTAAAATTTGAGTTGGATTGAACAAGGTGTTTATGGAACAAGAATCACTCAGTACAAGCACAAATAACACTGCTGGATGTAATCTTCATGATAATCATGAAATTGAATGAAAAAAAACGTGTGTGAGGAAAACAAATATAAATATTTAAATATAAATATGTGATTCATTAATATATATTCATATAAATATATAAATATTACGAGTAATGTTCTTCCCACATTCAATTTCTGCAGTCTGACTACAGTACGGTCATCTGCGTCGCCAATTCCAACTGTTGTCAAAATGTGCGTAGGCCTACGGGAGGGTCAGAGTTTGCGTGGAGGACCGCACATTCTCCCGTCAAGTTTGTTTTTTATAAATCACAACCTTTGCGTGGAAAGTGGCGTACGTACATTTTCAGCCCCGTTTTGTGCGTACGCAAGCTTTATAAATGAGACCCCTGGCCTTTATAGTTCCACCTTGAAACCAGAACTAGAGCTACAGCAAGAATATTGTTATCAATTCTCCTCAACTCACTGAAAGGAAGAAACAGTAGATAGAACAAAGCAGAAGAAAGGTGCAGTACCGTTGAGGTAGTATCCAGCCTGGCAGGCAAGACAAAGGGAGTCCCTCCTGCAGTCAATGCATGGATCTGGGCAGGGCAAACACACCCCTCTGCCCTGCTCTTCGTAGGTCGTCTGGGGGCAATGACGGCGACACTGGTGCCTAAACCTGAAAAAGCGGTACATGTCTGAAAAACAAAACTCCTTAAAAATCGCAATTTCAAATCAAGGATCCTTACTTTGATCAGGCACTGCCTCGCTTTATGTAGGACAAAGGACAAAAGCATGGCTTGACAAAGCATTCCAGAGTTCAAACACATGCCATGTGATCTGCTGTGATCTAATGGCATACATCAATTTGAAAGCCTGTAGTTGTTCCCACAGGCCATCAGTTTACAGCTGGATAACTCTAAGACTTGATGGATCGTAAACAGAGAGGTAACAGCCCCCTGCATGTTAAGTCTCTTCCCATCATGCACTGCACACCTGCATTGTTTCCCTCAAAGCATTCCCCAGAGCCCTGACTACTAAACATCAAACCAGTTGGAAAACCTAGATGAACACATGATAAACGATGCCTTTGTTCAAGGCTCTCATAATTCTATTCGCTCCATTATTAAAAGAAAGATGACTATTGGCTCAATCTTCCAGCTTAAAGGCATAGTCTGGTAATAAGTGTCACAAAACTTGCACGTGTCTAGCCTTGGATGCATACTGAACAAAACAGAATCCTGTCAACAGAAAAAAAAAACGATTAACTTTGAGGATTTCATTACAATGCTACAGTACAGTAGCATTGTGAAGCACTCTTCCTCACAAACTCCCTCATGAATGAAAGGCTGACCACTGAAGCTTAACCTTTAGAGGAGTGAGTTCTAAATATTACCGACGCTGCCACCAGAGTGAGTTATTTTTTCAAAACGAAAGCTAGCTAGCTTTAGTTAGCTTCCGTTACCTAGCAACTTAGCATAATACTCGTAGCAATGCTACTACCTGCTAGTGTTACTTGTTAGCCTCCTAGTTGTAAATTTTGATGCCATACTATAGCGTTTGTCATATAGTTTTTGTCTATCGGAAAATAGTCGGCTTTGGCCATGCATTGAACCTCTACAACAACACCATAACTCTCTAGACACATGGGCTGGAACAAATAAACGCGTGTGAGAGAAAGTGTGTGTGGGGGGGGCGGGTGGTGTGTGAGTAGAAGTGTGTGTGTGTGTGTGAGAGAGAGGTCTGAAGCAGGTTGCTCTTCTTTGCTAAACCTACGGCTCAGGTAACAGTGCATGACTCTGTTCACTAGGTAACTTGATTCGGCAACAGGGGGCCTAAACATGGGGGAGAGAAGCACAATTGAAGATTTGTTCTTCCACTGCAGCCTTTGTAAATCTGGATCTACGTGAATAGGATGGAGCAGGTAAGACAACAAGCTGACACATAAATGTCCCTGTTTTGCTATATTAATGTATCTGATCATGGTATACATATGAAGGTGTAAGTTTGGTTAGGTTCTAATTTGTGTTGGAAAATATCAGACTGAGTAAATGATCTTCAAAGAGGAGAGATTCAAGGCAGCCTAGGAAAACTCAATCAGAGCATAAAAATTCATGGATACTTACCATTTATCATTTTCAATTTTAAAAGCCTTGATGGTCTGGAAGTAAAGTACTTTTATTATTGGACCCAATTCTAGAAATATACACAGAGATTAAGGATGTCTCCTGATCATGTTCAACGTGTTTCACCATCCGTTCCATCGTTTGATATACCTGCTGACACTGGAGGTTATCTTACTACAGAGGCAGTGGGGAGATGACAGAGCAGGCTACTAGACTACAGATGACTGAGACAAGGACACTTACAGAAAGAAACCTCCTATGCAGCTGTTGCAGATCTCAGGGTCTTCTGTGTGAAGAAAGACAGAGTGAAGAGGTAAAATCAAGCCAGGGAGATGGGGTGGTATAGATCTAGGCGATACCCACTTCCATTGAGGGACGATAGCCAGGAGACCTGTGAATTACCTGTGGAACACGTTTTGCAGCCCAACTCACAGTCGAGACATTCTCCTGTTTCAGGATCCTGAACCTGGCCTGGAATATGGAGACACAGAGCACCTGTTAGCACTCACATACACACAGCATAGGGTTCCTAATAGCACTAGGCTAATCCTCTGCATTTGTTCTTCCTCTTCCTCTCACACCTCCCTCTTATTAACTTACCCATATCACAAAAGGCTGTCTGGCAGACTCTATTCTGAAGCCTGTAGTGTTCCCTGCATTTGGCACAAATGCTGCCATCAGTGCAGAGCTCACAGTTGGTGATGCAGGGCAGGCAGACATAGTGAGCCCTGTCAGGGTAGAGTCCCCGGGGGCAGTATGTCTGACAGTGACCTTGATGGAGGAAGCGCTCATGTCCGTCTTCATCTGTAAGGAGTACAGGTACACAAGACCGGTTTACGTAAAGATCCCTCCTCTTCCTCTACTCTACTCTACTGACCAGGAATGCATTCACCACAAAGCTGTACTGACAGGAAATATCTCTTCTGGAAGATTGACTGATGTTGCTGTGGCTAACAGATAATCAAGGGCAATCAACAGCGAATCAGAGCTGTGGGCAAACACTGTTGTGTATCTTAGCCCACTGATGTATGCATTGGCACCTGCCCCGCGCCCAGCTCATCCACCTGGGGCTGGTCTCAGAACTGCTGCTGAGTTACAGCCTTGTCACATCTACTCCTTGCAGCAGTGAGAACATGGGAGACAGGAGGAGAGGCCCTCCAGCCACTTTCCTCCCTAGACCGCCACCTCTCTCTCTCCCTTTCTTTGTCCCTCTCTTTCTCTCTCTGTCTCTGCTTATCTGTCTCACACACACACAAACACACACATTGAAGGATATTGTGGGAGGACTTTCATAACTCCTGTGAGCTGTGACAGTAGTATCACTAAACCGTGACTTGACTCCCTTCTGACATGGTCAGGTTTCACAGAAGAGGCTCAGGGAGTAATCACACCATGATTTCAACCTTATGTTTACAGATGGAACATGAGAAATTATATTTTTGTGTTATACTATAACATAAACACAACAGTCAGCAACCACTGGTTATTTTCATCTTAACAAGTGTGGAAAGATAAATCAGAGGGTTTTGCTCACTGTTGGAAACCATTAAACAACCTTGCTTTGTGGCAAGACCCTTTGTCATTTGGATTAATGAGCGTCTTGTTTGACTGTGGCAGCTGTGCAGTCACAAATCAGGCTACGAGAGTGTCCTATACAGAGGGAAATCAAGAAGCTGGCATTCAAGTGCACTGGATTGTATTTTCCAGATACCTCTAAATGAAAAACATCATATGACAAATGTAATAACTATGAAACCAGACTTACAATGAATTACCTCAAAAAACAATGTATTGTTATGAAGAAGTCTGGCCCCTTCTTCCAAGCTATGATTTTTACTTGTTCACAATATAAACGAAATGTATTAAAGGGCCCATACAATTGCCTAAAGTCTGTACATTCACGCTTCAACTCTCCCTATTTATAGATGCTATATTAAGTGTGAAGACGCTATAAAAAGATGAATCCTTACCAACACCACAAGATGTGCAATCGAAGAGCTCATGCCCGTCACACTCTGTGCAGGTGGGGTGACAGAGAACGCACTGGTTATTGAAGGCGAACTGTCCACTTGTACAATCAAGCAATGTAGGTTTGCTACAAATGTATCCAACGCAGTAAAAAAATATTAACAACGTTGAAGTCTTCATGGCGACTTTTTAATTCGTAGAGGGAAGTTTACAGATGTACTGTCTGCGTCCTCCAAAAACACGGTTTTTCTAACTCATGCCACCAGAAGGCATGCGAGACAAAACTTGCTGGACGAGTTCTATGAGGTAGGACTGGTCAATGAGCCTAGTAAATATATATTGTGGTTGTCCTTGTGCAGGCAAAATGATTTACAAGTATATATTATTAATTAAGTATATTACAAGAAATGGTACCTAATCTGTCATTGGACATTATGTATTATGAGTTGTGAGTTACATTAAAGAAAAGTTAGCTGTCCCCTCAGCAACAGCAGCCTTTCAGACCATCCGCTGGACTCCAAATAATAAAAGCTGTGCCGAAATGGCAGAATTTCAACAATTCCATCATTTCAAAGTCAGCCATCAAATGTTATCTTCAGCAATTGCATGTTACTTTGAATACCTTTCAGTAGTCAGGACCAGGGGCCTCATGTATAAACGTTGAGTACGCACAAAAAGCTTGCGTACGCTGGTTTTCACGCACACTTTGTGATGTATAAAGATTTACTTGACGTGAGAATGTGCGGGCCTTCACGGAAACTTTTTGAGCAGACGTGAGAACGTGCGGACCGTACGCAAAGTCTTGTCTGGCTCTGTAACATGGCGAATTCTAACTGAAAAGTGCCGAGACTCACCAAACATTACAAAATAAAGTTTCCTACGTTTATGAAGTTGACTATTCAAAAAACATTAAAATAAAAGTTTGATCATTAATGTGGATAATCACAACAAAATGCCAAAACCCAAAACGGGAAATGCTATATAGCCTTCTGTTTATAATACCGCCACCACTTAATAACTTCTGTTAAACTTGAGGCTTTCAAACGAACAACAAAATCACTCAGGAAATGCATGTCACGCAACCCTATAGCTGCCATGCTGTTACAATGCGCTACCACTCGTTACTTCATTTGAAGTTTTATATCGGACCAATTCTTCTTAATTTCTGCCATGGTCCGGTTCTCTGAACCCAGAGCATTGTTGGCCCTATAAAAATAATGATAATTTTATTTGTAATGCACTTTACATTTAGCTAAATCTCAAAGTGCTGCAGGTTAAAAACAAGAAAGGGCCAAATAGTGACAGTTTTCCCCTCTGCCGACTTTCTTTTGTCAGTAATACCTGATGACAGGCCGCCAAACAGGACACATTTTCTCGCCTCCACCTCCGTTGTCAGAATCTCGATCTCACAGTCCCCGTATTTCTTCGAATAAACGCTGCAGCGTGTAACGTTCATTTTTGGTCCGGCGTTTCTTCGAGGAAGGCGTTTTTTCGAAGAAATACGGTAATTCAGACAAAGTAATGACCTCAGGAGCGCATTTATAGTTCATCTGCATATTAATTTATGGGAGGAGGCAAGGCGGGTTCAGTGGCTCGTTCACGTGCAGTCAATCTCACGTTGATTGTGATTTATAAAGGAAAGGTGCGCAGGATCTGGCGTACGACCGGTTTTATACATGTGAATATTTCTGTGCATAGGTACTTTTCGGGTTTTGGCCGTACGCCATCTTCTGGTATGAAAGCTGCACAATCCTTTATACATGAGGCCCCAGGGGTCTCATTTATAAAGCTTGCGTACGCACAAAACGGGGCTGAAAATGTACGTACGCCACTTTCCACGCAAAGGTTGTGATTAATAAAAAACAAACTTGACGGGAGAATGTGCGGTCCTCCACGCAAACTCTGACCCTCCCGTAGGCCTACGCAAATTTTGAAAACAGTTGGAATTGGCGACGCAGATGACCGTACTGTAGTCAGACTGCAGAAATTGAATGTGGTAGGAACATTACTCGTAATATTTATATAATTTGTTTTCCTCACACACGTTTTTTTCATTCAATTTCATGATTATCATGAAGATTACATCCAGCATGTGTTATTTGCGCTTGTACTGAGTGATTCTTGTTCCATAAACACCTTGTACAATCCAACTCAAATTTGAAATATTAATTCAGCGCTCCCTCACCATCAGATTGTCCACTACGGGAGTTCAGGAGGGGGAGATTCCGTGACTGCATGGAATACAGGATAACATCACATACAGTGCCGCCGCTCCCATAACGCGCACTACGCGCTGTGCGTAGGGCACCAAATACTGAGGGGGCACCAAAATATTGCCAACTGAAAAATCATCATAGTTATTATAATGCCGATATTATTTCAATAGGCCTATATAAATATTACGCACCTTTTAGGCATGTAAATCACAAAACAGGCAAAACGAGAGATATATTTAATTGCTCAAAATTTTTTACAACGGTGCCCCCTCCCCCCCACCCCACAAAAAAACTAATACACACTCAACGACCTCGTCGTGGGTGCCCTTTCCTACCTCAGTGGCCTGACGAATTTTGACAGTAGGCTAGGTAAACTTTTCGACAGGAGTCAGGGGGAGAAAAAGAAATAAACTGTGAGATGATGCTCGTGCATCACTTTCAGGTAAATACGGGAAATGTGCTGCTAACTTATAATTAGCCTATGCATACACCTCAAACTAGCTGACGTTATTGCTAATTTTAGCACACTCAAATATGTTATCTATGCATTTGAAATAACTGCCGCCAGCTAGATGTAACTTTACTATACATTCTATGATGCTTTTGTATTCGATTAATCAAATAGTTTTTAAATGAGTAATAAAGTTGGAGAGCTCCTTGGCTGCATGCTTTCAGTTTTAAATGTTTATAATTAATTTGGAAAACCATGCTAAGAAACGTAAGGGTGGGGCTGAAAAATTGAGACAAAAATACATCACCTTCACTAGACAAGGTTTTACCAATTGAAAAACGGCTGTTTATTTTACATATTTTGTTTATGCTCCAAAAACTATTATGCACTCAAATAAAGGCCCCAAAATTTCATTTTCGCATTAACTCCGTAACTAGCATCAAATCAAACACAGAATGTAGATTCATTGACAGGGCAGCTGTAGTGGTGGTGGTGGTGGTGGGGGGGGGGGGGGGCATCATAAAGGAATTATGCGTAGGGCACCAAAATGGCTAGCGGCGGCACTGATCACATATCTTACCTTTAGATAACTGCAGAACACAGTGTATAACTAAATATATTTATGTAATACTGTGCAAATATCCTCATACGTCAAAAACTGGAAATACAGTCGTCAAGCTCCCGTGCAATCGCTACACTCTACGTCCTCGTTATCAGTCCAGACTTTAATAGATTACTGTTCATAACAAAACGCTTTTGTTTTCAAATTGTATCTCGACTCACAGTATCACTGCCACAGTTGACGCCACTCGCACAGTTTTTTTAAATTGGTGATTTACCGGCCACCACATTTTCGGAATTTTCGGGCTCCACCAATAGGCTTACAGTGCCTGAGAAGTTGTCAAGCGCTATGATTCACCGTAAAGAACAATCGTATGCCAGGGTCATGATGAGATACTAGATTAGCATTCATGAGGTGCTTTGCATTGACTATTTATGGTTAAGAATGGGCGTGTTCAGGGCGGGGTACAATGCTGATTCACGTACGCACACTTGTGGGTAATCTGTGATTTATAAAGGGAACATTGCGTACAGGTGTGCGTACGCACAGTTTTATAAATCTGAATTTTTGTGTGCCATTTTAGGCTTTTGGGCGTACGTACACTTTTAGTAAGAATCCTACGCACGGTTTTATAAATGAGACCCCAGGGCCTTTGAGTCTGAATAATGATACAATGTAGGTAATTAAAAGTGTGTGTACACCAAATCAGTGTACATACTGTACACATGAGGGTCCACAATCTTCCTGATCATAGACAAGTCTAGGCAATGAGTCTTCATTTGCCTTGCAAATCACATACTTATTGTCATCCTAAAGCACATGGACCGAGGGGTCCCATTTATAAAACTGTGCGTAGGATTCTTACTAAAAGTGTACGTACGCCCAAAAGCCTGGCGTACGCACACAAAAATGCAATGTTCCCTTAAATCACAGATTACCCACAAGTGTGCGTACAAACCTTTTGGTCATGTGACCCGAAGGCAGCACAAGGGTTAAGCAGAATTGATTTGGGGCACCCCCTGGGTCCGTGTACCTTGTGGGTCCGTGTACCTGTGGGGTCCGTGTGTACCCTGTGGCCAGTGGTTTTTCTATTTTGCAACCGGTGTTGACAAACGCTAAATAGGGCCGTAATATTGTTTTGTCATTTTAGTAACTCAAACACACATTTAAATATTACGGCTTGTTTTTGGTTGTTTCGTTTTTTTGGAATAATGAAATAACCATATAACACAAATGGTATAACGAGCCATTAATCTTTGTTTTGATTATTCCATATCCTTTATACTAATATTAGCCTGGCTGCCAGCCCAACTTCTCCCCGCCCACAAAAAAATGTGGTCGGGAAGTTGGGTCTGGAGGGTCTCGTATTGGGAAACAACTACAAAATATAGCTGCAAGCAGCAATGTGGTGGCCAAGCAGGTCAGATGACCCAGAAGAAACTTTCGACATCTAGTGACTGCAGTGTACCTGGCTTCCTTTGCAGTGGCTTACAGTCTCGTTAAACAGAGAATCAGAGGCATGACAAGCTTGTCAGCTTTGGCTGGATTCGAACCTCTAACGTTGAAGTTTCCAGGACACCAATTTATCCTAGTGAGCTATTCTCAGTGCTGGAAATCACAGATTTCAGTTACTGGGTAAAAATATTAGCAGTTTTTCCTGTGGCAAGCGTGGTCAGATTTGGCCCAAGTTTAAACAGCTGTAATTCAGTTTTATTTTGACATGTCAAGGTGGTTGTGGTTTGAAGATAATCTGTGCCAAATTAGGTGAATTTTTGATATTCACCAAAAACGTTTCAATCATTAATTCAAAATGGCGGCCACATCAATTCAGCTGGTATCACAATTTAACATGTGTCAGACACATGATCGCCCCCTAGCGGTTAGATGACACAACCTTTTGTGGACCTCTTTGGAACAGGGTCCCGAGCACCTGTACCAAGTTTGATGTCGACTCAGCAAATATTTCCTGAGATATGATCTCAGTTCCTGTTTTGGCGGTTTCATCGCCGACTTTGATCAGCTTTACCGGAAAAACAGTTTTGAAAATCAAAAACCATCTGAAAACGTTTGTGAGGCTTGATCTGAAGATACTTTTTTGCTTATTGCAGCGCCACCTAGAGGTGAAATGGCATGACCTATTGGACCTCTTTAGAACAGGGTCCCTAGTCTTTTTACCAAATTTGGTGTCAATGCAGTAAGGAGATGCTGAGATATGACTTCACTTATTTTATGGTGGCTTAGTTGACGACTTTGTTTGGCTGTTCCAGTCAAAAGGTCTAGATAATCAAAAAAACATGTTATGTCTTTTGTGTGGCTTGGTCTGAAGATGATCTGTGCCAAATTTGGTGAAGATTGGACAAACCTTATAGGAGAGGTAGCGAAAAAACATTATATTCAAAATGGCGGCCACATCAATTCAGCCACATAAATTTGATGTGGCTGTAACTAACAAACGGTTGCGAAAATTAAAGCTCCAGGGGATAATTTTTGTGAGGCTTGGTCTGAAGATCATCTGTGGCAATTTTGAAGAAGATTCGACAAGAATTGTAGGAGGAGTAGCGAAAAAAACTTTTTCTTTACATTCAAAATGCAGAGAATCTATGGAACTGGGTATGATGTCATAGAGTGCGTTGAACTCGTCTTGATCCAGGGAATCCAACGATACCTCATTTTGGACAGTGGGGCATATGGTTCAAAAGTAACATATGTAAACACACCTTCAACTTTGACCCATTGGTGGCGCTAGATGGTTGGAATGGGAGACATGAAACTTGGTGAAATTGATGAGGGGACTGGTCCCAAATAGTGTGCCAAATTTCATAACTTCTGACAATACGGTTCTAGGGGCTGCCATAGACTCCCACGGCAGAAGAAGATGTGTAATAATAATAATAAATATAGCTGCAAGCAGCAATGGAGGGGCCAAGCAGTCCAGAGCAGGACATGGCCTCCATAGCACTTGCGCAAGAATTAAGTCACAACAATCTGTTGGACTCATGCAACACACCAAGTTTGGTTGAAATATCTGTTTGCATTACAAAGTACTGGGTGTTCAAAGTGTTTTTTTCTGGTATAACACCACAGGCCTCCCCTGCCCCTCGTGGGAACGATGGAACCCAAGTTTGGTGACAATCGCTAAAATGGTTGCTGAGTTACGCTCTAACGTGTCTTTTGTGGCTTCGCCGCCGCCTTTGATCGGCTCTACCGAACAAACGGTTTCGAAAATGGAAAATCCATCAGACACCTTTGTGAAGCTTGGTCTGAAGATCATCTGTGCCAAATTTAGTAAACATTGGACAAAATTTGGGGTGTGTAAAATGTTTTTACACTTTTCCATGAAATCCAAAATGGCGGCCGCGTCAATTCGGTTATTATGAAAAGTTATCAATGGCCAGGCTTGATATCTCACAAGACATCAAGAGATAAATAAATTACTTTATTAAGGTAAACACTTCAACAGTTATTAGCCAAAACACGTTTATGCTTCCGGCCACGCCCCCTTTTAGTCACATGACACCATTTTTGGAGAACATCCTTAGAATAAAGTTCAGAGTAGGCGTACCAACTTTGGTGTCACTGCTTCAAAGAACTGCTGAGATATGGCTTCACTTCCTGTTTGGCGGCTTTTCTGCAGAATTTGATTGGCTGTACCGGACAAACGGTTTTTAAAATCAAATATCCTTCAATAACTTTTGTGAAGCTTGGTCTGAAGATCATATCTGGTAATTTTGAAGAAGATTTGACAAAATTGGTAGGAGGAGTAGGCTTTTAAAGGTGTTTGATAAAACCGGAAATAGCGGAAAATCTATATAACCTGAAATTGACGCCATGGTGTGCATTGCACTCGGCTTGATCCAGGGAATCCAACGGTATTTCATTTTTGAAAATGGGTCATACGGTTCAAAAGTTGCGTGTGTAAACACAAGTCCAACTTTGACCCGTTGGTGGCGCTAGAGTGCCCGGAGTATGGGACATGAAACTTTGTGAATTGGACCAGGGAACTGTCCCCAATGAGTGTGCCAAATTTCAAAACTTTCGACCAAGCGTTTATGGGGGCTGCCATGGACACCCAGTCCTAAGAATAATAATAATAAATATAGCTGCAAGCAGCAATGGCGGATTCCTCCAAACACTGCAAACCATTGAACAATGTTTATTCTTGACAAATTGTAACTGTATAGAAGAATGTATGCTGCAGAATTACCAATGGCATACCAAATCTGAAATGCAATACCATCAAGATCCACAAGGGCCTTTATTTCAAGCCAGTAAGTGAAGGAAGGGGGCTTGGTGAGCTTATCCATTCCAGAAAGCCTTGTATCTTTATGCATTAAGGCGTGGCCTGTAGCGCCACCTATGGGTAATGGTGGGCCATTTGTGGTGTGGTAGTTACTCTTGGCCTATACTATTAATGTTTCAGGATTTTAAAAACTTTTTACCACTGCATATAAAATCGAAAATGCAATACCAACAGGATCCACATGGCTTTGGGTAAAGTGTGGTAGTTACTCTTGGCCTGTACTGTCAATGTGTCAGGATTTGGAGACCTTTTTACTATTGCATACAAAGTAGGAAATGCAATGACACCAAGGTCCTCAAGGGCCTATGCTGATATTCAAGGAATGAGTTGGGGCTTGGTCAGCCCACACAGTCCTGATATGTTGCGTGTATGTCTTGCCAAGCCCGCGCGTGTCAAGGGAAGAATGAGTGTGTGAGAATTTGGAGCATGCGCGGGGAGGAGCAGGGGACACATTTCATTGTAAATTCCACTAGAAATTAGCCAAGCATGCATGTTTCAAAGATTCACCAAAAATCGACCTTTCATCTTAGAGTCAACTTTTTCTCAGATTTGTGTACTAAACATTCTCAAGAGTCTTCATATGAACTTGTTTGACTGGCTTACATGTAAAGCATTGCGAACCATTGAAAAATGTATATTCTTGACAAATTGTAACTGTATAGAAAAATCAATGCTGCAGAATTTCCAATGGGATACCAAATCTGAAATGCAATAACATCAAGATCCACAAGGGCCTTTATTTCAAGCCAAGAAGTGAAGTGCTTTAATCTTCACAAGAAGTGAAGTGCTTTGTGCTTTAAGGCGTGGCCTGTAGCGACACCTATTGGTAATGGTGGGCCATTTGTGGTGTGGTAGTTACTCTTGGCCTATACTATCAATGTTTCAGGATGTTTTTAACTTTTTACCATTGCATACAAAATCGGAAAAATATACCAACAATATCCACATGGGCTTTTGTTAAAGTGTTGTTGTTACTGTTGGCCTTTACTATCAATGTTTCAGGATTTGGAGAACTTTTTACCATGGCAAACAAAATCTGAAATGCAATACCATCAATATCCACAAGGCCTTTGCAAAAGACCAAGGAATGAGTGGGGGCTTGGTAAGCCCACACTCTCCTGAAATGTTGCGTGTGCGTCTTGCCAAGCCCGCGCGTGTGTCAAGGGAAGACCTATGGGTAATAGTGGGCCATTTGTGGTGTGGTAGTTACTCTTGGTCTATACTATCAATGTTTCAGGATTTTTATAACTTTTTACCATTGTATACAAAATCGGAAAAGCAATACCAACAAGATCCACATGGGCTTTTTGTTAAACTGTTTCTTTGCCTATACTATCTATGTTTCAGGATTTTGAGACCTTTTTACCATTGCATACAAAATCGGAAATGCAATACCATCAAGATCCACATGGGCCTTTTTTCAAGCCAATACGTGAAGGGAGGGGGCTTGGTGAACCTATCCATTCCAGAAAGCCTTGTATCTTTGTGCTTTTGGGCGTGGCCTATAGCGCCACCTATGGGTAATGGTGGGCCATTTGAGGTGTGGTATTTACTCTTGGTCTATACTATCAATGTTTCAGGATTTGAGACCTTTTTACCATTGCATACAAAATCGGAAATGCAATACCATCAAGAGCCACATGGGCCTTTGCTAAAGACCAAGGAATGAGTGGGGGCTTGGTCAGCCCACACTCTCCTGAAATGTTGCGTGTGCGTCTTGGCCGCGCGTGTGTCAAGGGAAGGCTGAGTGTGTGTGAGATTTTGGAGCACGCGCGGGGAGGAGCAGGGGAGACATTCATTGGAAATTTGCCTAGAAATTAGCCAAGCAAGCATGTTTCAAATATTCACCAAAAATCGACCTTTCATCTTACAGTCAACTTTTTCACAGATTTGTGTTATGAACATTCTCAAGAGTCTTCATATGAACTTGTGATTGAATCAGAGTATCAGTTTTTGACAGGCTGATGTGTAAAGCATTATTTTAGCGTTAGCGATAAGTTCAATTTGCTTTATATCAATCATTTTTAGAGATATGAATTTGCCTTTGCACATGGTAACATGTTGTAGTGTCTTCCTCCGATCTACCAAGTTTAGTGTTGATATCTCAAAGATTTGCTGAGACATGACTTCACATCCTGTTTGGCGGCTTTTCTGATGAATTTGATTGGCTGTACCGGACAGACGGTTATGAGGATCAAAATTCCTTTGATAACTTTTGTGAGGCTTGGTCTGAAGATCATCTCTGGTGATTTTGAAGAAGATATGACAAAAATTGTAGGAGGAGTAGGCTTTCAAAGGTTTTTGATAAAACCGGAAATGGCGGGAAATCTATATAACCGGAAATTAACGCCATGGTGTGCGTTGAACTCGGCTTGATCCAGGGAATCCAATGGTACCTCATTTTTGAAAATGAGTCATACGGTTCAAAAGTTGCGTGTGTAAACACAAGTCCAACTTTGACCCATTGGTGGCGCTAGAGTGGTCTAATGGGAGACATGAAACTTGGTGTAGGTATAGAAGAAACTGTCCTTAATGAGTGTGCCAAATTTCACAAAAAGTTGTCGATGGGGTCTAGGGGCTGCCATTGACTCCCATGGTACAAGAATTACAAATAATAAAACCACCAATAACAATAGGTTTCCTCCTTACGGAGGAATCCTAATAAATATAGCTGCGAGCAGCAATGGAGGGGCCAAGCAGTCCAGAGCAGGACATGGCCTCCATAGCACTTGCGCAACAATTAAGTCACAACAACCTGTTGCACTCATGCAACACACCAAGTTTGGTTGAAATATCTGTTTGCGTTCCAAAGTACTGAGTGTTTAAAGTGTTTTTTTCTGGTATAACACCACAGGCCTCCTCTGCTCCTCTTGGGAACGATGGAACCCAAGTTCGGTGACAATCGCTAAAATGGTTGCTGAGTTACGCTCTAACGTGTCTTTTGTGGCTTCGCCGCCGCCTTTGATCGGCTCTACCGAACAAACGGTTTCGAAAATGGAAAATCCATCAGACACCTTTGTGAAGCTTGGTCTGAAGATCATCTGTGCCAAATTTAGTAAACATTGGACAAAATTTGGGGTGTGTAAAATGTTTTTACACTTTTCCATGAAATCCAAAATGGCGGCCGCGTCAATTCGGTTATTATGAAAAGTTATCAATGGCCAGGCTTGATATCTCACAAGACATCAAGAGATAAATAAATTACTTTATTAAGGTAAACACTTCAACAGTTATTAGCCAAAACACGTTTATGCTTCCGGCCACGCCCCCTTTTAGTCACATGACACCATTTTTGGAGAACATCCTTAGAATAAAGTTCAGAGTAGGCTTACCAACTTTGGTGTCACTGCTTCAAAGAACTGCTGAGATATGGCTTCACTTCCTGTTTGGCGGCTTTTCTGCAGAATTTGATTGGCTGTACCGGACAAACGGTTTTTAAAATCAAATATCCTTCAATAACTTTTGTGAAGCTTGGTCTGAAGATCATATCTGGTAATTTTGAAGAAGATTTGACAAAATTGGTAGGAGGAGTAGGCTTTTAAAGGTTTTTGATAAAACCGGAAATAGCGGAAAATCTATATAACCTGAAATTGACGCCATGGTGTGCATTGCACTCGGCTTGATCCAGGGAATCCAATGGTACCTCATTTTTGAAAATGGGACATACGGTTCAAAAGTTGCGTGTGTAAACACAACTCCAACTTTGACCCGTTGGTGGCGCTAGAGTGCCAAAGTATGGGACATGAAACTTTGTGACTTGGACCAAGGGACTGTCCCTAATGAGTGTGCCAAATTTCACAACTTTCGACCAAGCGCTTCTAGGGCCTGCCATAGACACCCAGTCTTAAGAATAATAATAAATATAGCTGCAAGCAGCAATGAAGGGTCCAAGCAGCATTCAATATGGAAATTCAGTAGCTAAAGAAACAAATCATAAAACAGTCATGTCATTTTGAGACAACGGCCGAAATGCAACGGCCTAGGACGAGTTCGAAAAAGTAGCAATTTCTTAAAATACAAATGACGTAAAAACCATCATGACGACAATGACGTCACAGGGTTCAATCGAATCGTCTGCATCCAAGGAATCCAATGATACCTCAATTAAGAAAAACGGTTTCACGGTTCAAAAGTTGTGGGCGTAAACGCACCTCCAACTTTCACGCCTTGGTGGCGCTATAGTGCTTCAGGGATCGACATGAAACTTGGTGACAATAATCAGGAGACCGTTCCAAATCAGTTTGCCAAATTTCAAAACTTCGCACCAATCGGTTCTATGGGCTGCCATAGACTCCTAGTCCTAAGTATAATAATAATAATAATAATAAATATAGCTGCAAGCAGCAATGAAGGGTCCAAGCAGCATTCAATATGGAAATTCAGTAGCTAAAGAAACAAATCATAAAACAGTCATGTCATTTTGAGACAAAATGCACTGGCTAGATGTAGCAGCGTTGTATCTACAAAGCACAATAAATCCACTTCTTCTCGACTATAAATCCCATGACAATGAAATGTTACTGTTACTAATAGACAGCTACAGTGGCATACCTGGTTTCGTTAAACAGATAATCCAGTGTCACGACATGCTTGACGACTGTGGCTGGATTCGATCCTACGACCTTGCGTTCCAAAGCAGCACGTCGTATCCCTGTGAGCTATTCTCGCTGCTGGAAAATGCTGTGTTCGGTAACATTATAAAAAACAGGAAGCCGTTACTCCCGCGGCGAGCTTTGTCAGATTTGACCCAAGAATAAACAGCTGTAATTCAGTCATATTTTGACATATCAAGGTGATTGTAGTAGGAAGATGATTACATGACATGCTCGTGATGACATTTCCAAAGTTTCGACTCCATACGGTAAACCGTCACAGAGACAAGGCCTCACGTCCGCTTTGGCGTGCTCTTTGTCTAAATCGTTTGCGCGTTACTCGTGAACGGTTTGACTCATCAATACAATTTTGATAACTTTTTGTCGGCATGGTCTGAAGATGATCTGTTGCGATTTTCATGAAAATCGGATTAACGGCCTAGGAGGAGTTCAAAAAGTTGGCATTTCTTAAAATACAAATGACGTAAAAACCATCATGACGACAATGACGTCACAGGGTTCAATCGAATCGTCTGCATCCAAGGAATCCAATGATACCTCAATTAAGAAAAATGGTCTCACGGTTCAAAAGTTGTGGGCGTAAACGCACCTCCAACTTTCACGCCTTGGTGGCGCTATAGTGCTTCAGAGATCGACATGAAACTTGGTGACGATAATCAGGAGACCGTTCCAAATCAGTGTGCCAAATTTCAAAACTTCGCACCCATCGGTTCTATGGGCTGCCATAGACTCCTAGTCCTAAGTATAATAATAATAATAATAATAAATATAGCTGCAAGCAGCAATGAAGGGTCCAAGCAGCATTCAATATGGAAATTCAGTAGCTAAAGAAACAAATCATAAAACAGTCATGTCATTTTGAGACTAAATGCACTGGCTAGATGTAGCCGCGTTGTATCTACAAAGCACAATAAATCCACTTCTTCTCGACTATAAATCCCATGACAATGAAATGTTACTGTTACTAATAGACAGCTACAGTGGCATACCTGGTTTCGTTAAACAGATAATCCCGTGTCACGACATGCTTGACGACTGTGGCTGGATTCGATCCTACGACCTTGCGTTCCAAAGCAGCACGTCGTATCCCTGTGAGCTATTCTCGCTGCTTGAAAATGCTGTGTTCGGTAACATTATAAAAAACAGGAAGCCGTTACTCCCGCGGTGAGCTTTGTCAGATTTGACCCAAGAATAAACAGCTGTAATTCAGTCATATTTTGACATATCAAGGTGATTGTAGTAGGAAGATGATTACATGACATGCTCGTGATGACATTTCCAAAGTTTCGACTCCATACGGTAAACCGTCACAGAGACAAGGCCTCACGTCCGCTTTGGCGTGCTCTTTGTCTAAATCGTTTGCGCGTTACTCGTGAACGGTTTGACTCATCAATACAATTTTGATAACTTTTTGTCGGCATGGTCTGAAGATGATCTGTTGCGATTTTCATGAAAATCGGATTAACGGCCTAGGAGGAGTTCAGAAAGTTGGCATTTCTTAAAATACAAATGACGTAAAAACCATCATGACGACAATGACGTCACAGGGTTCAATCGAATCGTCTGCATCCAAGGAATCCAATGATAAAAATGGTCTCACGGTTCAAAAGTTGTGGGCGTAAACGCACCTCCAACTTTCACGCCTTGGTGGCGCTATAGTGCTTCAGGGATCGACATGAAACTTGGTGACGATAATCAGGAGACCGTTCCAAATCAGTGTGCCAAATTTCAAAACTTCGCACCAATCGGTTCTATGGGCTGCCATAGACTCTTAGTCCTAAGTATAATAATAATAATAATAATAATAATAAAACTAACAGTTACAATAGGTGCCACAGCAGCTTCGCTGCTGCTTGGCCCCTAATAATAATAAAACTAACAGTTACAATAGGTGCCACACCAGCTTCGCTGCTGCTTGGCCCCTAATAATACTACCAATTACAATAGGTGCCTCGCAGCTTCGCTGCATGGCCCCTAATAATAATAATACTACCAATTACAATAGGTGCCTCGCAGCTTCGCTGCTTGGCCCCTAATAATAATTCTACCAAATATAGCTGCAGGCAGCAATGGCGGGTTCCTCCTTAACATTGCAAACCATTACCAAATTGACATGACACAGACATGTATTTCACACATGTACACAACATTTCAAGACAATTGGATCAATGGCTGATTTTAAGTCATTTTCAATAATTCTTCACAAATTGTCACTGTAGAGAAATGTCCATGCTGCCGACATTGTGGGTTCTTGATACTCTTTTGTTCCCCATGAGCAATATGAGGCATGCGTACCAACTTTTAGAAATTTTGGACAAACGGGGTTAAAATGCTGTTGTCGTTGTTGTCATCTACCGCTTGTCCGGGGGTCGGGTCGCGGGGGCAGCAACCTAAGCAGGCCCCGACTTCCCTCTCCCCGGCCACTTCCACCAGCTCCCCCTGGGGGACCCCGAGGCGTTCCCAGGCCAGCCAAGAGACAGTCCCTCCAGCGTGTCCTGGGTCTTCCCCGGGGCCCCTTCCCAGTGGGACGTGCCCAAAACACCTCACCAGGGAGGCGTCCAGGAGGCATCCTGATCAGATGCCCGAGCCACCTCAGCTGGCTCCTCTCGACGCAGAGGAGCAGCGGTTCTCCTCTGAGCCCCTCCCGGATGACCGAGCTTCTTACCCTATCTCTAAGGGAAAGCCCGGACACCCTGCGGAGAAAGCTCATTTCGGCCGCTTGTATTCGGTCACCGCCCATAGTTTGTGACCATTGGTGAGGGTAGGAACGTAGATCGACTGGTAAATAGAGAGCTTTGCCTTTCGACTCAGCCCCTTCTTCACCACGACGGACCGATGCAGAGCCCGCATCACTGCGAATGCCGCACCGATCCGCCTGTCGATCTTGCGCTGCATTCTTCCCTCACTCGTGAACAAGACCCAGAGATACTTGAAGTCCTCGGCTTGGGTCAATGTGCCTTTCATCAACCCCAAGTTTGCGTGCTACAGGTCTGTTGCTGCTTGTGAGTGCTTTCTGCACAGCTTTCTGTTTGAAAGCTAAAATATAAGAATGTTTTGGCATGCTACTTCAGATTTCTGCAAAAAGGAGAGACACGCGCAGCTTCAATTTTACACTCAGCGTTTGTTTGACCTCCTTGTCTAGTTGTTTGTCTTCAGCGTTTAATCAAAGAAATATGGTATATGACAGCAATATTTGTTTTATGTAACTGGCCTTTTTAACATCACAAGTGGCCGCAGCTTTGCCCCTTATGGTCTAGGACTTCCCCTAGCTGCATTGCAAATCAAGAATAGAGCTTTTCATTTGGCCCAGTGGCAGACTGTCTGAGGTTGTCAAATGTCCCCACTCATGGAATGCTTCTTGTCCAATAAAATAGACTTACTTGAATGGAACTAATTGTTGTGCACACATTTATATTCCAGTTATAAACAAACATCAACCATATTGTACATGGACAAAGTTGCTTCCTAATTGCATTCACTCTTATTTCATAGTTTTTGTGATGTCAAAGTAGAATAACTACATATGTGTCTTACATAAACATACACACTGAATTTTAAATCAATTGTAGTCAGTGTAGTTACATGTGGTAATATGTCCATGTCATTGTTGTGTTGGAAATGTATGCGAATGCTGGGTGGTTGACTATTTCTTATTGTATGATCTGTTTGAGATGTAAGCAAGGTAAATATTCCGTGAGGTCTTAAGATAGATAGCAGTTTTAGAATAAACAAATACTTTATTAGCAATGAACAAAATTTACAAGTTAAAGGCAAATGAATAAGTAAAATGAATATAAGTAAAAGAACGTATGTCGAGCACACTCATGCTGTTTGAGGTTGTCAAATATCACCAGACATGGACTTCTGCCTAAATTGACATGCACCAACTCAGAGCAATGAGTTTCAACAACCATCAGCACAGTTATTCAATTTGTTGACTCTACTCTTAATGCAAGACTATGTTAAAGTTATTGTCTGACATTCTTTGTCGGCAACTGTTTATGGAGGAACCATCCCTCAACAAATTGCTTTGGTCATGCTTTCTTAAAAGTCTAGTCCTTAATTTAGATGTGCCAAAGAAGATGATAACATGACCAAGCTGTGTTTGGTTGATTCAACTGTATAGTTCTGAAGAAGAAGACCTTCTGTTTCTTTTAACAGTAGAATTAGCTGTGGCCAAACTAATCACAGAATGCCTACTAGTCTAAAATGTCTACTAGACTAAGGAGTGAAGGTGGGAGCTTGGTACTGTTGGGGCCTGTTATGGTTTTTGAGTCAAATAACTTGCTAAATGATTAAATTTCAAATCCAACTTTAAATGTATAAAAGAGAGAATTAAACCTAGAGGTTTAAAAGGCTACATTTGTTTAAACAAACTACAGACAGGATTTGGGGTAAAAGCTCTAGAAATTAGCCAAGCTTACATATTTTAAATATTCACAATTAATCTACTTTTCATCTTACATTAAACTATTTTTCAGATTTGTGGGGGTGCCGTTATAGGTTCTTGGCTTTTTTGCTCCTCATGAGAAATTTTGGGACAAATGGGATGCAAATGGCATCACTTTGAAAATTGACAATCGGGGGGGTGGCCGTAGCGCCACCTATGGATAACGGTGGGTCATTGTGGTGTGGTAGTTACTCATGGCCTATACCATCAATGTTTCAGGATTTTGAGAACTTTTTACCTTTGCATACAAAATCGGAAATGCAATACCATCAAGATCCACAAGGCCTTTGCTAGAAACTAAGGAATGAGTGGGGGTCAATGTGTCAAAGTCCAACTTTGACCCATTGGTGGCGCTAAAGTGGTCTAATGGGAGACATTAAACTTGGTGTAGGTGTAGAAGGAACTGTCCTTAATGAGTGTGCCAAATTTCTCAAAAAGTTATCGAAGGGTTCTAGGGGCTGCCATTGACTCCCATGGTACTAGAATAATAATAATAATACTAACAATAACAATAGGTTTCCTCCTGACGGAGGAATCCTAATAATAATAATAATAATACTAACAATAACAATAGGGGCCTCGCAGCTTCACTGCTTGGCCCCTAAATATAGCTGCAAGCAGCAATGGCCTCCATAGCACTTGCGCAACAATTAAGTCACAATAACCTGTTGCACTCATGCAACACACCAAGTTTGGTTTAAATATCTGTTTGCGTTCCAAAGTACTGAGTGTTCAAATTGTTTTTTTACTGGTATAACACCACAGGCCTCCTCTGCCCCTCGTGGGAACGATGGAACCCAAGTTTGGTGACAATCGCACAAATGGTTGCTGAGTTACGGTCTCACGTGTCTTTTGCGGCTTCGCTGCCGCCTTTGATCGGCTCTACCGAACAAACGGTTTTGAAAATGGAAAATCCATCTTACACCTTTTTGAAGCTTGGTCTGAAGATCATCTGTGCCAAATTTTGTAAACATCGGACAAAATTTGGGGCGTGTAAAAGGTTTTACACTTTTCCATTAAATCCAAAATGGCGGCCGCGTCAATTCGGTTGTTATGAAATATTATCGATGGTCAAGCTTGATAACTCATAAGACATCAACAGACAAAGAAATTACTTTATTAAGGTAAACACTTCAACATTTATTAGCCAAAACACGTTTATGCTTCCGGCCACGCCCCCTTTTAGTCACATGACACAATATTTGGAGGACATCCTCAGAATAAGGTTCCGAGTAGGCATACCAAATTTGGTGTCACTGTCTCAAAGAGCTGCTGAGATATTACTTCATTTCCTGTTTGGTGGCTTTCCTGATGACTTTGATTGGCTGTCACGGACAAACGGTTGTGGGGATCAAAATGCTCTACCATAACTTTTGTGCGGCTTAGTCTGAAGATCATCTCTGGTAATTTTTAAGAAGATTTGACAAAAATTGTAGGAGGAGTAGGCTTTCAAAGGTTTTTGATAAAACCGGAAATAGCGGAAACTCTATATAACCGGAAATTGACGCCATGGTGTGCATTGAACTCGGCTTGATCCACGGAATCCAACGGTATCTCATTTTTGAAAATGGGTCATACAGTTCAAAAGTTGCGTGTGTAAACATAAGTCCAACTTTGACCCGTTGGTGGCGCTAGAGGGCCCAAGTATGGGACATGAAACTTTGTGAATTGGACCATGGGACTGTCCCCAATAAGTGTGCCAAATTTCAAAACTTTCGCCCATGCGCAGGCACCTATTGTAATTTGTAGTATTATTAGGGGCCAAGCAGCGAAGCTGCAAGGCACCTATTTTAATTGGTAGTATTATTATTGGTGGCGAAGCGGCGAAGCCACATAAGTGATTCTACCTTATTATTGATGGCCAAGCCGCGAAGCCACATAAGTGTTTCTACCTTATATTATTATTATTATTAGGGGCCAAGCAGTGAAGCTGCGAGGCACCTATTGTACTTGGTAGTATTATTATTATTATTCTTAAGACTTGGCCCCTCCATTGCAGCTTGCAGCAATATTTATTAGGGGCCAAGCAGCGAAGCTGCGAGGCATCTATTGTTATTGTTAGTATTATTGTTAGTATTATTAGGGGCCAAGCAGCGAAGCTATTGTTATTGTTAGTATTATTATTATTATTATTCTTAGGACTGGGTGTCTATGGCAGCCTCCCAGCTTCGCTGCTTGGCCCCTAATAAGAATACGTAGAAACACTTAAGGTGGCTTCGCCGCTTCGCGGCTTGGCCACCAATAAGAGACTAAATCAGAAGCACTGGTGTACAGAGGAGAGAGAGAGAGGTCCTACCTTCTCCTCCTGAGTCTTGGAGCATAGTGTCAGCTACGACCACAATTGGCCTGCACAGCACGTGGGCCAGCACAAACACATGGAACTCCTCCAAGCTCTCATACACTGGCTCCTCGGAGTTGTCCACCCTGCAAAAAGAGGAGAAAAGCTTTGCTCAGGACTGAAACAGCCTTGTAGACTTGCAGTGGTATGGTGATGTGACACACATTTTCAACTGTTCAAGGTGTGTTTGTGCATTTGTTTGAGTGTCTGACTGTGTTTGAGTCTGTGTGTGTTTATTTGTATGTTTGTGTGTATTAGTGAATGACAGAGCTCCCAGGCTCACTACCATTTTAGCCACAATTAGTCCTCATATAGACACAAACAGCGGTGTTGCCAAACTCTAATTAAGAGCCTCTTAAAGGGGCAATTGACTGCAAAACCGATTTTACCTTGTCATAGTTGAATAACGACAGTTCGTGGGTAAAATGAACATACCGTGAATTTCAAAGTCCATTGACACCTCTTTCCTATTCAAATCTCAAAAAGAAAAAATGTGGCTATAAAACGCTAGCTTTTCAACAAAGCTACCGGTCCTACGTAGGACTGGTGATCGCCCTCTTATTGGCTCTGGTCTGTATCTTTGTCACGCCCCAGAATTTACATCCAGACCAGCCCGAGGTAGCGTGTATCTCCGATACTAGTTTAGCTGCGCGCTGCTCTGTGTAAGCTACTTATAAGGAATTACAAAGAAGAACGTTTTGAATTATAACAAGGATATTGAAAATGGACCACGGTCGTAAATGTTGTGTTCCAGGCTGTAGCCTACAGGGAAGGCTAACACTCACAGTTTTCCCAAGGAGCCAAACATTCAACAGGCATGGCTGCTGTTGTCTTATGAGAAGATCCCGGTGAAGTTTGACACTCAATCATTCATTTGCTCTGAACATTTCACCCAAGACAGTTTTGACAACCTTGGACAATTGCAAGCAGGATTTGCTAGGAAGCTGAACCTGGAAAGAGGTGCTGTTCCGACCGTATGCTCATTGCAACCGCCTATAAGATCAGTATGATGTTGTGCTAACAGTTATTAGCAATGCTAACGTTTCCTATAATATAGCATACCAGGTAGAATGCTAAATAAGTTCTACACACATCAAATGACTCTAGCTAGTCTAATGCTGCTCGGCATTAGAAGGGAAGCTTCCGAAAAATAGCCAGAAAACGAACAGCAGTCTGGCTTATTGCTAACGCCTGTCTAGATAATCTATTTGAAAGAACCGGAGAAAGGCAGGTGCTTGATACAGGATACGGTAGCATTGCTAGTAACTGTTACTAGTAACACCTAGACTGTAGGCATGTAAACAAGTTTAGCTTGCTAACGCAAGAGCATAGGTAGAATGTGTGATAATTTAGCCTAGTTTATTGGCAATGGGGCTAACGTTGATTAATGTTCCTGACTGTGTTTCATTCAAATAAATAACCTGTGTAATGTAAATCTACAATTCAAGATGCATGTTTGTCCAGATCTTGGTCATGTTATTTTTCAGCAAGTTATTTAGAGCTAGCTAGCTAACTGAAGTCGAGTAGAATCAGGATATGGTTTGGTTGCTAACGTTCTACCCACCCAAGTCAATCCAGTTTGCTTCAACAACAGAAGTGGAAACAAGTAATGTTATCATTTCAAATGATATATAGTCAATCTGTTGAAAACAGTATTGTGTAGACACAATAGATTTATTTGCACGTTTTTATTACAAGTCTCCAACTTCGGTGTTTCAGCCAGTGCTGCTGTTGGCCGTGTTGCGTTTTTGCTCCCCAGCTTCACTCGTTGAAAACCAACCAATCAGCGCGCAGCTCATCTAAATATTAATGAGCATACCATAAAAGGAGAAAAGCTAGTGTTTTTTTCCCGGGAACATTTCAGAGGATCTGTCAGTGGGCATAGAACAGCACCCGGGCAATTTTCAACCCAACCAATGTTACATACCCTATTTGGAGACCTTAAGGAACAGTGTGAAATACCCCCAAAAAACAGTCAATTGCCCCTTTAATTCGGATCCAACTATCATCCTGTTTATGGGCTTGGGCCACATTAGGTCCATCACATCTCTAACCTGATTACTGCAGCACAGTCCAAAAGAGAAACACATTAGGCTTAATGAGTAAACTATGCTTCCATAAGAGGATGAAGGTTGTCAGTATTGGGGATCCTAGATAAGGCTACAAGATCACAATGTTGTTGAAATGTTGTTGAAAACATCGCACACCCACATCATCACATTGTTTACACATGCTTGTTTTATGTCCAAATAACTGCAATTCCAGCATATTTGGTTAATATTAATAAACAGTTCAGTACTTCATGTTGGGTCATCTACAATAGGCTGAATTGGGATTTGAACTCATGAGTATAAGGTTACAAGGCAGCGTCTCTATCTTCTCTGCTACAGACCAACTGATGAGGATGTATGAGTAGAAAGGGCAGACTATTAGCTTTGGTCAACTTTGGGACAAAGGTTAAGAAACGCTTGACTTTTCAAAGTGGAATTGCACATGGTATTTCATAATGATGTCATCCTGTTTAACTAAACAGATTTTCAAATTTGTGCTGCCTTCGGGTCACATGACCCAAAGGTTCATAACGAACTATCGTTGTGTTTACCCAATTTTACCCAATACAAAAGCAAATCAATATAATTTTCTTTTAACCTTCGCAATGTGGGGGGTCTGAGACAGCCCAACGGTTAAAAGAAAATGCTTCACTTTGTTTTTGTATGGGGTAAAGTTGTCGCAAACGACGGTGGGTCACAATGACTGATGGATCAGAATGACCCGAAGATAACACAAGGGTTAAGACAGGCTAAAAGACTGCGGCTGGATTCAAACGTACAACCTTATACTTTGCAGGTCACTGTCCCAGTCCATTGAGCTATTCTCAGTGTTGAATATTGAAATGTTCAGTTACTGTATAAAAAAGTAAGCTGTTTCTTCTGTGGTAAGAGTTGTTAGATTCAGACAAAGTTCAAACTACTCAATTCAATCATATTTTGAAAAACCAAGGTGAAATTGTTGATGGTACTTCAGAATGATGTCATCTTGAACCCAACAAAGTAAAAAAAAAACATCAGTCAAAATGATATTTTATTTATTGACACAAAGATATTGAGGCAATGTGGACATTTACATAAATACACCCCTTTCAGACATTTTGTATTACATTCTCATTCCATTTCACTCTATATAAAAACACACCTGCCCGCACACTATCTCAATCCATGCCGTTTACCTCCCTCCCAGTGCAAGTTACGCCAAAGCAAAAATGCTATAGCATTTTTACTTTTCTTGAGTGGTTTTTATTCAGATGCGTAATCATTGGATTCAGGTCAAAAGTCTATAACTTTAACTGGTTTCATTACTTAAGACACTAAAAGTCAGCAGCTTGGCATGCTGGGACATGGAAAGGATTAAACATTTAGACTTTCATCAAAGTACAAAATGCTGGTTTGTCCTTTTTCATCAATGTCTTAAAAAAAGCAGTCTGCAGATCTACTGTGTCTGTGGGGTGACTCTCTGTCTCTGGAGGGCTGGCAGGCAGGGGCAAGCAGGGTCTGCAGGCAGGCAGTCAGGCCAGGCCAGCTGGTTGAAGCTGTCCTGGGGTCAGGGCTGAAGAGAAGCTGTCCAGCTAGAGGCTACAAGGGATCTGTTTTTCTCTCAGCATCCTCTGTTGAACTCTGTTGAGCAGGCCTCTGCATGACCCTTCAGACCTGTAAAAGTGAAGAAAGGATCCATGTCAGTGGTGAAAAATGAAACTTTTTACATCTACACTTGACATATACTACAGTTTTGACTGTGAAATGCAGTGGCATGCAGTGGCAGCTTGAATCCAAATGTGTTGAACTGATGGAGACCCGGCCATGCAAAGTCACTCAAAATATTTGGTTCAATTCTGGCAGGAGTATTTAGCTCTAAACTGGTCAATATATACACATCTGACCAAAGACCAGCTCGACCTTTGCCTGTAAACAGTGATTCTGACTGTCAACAGACCTTTAAATAGGCTGACCGAGTGAAACGAGCCTGGCTAACGGAGGTCGCTTTCTCAGGCAAATGACGAATGGAATAGGCTTGTTTTGGAAGATCCTTTATACTGGCTATATTCAGCAGGCTCTTGTCTACAAAAAGCAGCCCTCCCTGACATTTAGGAGTAGAATTGAGTGAAAGACAATATTGTTTACACACTGCCAGTGAGCGAGCCGAGTCTGTCTCTGAGGCCAAGTCAAAACAATGTACCCCCGGGACGCAGTCTCACTTTCCACAAATCACAAAAATAATGGCTAAAAGCACAATTCCCACATCTCCTAAAGGCTGCCCTCCTCGACATTTTTGGTGTCGACCAAACTGTAAAATTGTGAACATGACGCAACCAAAACATGGCTGCCGCCTAAGCGTATGCGGTCTCCCTGGCGCATAGGCTTATTACAAAGACTTTCACGACCCAAATCAAAATTCTGAGCTGACAGGTCTGTGGGGAATTGCTTGTTCTTCTAAAAGCTGCCCTCTACCTTTTTGATGAATTCGCCGAGATGCTACATGATTCACTAATTACACAGAAGGAAAAAGCTAGCTACTTTTTGAGTTCGGCTTTCCGTCACTTCAAACTCACGATCTACAGGTCTCAAAGTGCTCTAACCTTCGCCATAATTCAAGAGTAGTGTACTTTCACAAACCCAACCATTGATTCTAGCTTAAAATGTGTAAAAATAGGACTTACCGAACGTGGCTGCCTCCAACACGGCTATCAGGCGATTCCAGTTGAAAACAACGATGGCCGCCGTTGTAACGGCGAGCTGCCGATTGGCAGCAAAATGAAACAGGAGATAAAAACCGAGGGTGGGGGCTTTCAAGTAGGGTGACCACCTGTCCCGCTTTGCTCTGTATGGCAAAGCATTTTCAATATGCAACATTCGGGAAAAGGGGTGATAATGCTGTGAGACACAACGCAAAGTGCGACAGGTGGTCACCCTAGTGTCAAGGGGCAGGATGAGTCTGAGAATTTGGAGCCTGCTGTGGAGCAATTCAATTGAAATCAATCATATATTGATACACCAAAGTGAAATTGTTTATGGTACTTCAGAGTGATGTCTCTTGAACCCTAATAGGTTTGAAAACCCATCGGTCAAAATTTTATTTGATTTATTGACACAAAAATATTGAGGCAATGTGAATATTTACATAAATACGCCCCCAGCCATTTAGTATTGCATTTCTTATTTAATTTGACCATTTATAAAAACATGTATTCTACACATCTGTAACAAATTTCAAGTCGATTGGATCTATGGTTCATGAGGAGAAGGGTTTTGAAGGTTGTACCAAATTTGGACAGTACAGCGAAATCTATCGTGACGGACCTTATGGGTTCTTGAGGCTTTTTTGTTCCCCATGAGGAATAAGGCATATATACCAATTTCCAGGCATTTTGGAGTAATGGGGAGCTGGGGAAATCATGTAGATTTGGGCGTGTTTTATAGCGCCACCTATGGGCGAACATGGCCCACTTGCCGTCTGGGAGTAATGAGTGACCTATTGAATCATTGGGCCAAATTGGGAAAAATCCGGTCCAGGACTTTTTGAGCTATTGAGCCATTTAACGGAGAAGAAAAAAAATAATTATAGGAATATAGCTGCAGGCAGCGATGCGGGTTCCTCCGCAAAATGGCAAAATATTTTAAAAATGTACATTGTAGAAGGTCAAGAGTTGGACAACAAGAGAGCAAAACTACTTCACGTTGGGCCAACTACAATTGTTTGAATGGGGATTTAAACTCAAGAGCATAAAGTTACAAGGCAGACTCTCTATCCTCTCTGCTACACACCAACTGTTGCAAATGAATGAGTAGAAAGGGCAGAGAATTAGCTTTGATCAGCTTTGGGACAAAGGTTAAGAAGCGGTTCACATTTCGAAGTGGAATTGCATGAAATTGCGCATGGTATTTCATAATGATGTCATCCTGTTTAACTAAACAGATATTCAAATTTAAGACAGGCTAAAAGACTGCAGCTGGATTCAAACCTGCAACCTTATACTTTGCAGGCCACTGTCTCAGTCCATTGAGCTATTCTCAGTGTTGAATATTGTCATGTTCAGTTGCTGTATAAAAAAGGAAGCAGTTTTCTAGTGTGGTAAGAGTTGTTAGATTCAGCCAAAGTTTAAACTACTCAAATTCAATCATATTTTGACATGCCAACGTGAAATTGTTGATGGTACTTCAGAGTGATGTCATCTTGAACCCAATAAGGTTTGAAAACCATCAGTCAAAATGATATTTGATTTATTGACACAAAGATATTGAGGCAATGTGGCAATCTACATAAATACACCCCTTTCAGACATTTTGTATTACATTTCTCATTCCATTTCACCCTATATAAAAATACACCTGCCCACACACTATCCCAATCCATGTGTCACAGGCTTGAAAGTGGGGTACAGGGTGTATTTGTATATTTAGTTAACTGGGTTATTATTTGGGTTGCAGTGGTGTGCTTTGTTTGGTTGCTGTGTGGTCTGTGCTTTTGCTTTTCTTTTGACAGCGGAGCTGTACCTCCGGAATCACCAAGCCTGATTGCCAATAAGGGAAGGGATCAATTGGAGTGCAATTGGGCCTAATTGACAATAAAGGAAGGGACCAATTGGAGCGCAGTTGGGGGTGGGCTACCTGGCCTATAAATCAAGGAAGTCACGGGGAAATGGGGAGAGAGACGACCGACGAAGTCACGGAGAACCCGATCGGGACAAATCAAGGACGGAGGGAGATCTAAGGACGAGGGACAAATCAAGGACGGAGGGAGATCTAAGGACGAGGCTATCAGTCAGCACACACAGGTGACACTGTGGGAACGAGACGGGAACTGAGGTAATTAGTGGACCGAAAGACAGTGATCCGGATTACGGAGGGAGACCTACGGACGAGGCCCCACGGACGAGGCTACCAGTCAGCACACACGGGTGACGCTGTTGGACTGAGACATTCCCTCTTTTAGACTTTTAGACATTCTGAAAGCTTGAAAATACCTTTTACTTATTAAAGTACAATAGTTTTATATGGCATGGTTGTTGACTGTTTCCTTTGGCCAAGCACACGGGTTCCTCCCTCTCAGAACGAACCAATTGAGTTCCTAGACTTACAACTAGGTGGCGTAGTCGGCACCTCATTACTCGTCGGCCACATTTGGCGTAGTCAGCAGGATCTGAGACTTGGGAGCAGTGTGTGACACCAAAGGGGCGCAGTCATGATGATGCCAATTTATCCGGGAGCACCCTGGGTGCCAAAATTCCAAGGCCAAGGTTGCAACATTAGATACAGAGAATGGAAGGAACAGATGCAAGGCCTGTTGGGAGTACAAGACATGACTGAACCTTTGAAGGTGAACATTTTAATGGGAGCATTGACGGGGATGGCTAAACGTCAGGTTAGTGTGGTTGCCCCAGGGCGACGAGATACAGTTGCAAAAATCCTTACTATACTCAGGGTTTTTCCTGCATAGAGAACATTTTGGCGCGCGCCAAAGCCGTTTTCTCAAGCGCCAATGAGAAATCCCGAGCGCCAAAGGCAAAAAACGTCTGCGATGAAGAAAGCCGTGTTCATTACGTGTGCAATGCATGTCAGCGAATATGTTCTCGATAGTATGTTTCAAGTAGGCTACAGCCGAACCCTCGTTCTGTTTTGATCAATAATAATGGATTTGAAAAGCATGTCTTCTTGTCTGATCAATACGCAACTGTGAGGTACGCAAATGGACAGACTGGCCACTACCGCTGCGAGGGCCAGCCTGACGCGCACGAATACACCTGTACAAATGCAAATGAAATTTTCACTCAAAATGCTGAAAAAAGTTTGATTTACGATTTCCAACGCAGCCTCCATTGGTATTCTTAACCTGGAATGATAATATATATAGTGCAGTGTTTCCTCCGTGGCTAAATTTATGCCGCCACGGTATCAGAAATCAGGTTGTACAAAATGTTAGGCTGTCTATCAGCAATGATTGTTAGAGTGCATGTCGGAGAATTGCACGGACACGTGCTTAACACCGCAGTTGAGATAGCGTGTGCGTCCTTGAGAACTGTAAGTCGTATAACTTATGTTGTCAGTTCATTTAAGCCTGTTATTGTATAAGTCTATAGTTCTTGCAAATTTAAATCAAGTTAACGGGTGATTTTCGTTGTTTGTATTCTTCCCCTGCTAGTCGAATTGCACATGTCTGTTGATTCGATAGCGATTGCTGCCCTTTCTCAGGTTTGTATTTTAGGTGCATTATTATGCCGAAGTAGTTTTTATTAATAAAAAGTGGGTTTATTTTTATTATTTGCTACAGAATGCTTAGCCTATCAAGATCAAAACAAAACGAGATCAAAACGGTTGCAAAACACCTGGAAATAAATACATTAATTAGAAAAAATAAGAAAAAAAAGAATATATATGTATATGTATATATGTATATGTGTATGTGTATGTGTATGTGTATGTGTATGTATATATGTATATGTATATGTATATGTATATGTATATGTATATGTATACATACATACATACATACATACATACATACATATGTTTTTTTTTGGAGCACCGAAGACCTATTTTGACCCAGGAAAAACCCTGCTATAATAGACGGTCGCTATACAGAGAAGGTTCCTATCCCTGTGTTGCGGTCCCAGTTTTATAGTTGTATGCAAAAGCCAGATGAATTAGTAGAAAACTACACTCTGCGCTTACAAGAACTGCATTGTAGGTTACTGCAATTAGACCCAGATGGAGCCCCTACTGATATCCAGCTAAGAGACCAATTCCTGTTGGGCCTCGAGGATGGCCCCCTCCTTCAGACTTTAAAAATCAATGTTCGGCAGAAACCAGGTTCATCCTTTGACGAGATCCAGATGGAGGCTGCGCTATTAGAGGAAGATCGATATGGAAGGAAACGGTCTGAGGTAACTTGTGCTGCGGTGGAAGGGCCTAACCTGCCTAGATCTCATTCACAGGAAACTGACTGGAAACAAGCACTGAAGAGGGAGATTTTGGAAGAGGTGAAGGAGCAGATTAAAGGCATGACGACAGAACTATTGAAAGAATTGAAGCCTGCAACACAATTACCATCTCCGGTGGGGGCACAAGAGCGTTACCCCACTACCACCAACCCACATCCTGTGGGGAGGTGATGGGCTGCTTCTTCCTCCTTTAACACCTGGGATGAGAGGGGTAAGCCCATATGTGGGCACTGTAACCAGGCTGGACATATCGCTAGGTTTTGCAGGGGTGTATTTGGGTCTACGCCAGATTTAAACTAAGCCACCCTGCTGCTGGGGTCCAAGCGGTGGGGTTGGAGGGTAATGCTAGACAACCTAGGGCCGCTTCTGCTTTTATTGGGGACTGCCCGACTGTTGATTTGTATTTCGGGGGTTAAACTGACTGGACTGTTGGATACAGGCTCCCAAGTGACTCTGATGACACAAAGTCTAGTGAAGCAATATTTCGCTGAACATCAGGTGGGGGTGGGGACAAGTCCCTCAGTCCTTACCCTCAAAGCTGCTAATGGTCTAGAGATCCCATACATAGGATATGCCTTGATGGCTTAAAAATTCCAGCTCGTGGCCGGGTCATTGTGAAAGATGAATGTTCCTCTAACCCCCTCATTATTGGCATGAATGTCATTAAAACATGTGGGGAGTTACTGTTCCATAACCCGGAGAGGCCAATGTCCTTAACCTGCCAGAATCACAGCTCCCAACCGATTTGGAGAAGTGTTTTCGCCTCCTGTCGAAGGATTGTTGCCCGTCAAGGGGATGGATTTCTCGGGTATGTTCGCCCAGCCCATCGACAAGGGATCCGTGTCCTGGCCAGAAGTGAAGTTGTTGTATGGGGCCGGGTCCCATCAGGCCCCCCTGGCCGGACCTACTATGGCCTGTTGGAAGCTCTACCGGAACCAGGTGCTGTCGGAATGGCAAGGACACTAACAGTGGTAAGAAACGGCAGAGTCCCTGTCCGTATTCGTAACCTCAACCCTTTTAGTCTGTCCATAGGCCTGCCCTGACCGGGGGACAGAGAATTCCCTGTTCGAGGTGAGTTCGCTGTGTGACAGACCCGACTTGACCGAGCAACAACAGGACGCCCTGACAGCATTATTACAGAAATGGGAGACGGTTTTTGCCAGAAATGAAGAGGATTTTGGGAGAACTGATATTGTCCAACATAGGATACCTACAGGCGACAGTGATCCCATAAGAGAGCGATTCAGACCCCTCCCGCCTATGATGTATCAGGAAATGAGAACCCTGCTTGCCTCAATGCTTGAGGGTGGTATCATCTGTGAGAGTTCAAGTCCATGGGCTGCACCGGTTGTCATGGTTAAGAAGAAGAAGGATGGTAGCTGGCGTTTTTGTGTGGATTTCAGGAAGTTAAATTCTGTGACTCATAAGGATGCATTCCCCCTCCCCAGGATAGAAGAGACACTTACTTCCCTCACTAGAGCAGAGTGGTTCACAACATTGGACTTGGCCAGTGGATATTGGCAGGTTGAGATGCACCCCCAGGATGAGGAAAAGACTGCTTTTTCCACACCCTTGGGCCTTTATGAATTTCAACGCATGCCATTTGGCCTCTGTAACGCCCCAGCCACCTTTCAACGTTTAATGCAGCAGCGTGTAAGTGGACAAATTTCTGAATCAGTACTGGTCTATCTGGACGATATTATTGTGTATTCCCCTGACTTTGCAGCCCATTTGGAGAGAGTCTTTGAAAGGCTGTGGAGACACGGACTAAAGCTGAGGCCTGACAAGTGCAAACTACTCCAGTCGCAGGTTAAGTTCCTCGGCCATGTAGTTGACAAGAGTGGCATTATGCCTGACCCCGATAAGATTTCCGCTGTAGTAGATTGGCCACCACCATCTACTATAAAAGAGGTTGGAGCCTTCCTAGGGTTGGCAGGGTACTATAGACATTTCATTGCAGGGTTTGCTAAACTGGCATTCCCCATGACTGCGCTGTTAACTGGCATCTCCGCTGACAAGAAATCAGGAGCCAAAAAGGTAGATTGGACAGAGCCCTGTCAGATAGCATTTGATAAGTTGAAGGGGGCCCTGACTCAGGCCCCGGTCCTAGCATATTCAGATTTCTCTGTCCCCTTTCTCCTGTACACCAATGCCAGTAACCAACGGTTGGGTGCAGTGCTGGCACAAGTCCAAGACGGCCGTGAACGTGTGATAGCCTATGCCAGTCGCAGCCTACACCCTACGGAACAATGCCAATTACAGCTCTTAAATTGGAACTCCTAGCATTAAAATGGGCTATCACGGAAAAGTTTCACGACTACCTCACAGGAATTAAGTTTACGGCTTTTACAGACAATAACCCAGTGGCCCATTTGAAGACTGCAAAGCTTGGTGCAATAGAACAGAGGTGGGTGGCCCAGCTGGCCTCATTCGACTGAGGTTAAGTATAGAGCTGGTCGGGACAATGTCAATGCAGATGCACTTTCTAGGTTCCCCGCAGCCGCTATGCCTACAGGTGACGGAACAAGAGGGACCATCATTAGGGTGGATGCCGCTACGGCCACAGTCACCCCAGGTCTGGAGGATGATCTGAGCCGTTGTCTCAGAGAAGACTGGAGAGCTGCACAACAGGGTGACTTGGATATCCAAGCCCTGAAGAGGTATGTCGAGATGGGGACCATGCCAAGGGGTCTGGAAAGGAAAGCTATGAGTCAGAAAGTTAAGTGTCTACTTCGACAGAGAAATAAATTAACCTTGCAGCACCATGTTTTGTACCGCAAGGTAATCGATTTTAACACTGGTGAGCAACACTTCCAGATTGTGTGCCCTGTTTCCAAGTGCAGAGAGGTCTGGGAAAAATACCATACGGCTGCCGCGCATGCTGGAATGGAGAGGACCCTATCCCGCGGCAGAAATAAACCCTCCACTGTTTGGCGCTGCACCCTTCCCCTATGATGTGGCTGGGACACAGCCCTCATTTTATGGTCTTGTGCCAAGGCTTGAAGTTGTTGGACCAGAACACCACCTACCGATAAGGGACCCAGATAGAGGGGAAGGCCTTAGGCGCTCCGCCCGGGCCAACCTGGGGTTACCACCAGGACGTTATGGACACTAAAGGATTGGCTTGCCCGGGCCTGGCAAGGATAAAGTTCCATTTCACCCTATATAAAAATACACCTGCCCACACACTATCCCAATCCATGTGTCACAGGCTTGAAAGTGGGGTACAGGGTGTATTTGTATATTTAGTTAACTGGGTTATTATTTGGGTTGCAGTGGTGTGCTTTGTTTGGTTGCTGTGTGGTTGTTTTGCTTTTCTTTTGACAGCGGAGCTGTACCTCCGGAATCACCAAGCCTGATTGCCAATAAGGGAAGGGACCAATTGGAGCGCAGTTGGGGTGGGCTACCTGGCCTATAAATCAAGGAAGTCACGGGGAAATGGGGAGAGAGACGACCGAAGTCACGGAGAACCCGATCGGGACAAATCAAGGACTGAGGGAGATCTAAGGACGAGGGACAAATCAAGGACGGAGGGAGATCTAAGGACGAGGCTATCAGTCAGCACACACGGGTGACACTGTGGGAACGAGACGGGAACTGAGGTAATTAGTGGACCGAAAGACAGTGATCCGGATTACGGAGGGAGACCTACGGACGAGGCCCCACGGACGAGGCTACCAGTCAGCACACACGGGTGACGCTGTTGGACTGAGACATTCCCTCTTTTAGACATTCTGAAAGCTTGAAAATACCTTTTACTTATTAAAGTACAATAGTTTTATATGGCATGGTTGTTGACTGTTTCCTTTGGCCAAGCACACGGGTTCCTCCCTCTCAGAACGAACCAATTGAGTTCCTAGACTTACAACTAGGTGGCGTAGTCGGCACCTCATTACTCGTCGGCCACACATGCAGTTTACCTCCCTCCCAGCGCAAGTCACGCCAAAGCAGAAATGCTGTAGCGGACGCATGAGGTTTAGATGACAACCAAAAATTGCCTCTCACAGTCAAAACACTTTGCTCTCAACACAGTTTCCAGAATTTCTCAAAGATGGCTCAAAGACCGCTTTCCAGAACCACAGTCAACTTACGGTCAAGAATAGTCTCATAGGCAATAGCTCTATGACACCAATCATGATCAACTCCTTTCAAGAATTAATTTACAATTGCTGACTCGCACTACCGATTAAACCACACAACATGCACTCTCAGGGTGACCAACAAGATTATATTAACTGATAAACAATAATATTACAAACATCTAACTGAACAAACACAAAAGTGAAATCCCTCGCATAGCTGTTGTAACCGCACTATTTTTCACAAGTCTTTGCCTATTTGACATCCCGCACTGCATGCTGGGCACCTAAGAGCGCTGACGCTGATGATCTAGCTGTGCTCCGACTGCGTGATATGACGAGATGCTACTGACACGCTAAGGTCTCGGCGTATCCTGAAATGTAACGTATCTTTCTGCCTTGAAGCTGGATCATCATCATCAAGACCCCATGTATATGTCAAGATAACATCCAAGCTAACAATTTTGCCAAATCTGACTGCAGCTTTGTATACCACATGTAGCCTACTGTGTTATGGTTGTTTGAGTTAAACAACTTGCTTAATGAATTCAATGGCTGTTAAATGTCAAATCCAACTATACATTTATAAAAGAGAGTTCCAATCAAATCTGAATTCTTTTTAAACCTCGAGGTTTAAAAGACAACCTTTGCCTAAACTGACATGCACCAACTCAGAGAACTAAGTTTCAACATCCATTTACACATTTAGTCTCTTTTTTACTCTACTCTTAAGGCATAATTATGTTTAACTTAATGTCTGCGCCTCTCTGTCACCAACTGTCTCTGGAGTGGGGGGTGGGGGCTTCACATGGTTAAATTTAAGACTTTTTAAGACCCCTTCCAATTGAAATTAAAGACCAAATTTACGATGGAAATACAGATCAAAAGTGGAAATATACAGTAATCTTCCCCGAACACTGATGTCTGTTCAATATGAACAGTATGGTAAAATGACAACAATCGGTTGAGTTTAAGAACATTGACTAAATGTGTGTAATGCGAAAGGATAACACAAAAATTGAATTGCTGTCCTAAATTATATATTTTTTTTACACAATGGTGGAGCAGAAGCTAGCAATTCCATGAATCCCATGGAAACAAAGGCAAATGTGTGAGATGTACTGATGTGGAGCACAAATCATCCAAGAAGAAGTACTTTTCTTGAGTGGTTTTCATTCAGATGACTAATCATTGGATTCAGGTCAAAAGTCTATAACTTTAACTGGTTTCATTACTTAAGACACTAATTGTCAGCAGCTTGGCATGCTGGGACATGGAAAGGATCAAACATTTAGACTTTGATCAAAGTAAAAAAAGTAGCGCCACCTATGGGCGCACATGGGCCACTAGCCGTGTGGGAGTAGTGAGGGACCTGTTGTATCATTGGGCCAAATTGGAAAAAATTGGGTCCAGGACTTTGAGCTATTGGGCCATTAGCGGAGAAGAAGAAAAAAATATATATATATAAAGCTGCAAACAGCGATGCGGGTTCCTCCTCAAAATGGCAAAATATTATAAAAATGTACAATGTAGAAGCAAAACGATTTCATGTTTGGCCAACAACAATAGGCTGAATGGGGATTTGAACTCATGAGCGTAAGGTCAGTCTCTCTATCCTCCGTGTTGGTTAAAGAGTACTAACTAGTTCATTCACTGTGTTAATGAAATGCACTCCACGGCTACAAGTTAGCTAACGCTATACATGAGTCATTAACTTAATCATGCAAGCCCAGGTAACAAAACAATTGAGACCCATTCCCTTTCGACTACAATACCTCTGTTGTTAAGACCGTTTAATAAATGTTGCAACAGGCTACAGTCTGAATCACGGATATAACTCTATGACATAAGTTACAATCAGGGGGTAAATTGGGGTTTGATATATCGGGGGGCTCTGTGGTTTCTGGGTTTTGATGGCACATGTGTATGCAAAGCCTACTAAACAGGTATCCTACTCAGTTTAATGACTAACGCAGACTACCTAACTCACTACCCTTCGAATAAATTTGTATAGTACTACTATGTGCCTCTTTCAATTATATATTTAACATTTGAAACGTTGAGATTGTATCATCTTGCGGAAAAACATGAAAAACTGAACCTAACAACAGCTAGGCTAGGCTAGCCTAGCTCATAACGTTCAGTTCTCGTTCTCGCCGAACAACGGTTAGGGTCTACTGAAATTAATACCAAACTTAACTTTACGCTAGTAGCCTAACAAACTCATTCACTGTTGACTATATATATAATATATTTAAGTTGTATGCATAATTTGTGATGACTTACTTTCATTTAGTAGTTGCTTCTCAGATGCTTGTTTGCCTTCGTACCTCGTGGCAGAAAATAACCGGAAATGACCAGGCTTCACACCTGTTTTTAGGTCACTTAATGATTTAATCATATACATTCTTTATTATGTCTATGGCCAGACATAGTAAAACAACAAAACGTTATTATTCATCAAATGCATACATTACATTTTTCTTTGGCATGTGGCAGCACAGTAAGAAAAAGGCAGTAAACACATAACTGACAGCACACAAGCCTATAATACCAACAGTAGACTACACAGTAAATGGCAAATCAGAAGGGTAGACAAGCGACAAGTGAAACCAACGATCAATTGTGTTGACTTTTTATAGGGCAAGCAAATCATGACTTTTATAGTTTATATAACATTTAAGTAAATTGCATACCTTTGAAAAGACTGACTTATTGTCTGTTCTAAACAAGAAATGTTCATCTTTCCATCAATCAAGCTGTTGTAGTGATTATATATAATTTAGTGACTTTTTCTAGAAAGTTTGTGAGAAAACTGTAGCCTTGTGTTTTGATACTTTGTGCTAATAATATGAACAAGACACTGATGTGTGCAGGTGGCTACAGCTGTATCTCCATGTATAAAAAGCGGGTCTCTGGAGAATCTCTGGTTTCATCAGATGCCAACAGAGTACCCAATGTACGCTGTGTGTGCAGGTCCTTTCTGCAAAAAGCTATATTCAATAAATACTTACTACATTCTAGCAGCTTTGGGTGTATTCATTCTCAAATGTCCACCGCAATTGTCAATACCCCTGAGCCATAGCAACTACCATGTAAAAGGAAAACTTTCCAGTTAAATGAAAAAAAAAGCCAGATTTTGCTATTGTGTAGGAAACCCCTCAGAATGAAACATTACCGTTACTATTTTGACTATACAGCTAGTCATACTGTGGTGTACCGGGACACCTGTTTAACTAAATAAATAATCAGTATCACAAAGATTTGAGGCAATGTGGACATTTACATAAATACACCCCTTTCAGCCATTTTGTATTGTACTGTCTGTCTCTGTAGGGCTGGCAGGCAGTGGCAAGCAGAGCCTGCAGGCAGGCAGAGCAGGCCAGCTGGATGAAGCCATCCTGGGGTCAGGGCTGAAGAGAAGCTGTCCAGCTAGAGAGGGGTAGTCCAGCAAGGGGTCTATGTTGCTCACAGCATCCTCTGTTGCATCCTGATAGATAGATCTTTATTTGTCATTGTCACAGGTACAACAAAATTAAAGTGCTTCCAGTTAGTGTAACATTCATTGGCATCAATAAATCAGAATAAATATACCTGAGATAGTACCATAAACAACACACCCATGTCATACATCCACAGTCATCACATAAAACATAACATGACATTGTGCACATTATTTTTTGGCAGCATTGACTGTGGTTATTGCAGTTGGATAAAAACTGTGTTTGAGTCCGTTTGTCCTTACCTTGATTGATCTGTACCGTCTGCCTGACGGCCACATTTCAAACGGGGAGTGCCCAGGATGTGAAGTGTCTTTTATGATCTTCTGGGCTCTTTTGAGACAACGGGATCTGTGTAGGTCTCCCAGTGCGGGGAGAGGGCAGCCAACAATCTTTTGAGCGGTGTTGATGACCCTCTGGAGCATTTTCCTCTGAGCCACTGTACAGCTGGTATACCAAATGCCTATGCAGTATGTGAGTATACTTTCAATGGAGGCTCGGTAAAAGAACACCAGCAGTCTTTGTGTGATGTTACTCTTCAATTCCTGAGTATTCTCAGGAAGGACAGTCTCTGCTGGGCCTTTTTCAGCAGCTCATTGGTGTCCACACTCCAGGATAGGCTGTCCTGTATGTGGACCCCCAGGAAGCGAAAGTCTGCCACCCTCTCCACACTGATCCGGCTGATGGTCAATGGTGTGATCTCAGTCTTCTTTCTCCTGTAGTCTATTATGAGTTATTTTGTCTTTGCAGTGTTAAGGAGAAGGTTGTTGGCCATGCTCCAATTCGACAGCCGCTCCACTTCTTCTTGTAGGTGGGCTCACCCCTCCCCCAGAGATAAACCCTGCCACTGTGGTTTCATCTGCAAACTTTACAATGGTGTTACTGTGATGGACAGGGGTGCAGTCGTGTGTGTAGAGGAAGTAGAGCAGGGGACTGAGCACACAGCCCCGGGGGGAGCCAGTGCTGAGGCTAAGGGCTGTGGATGTGTGATGGCCCACTCTGACTGTTTGCGGCCAGAGAGGAAGCCGCTGATCCACCTGCATGTGGTATAAGGGAGCCCGAGGTCCCCCAGCTTAATCACTAGCTTGTTTGGGAGGATGGTGTTGAATGCAGAGCTGTAATCCACAAAGAGCATTCGCACATAGCTCCCCTGCTGCTCCAGGTGTGACAGAGCGGCATGGAGTGCTGCCGCCACTGCGTCTTCGGTGGATCTGTTCGCTCTGTAGGCAAACTGGTGGGGGTGAAGGCTGCGGGGCATCCTCTGTTACACTCCGTATTTTTTGTTGAGCAGGCCTCTGCATGACCCTTGAAGGACTTAAAATGTTTGTGTCTATTCCAATATGTAATGATGGTATTCAATGACACAAATACGTGTTCTAGAAAGAGTGGTCTGGAGTCGCAGAGGTCCGATAATATCAGCTTTAATGCAGCAGTTGGAAATCAACAAGTACAGAGCTCTGGGGCTGTCTACGTTTCCCTACCCGCAACAGAGTTTGGGCTGGTTCACGAAGTCCAACTGGCTATCTGTCCCTGCCCCAGCATATATTATACAGTGCAATTAAAACAGAAATATGAAAAGAGGGTTGAGCTTGTTCTCTCGTGTATCAGGGAGTTTGTTCTTCCCCACGCATCCCACCTGCTTGGATGCTGTCTCAGCCCGGTTTCAAGGTTGCTTCTGAAATGGAGAGATAACAACACAAAATACAGCCTGTTTCCCACACCCTGTGTGAGACACAATGTTTTAAGCCTGAGCACACTTCTAAGTTCATAAGACATACATCTAATAATCACAATACATAACTTTAATACATGCATCCTTTATAAAGTCATAAAAGCATTGTTCCCGTTGCTATATTCACCAGTGCACAGTGCCTGTGATGCATTTGGTGATTAAGTTGCCACAAATATTAATAACTGGAATTATAGATAGTGCCATGCCTGTGATACAGCTAATGATTATAGTTATAGAATTGTACTGTGATGTATTATAAATTCTTTACCCTCCAGACCTGTAAAAGTGAAGAAAAGATCAATGTCAGTTGTGAAAAATGAAGCTTTTTACATCTACAGTTGACAAACTACGGTTTTGACTGTGAAATGCAATGGCATTACTTGAACTTAAATCCAAATGTGTTGAACTGATGGAGACCGGGCCATGCAAAGTCACTCCAAACATTTGGCTCGATTCCAGGCTCTGGCAAGAGTATTTAGCTCTAAACTGGTCAATATACACATCTGACCAAAGACCAACTCGCCCTTTGCCTGTAAACAGTGATTCTGACTGACAGAGACCTTTAAATATGCTGACCGAGTGAAACTAGGCTGGCTAACGTAGGTCGCTTTCTCAGGGAAAATGACAAATGAAATAGGCTTGTTTTGAACGATCCTATAACTGGCTATCTTCAGCAGACTCTTGTCTACAAAAAGCAGCCCTCCCTGACGTTTTAGGAGTAAAATTGAGTGAACTACAATATCGTTTACACACTGCCAGTGAGTGAGCGAGCCGAGTCTGTCACTGAGGCTAAGTCAAAACAATGTACCCTCGGGACGCACTCTCACTCCACTTGCAAGTTTTCCACAAATCACAAAAATAATCGGAGCATCTGGCTAAAAGCCCAATTCCCACATCTCCTAAAGGCTGCCCTCCTCGAAATTTTGGGTGTTGACCGAACTGTGAAATAGTGAACTTGACGCGACCAAAACATGGCTACCGCCTAAGCCTATGCGTGTCCCTGGCGCATAGGCTTATTACAAAGACTTTCGACCCAAATCAAAATTCTGAGCCGACAGGTCTGTGGGGAATTGCTTGTTCTCCTACAAGCTGCCCTCCTTTAGCTTTTTGATGAATTCGCCGAGATGCTACAGTAACCTACATGATTCAGTAATTACACAGAGGGAAAAACTAGCTACTTTGAGTTCGGTTTTCCGTCACTTCAAACGCACGATTTAAAGGTCTGAAAGTGCTGAAACCTTCACCATCATTCAAGAGTAGTGTACTTTCACGAACCCAATCATTGATTCTAGCTTAAAATGTGTAAAAATAGGACTTACCGAACGTGGCTGCCTCCATCACGGCTTTCAGGTGATTCCAGTTGAAAACAACAATGGCCGCCAAAAAATAATTTATATTCGTAACGGCAAGCTGCGATTGGAAGCGAAATGAGGGTGAGGGCGGGGCTTGGTCAGCACACCATTTCCAGAAAGGATGTGTGTGCGTCTCGCCAAGCTCGTGCATGTTAGTAGGTTGACCACCTGTTCCTCTTTGCGCTGTAAAGCACAGCATTTTCAATATGCAACGTGCAGAACAAGGGGTGAAAATGCTGTGCGACACAAAGCAAAGCGGTTGTGGTGGTCACCCTAGTGTCAAAGGGCAGGATGAGTCTGTGAGAATTTGGAGCGCGCGCACTGTGGAGCAATTCAAATGAATTCAATCATATATTGACATACCAAGGTGAAATTGTTTATGGTACTTCAGAGTGATGTCGTCTTGAACCTTATTAGGTTTGAAAAACAAATCAGTCAAAATTATATTTGATTTATTAACACAAAGATATTGAGGCAATGTGGACATTTACATAAATACACTTCTTTCAGCCATTTTGTATTGCATTTCTTATTCCATGTCACCCTATGTAAAGACATGTATTCTACACATCTATAACAAATTTCAAGTCGATTGGGTCTATGGTTTATGAGGAGAAGGGTTTTGAAGGTTGTACCAAATTTGGACTGTACAGCAAAATCTATCATGGCGGACCTTAAGGATCCTTGAGGCTTTTTTGTTCCCCATGAGAAATAAGGCATGTAAACCAATTTTCAGGCATTTTGGAGTAATGGGGCGCTGGGGATATCACGTAGACTTTGGGCGTGTTTTATAGCGCCACCTATGGGCGTACATGGGCCACTAGCCGTCTGAGAGTAATGAGTGACCTGTTGAATCATTGGGCCAAATTGGAAAAAATCGGGTCCGGGACTTTTTAAGCTATTGGGCCATTTAGCGGAGAAATATAATAATAAGAATACCCACAAAAACAATAGGTTTCCTCCTACCGGAGGAACCCTAAATATAGCTGCAAGCAGCGATGCGGATTCCTGCGCAAAATGGCAAAATATTATAAAAATTTACATTGTAGAAGGTCAAGAGTTTGTCAACAAGAGGGCAAAACTACTTCATGTTGGGCCAACTACAATAGTCTGAATGGGGATTTGAACTCATGAGCATAAGGTTACAAGGCAGACTTTCTATCCTTTCTGCTACACACCAACTGTTGGGAATGTATGAATCAAATTCATCAGAAAAGCCACGAAACAGGATGTGAAGTCATGTCTCAGCAAATCTTTGAGATATCAACACTAAACTTGGTAGATCGGTGGAAGACACTACAACATGTTACCATGTGCAAAGGCAAATTCATATCTCTAAAAATGATTGATATAAAGCAAATTGAACTTATGGCTACCGCTAAAATAATGCTTTACACATCAGCCAGTCAAAAACTGATACTCTGATTCAATCACAAGTTCATATGAAGACTCTTGAGAATGTTCATAACACAAATCTGTGAAAAAGTTGACTGTAAGATGAAAGGTCGATTTTTTTTGAATATTTGAAACATGCTTGCTTGGCTAATTTGTAGGCAAATTTCCAATGAATGTCTCCCCTGCTCCTCCCCGCGCGTGCTCCAAAATCTCACACACACTCAGCCTTCCCTTGACACACGCGCGGCCAAGACGCACACGCAACATTTCAGGAGAGTGCGGGCTGCTCTTGATGGTATTGCATTTCCGATTTTGTATGCAATGGTAAAGAGGTCTCAAATCCTGAAACATTGATAGTGTAGGCCGAGAAACAATTTAACAAAGCCCATGTGGATCTTGTTGGTATTGCATTTCCGATTTTGTATGCAATGGTAAAAAGTTATAAAAATCCTGAAACATTGATAGTATAGACCAAGAGTAACTACCACACCACAAATGGCCCACCATTACCCATAGGTGGCGCTAGAGGCCACGCCTAAAAGCACACAAAGATACAAGGCTTTCTGGAATGGATAGGCTCACCAAGCCCCCTCCCTTCACTTATTGGCTTGAAAAAAAGGCCCATGTGGATCTTGATGGTATTGCATTTCCGATTTTGTATGCAATGGTAAAAAGGTCTCAAAATCCTGAAACATAGATAGTACAGGCAAAGAAACACTTTAACAAAAAGCCCATGTGGATCTTGTTGGTATTGCTTTTCCGATTTTGTATACAATGGTAAAAAGTAATAAAAATCCTGAAACATTGATAGTAAAGACCAAGAGTAACTACCACACCACAAATGGCCCACTATTACCCATAGGTCTTCCCTTGACACACGCGCGGACTTGGCAAGACGAACACGCAACATTTCAGGAGAGTGTGGGCTTACCAAGCCCCCACTCATTCCTTGGTCTTTTGCAAAGGCCTTGTGGATCTTGATGGTATTGCATTTCAGATTTTGTTTGCCATGGTAAAAAGTTCTCCAAATCCTGAAACATTGATAGTAAAGGCCAAGAGTAACAACAACACTTTAACAAAAGCCCATGTGGATCTTGTTGGTATTGCGTTTCCGATTTTGTATGCAATGGTAAAAAGTTAAAAACATCCTGAAACATTGATAGTATAGGCCAAGAGTAACTACCACACCACAAATGGCCCACCATTACCAATAGGTGTCGCTACAGGCCACGCCCTAAAGCACAAAGCACTTCACTTCTTGTGAAGATTAAAGCACTTCACTTCTTGGCTTGAAATAAAGGCCCTTGTGGATCTTGATGTTATTGCATTTCAGATTTGGTATCCCATTGGAAATTCTGCAGCATTGATTTTTCTATACAGTTACAATTTGTCAAGAATATACATTTTTCAATGGTTCGCAATGCTTTACACGTAAGCCAGTCAAACAAGTTCATATGAAGACTCTTGAGAATGTTTAGTACACAAATCTGAGAAAAAGTTGACTCTAAGATGAAAGGTCAATTTTTGGTGAATCTTTGAAACATGCATGCTTGGCTAATTTCTAGGGAAATTTACAATGAAATGTGTCCCCTGCTCCTCCCCGCGCATGCTCCAAATTCTCAGACACTCATTCTTCCCTTGACACGCGCGGGCTTGGCAAGACACACACGCAACATATCAGGACTGTGTGGGCTGACCAAGCCCCCACTCATTCCTTGAATATCAGCATAGGCCCTTGAGGACCTTGGTGTCATTGCATTTCCTACTTTGTATGCAATAGTAAAAAGGTCTCCAAATCCTGACACATTGACAGTACAGGCCAAGAGTAACTACCACACTTTACCCAAAGCCCATGTGGATCCTGTTGGTATTGCATTTCCGATTTTATATGCAATGGTAAAAAGTTTTTAAAATCCTGAAACATTAATAGTATAGGCCAAGAGTAACTACCACACCACAAATGGCCCACCATTACCCATAGGTGGCGCTACAGGCCACGCCTTAATGCATAAAGATACAAGGCTTTCTGGAATGGATAAGCTCACCAAGCCCCCTTCCTACACTTACTGGCTTGAAATAAAGGCCCTTGTGGATCTTGATGGTATTGCATTTCAGATTTGGTATGCCATTGGTAATTCTGCAGCATACATTTTTCTATACAGTTACAATTTGTCAAGAATAAACATTTTTCAATGGTTCGCAGTGTTTGGAGGAATCCGCCATTACTGCTTGCAGTTATATTTAGGGGCCAAGCAGCAAAGCTGCGAGGCACCTATTGTTATTGTTAGTTTTATTATTATTATTAGGGGCCAAGCAGCGAAGCTGCGAGGCACCTATTGTTATTGTTAGTTTTATTATTATTATTATTATTATTATTCTTCCGCCATGGGTGTCTATGGCAGCCCCCATAAGCGCTTGGTCGAAAGTTTTGAAATTTGGCACACTCATTGGGGACAGTCCCCTGGTCCAATTCACAAAGTTTCATGTCCCATGCTTTGGCACTCTAGCGCCACCAACGGGTCAAAGTTTGAGTTGTGTTTACACACGCAACTCTTGAACCGTATGACCCATTTTCAAAAATGAGGTACCACTGGATTCCCTGGATAACGCCGAATTCAATGCACACCATGGCGTCAATTTTCGGTATACAGATTTTCCGCTATTTCCGGTTTTATCAAAAACCTTACTCCTGAACGCAAACAGATATTTCAACCAAACTTGGTGTGTTGCATGAGTGCAACAGGTTGCTGTGACTTCATTGTTGCGCATGTGCTATGGAGGCCTTGTCCTGCTCTGGACTGCTTGGCCCCTCCATTGCTGCTTGCAGCTATATTTATTAGGATTCCTCCGTCAGGAGGAAACCTATTGTTATTGTTAGTTTTATTGGGGTGTGCTTGCCTTCGGCGTGCACAAACCATTGTTATCTCACATATATATTATTTATTATTTATTGTTTCTTTTCGCCCCCCTAAGGATGCCTCAATATTTGGACTACATAGACAACGGCGATGTCAAAAGGTTCGTCTCGGTAGCGATTGCGTTGGTTGTATTGGGATTTATGTTCCATTGCACGGTTTAAGTAGAAATTACGTTTTTGTGGCAAAAAGTGAAGCTAACGGTGGCTAACTTGCTAGCCACAGTCACTGACGCCACTAACGTCACCAACGTCACGAAAACTCGCGTGACTATCTCTAGCAGAACATTAGTTTCCCATCTGTTAACTTGGGGGATACTAATCTGCAAGGCAGCTGCAGAAACGCCACAAGCAAAGAGGCCAGGGTGATATTTAATCATTTTACTTTGTGGTGTGAAACATAATTGTGAAATGTAATGTACAATATTAGCTGATATTATTAAGTAAGTAGGCCCACATCTACTTTCGGAAACGGTAGTCTACTATTTCACTGAAGCATTAGCATCATGACATTAGCCTCTGTTGCTTGGGCAACACATACTACAGTGGTCATGATGCATCTGTTTTCAATCGTTAAAATAAACATTCCTCACAAATACGTTTTTGTTGTAGGATTTATTTTGACATTAATAAACGATTTGTTGGTGAAATGACCATTACCTGTGGTTTCAAATCAGTGTGGCGGCTCACTGCAACGCTGTAGCCTACCCGAGACACTAATGAGTAGCTAACAAAAACATCTCTTTAGAGATGTTTAGAAAGTCAAACGGCGACGGAACATGTTTGGCTTTCCCCTTACTCAAAAGTTTTTCAATAGGTGAAAGTATCTGACTACTAACCTGAACTTCATTGCCACAGCCTAAACTTTGTCAATGTCAAAACTTTGTCTGTTCATGAAAATAATTAATGTCAGCCTGCTTCAGCCTTGCTTAGCTGTAGGATATACATTTTACTGGGTCTTGCTGCGCTGCTTGATTTATTGAAATTATTATGAAATGTTATGTTTTACTAGCCATTTGCCTTCTTAAGCAAATCACAGTATTTCCCACCCCTCATGGTGTAACTGAGACGACCGTAAATAGCCTAATTCATCTTTCAAGTAATAAGCCCCCGTTGAAGTGTTGAGCAGGAAATTAGCTGGTCTGTAGAGATCTTGGGTTGGTGGTTTTACTGATGCAGAATTCGCTCAAATAAACGAGTGGCACATAACGTGAAGTAGGCCTAACATTGCATTTGATTTTGTTTGAGTTTTAATAACTTGTCCAGTGCATCGGGGCAAGTAGCACTAGCCTAAATTGATCTTCCAGACTTGCCGTAAAAAAAAAATGTACTCTTCCCGGACAAGCCTTAGCTACATGGCTAGACTGTTGATCCAGATCAGAATCCATCATATCTTGGACACTCAAAATCAGCGAATCTTGCAGCCAAATCAAGTAGCCTATATTTATAGGCCTTTATATGGCTACAAACTTCTGCTCGGTTTCTAGCTGGCTACTTGTTACCAAGTTACAACTTTGTTGCAGGGGCATTCTTTGTCTACATTGCGAGCTAACAGTGTCCGGTAATTATGTCGCTATAAATAATGATGTTAAACCGAGACCACTAAGCCCTCAAAGAAAATGTAAGGTCAAAGAAACAAAAGAAAGGTTTGAGGTTACTCTGAAAATTATTAATAAAATAGGCTTCTAATATTAAACTGCTAAATCCTTCTCTAACTAGGCTCCTCTATGATGCATAATGAAACTTAACGTTTTTTAAGTAATCAATAAGCCTACGCTTGCCCTCATTACTCAAATGATGCCGTTCAGGGCGTTCAAATTACATAATAGGGCGATGATAGGAGGATAATAGGACATATTAGGGCAACCAACAAGTTGTTTATATCTGATTACAATTTAATAAGTTATCTAGCGCTGCATCTTCATGAGCTACATTTGGCCTCCTTCTCTTCCAACCAACCAGTATCACCTCTCCTCCATCTGAGTGATGCATGTCATTTTTACAAACTTATTATCAAGGGAACACAATGGTCAGAACTGTAGTCATACACTTAAATGCTTTTTGAAATATGTAAACACCAGGAGTGTATGGAAAGCTGGGGCAGCCACAAGCACACCCTCACAATTTCCCCAGAAATTGTATGCTCTCTAGTTATTAGGATTCCTCCGTAAGGAGGAAACCTATTGTTATTGGTGGTTTTATTATTTGTAATTCTTGTACCATGGGAGTCAATGGCAGCCCCTAGACCCCATCGACAACTTTTTGTGAAATTTGGCACACTCATTAAGGACAGTTTCTTCTATACCTACACCAAGTTTCATGTCTCCCATTAGACCACTCTAGCGCCACCAATGGGTCAAAGTTGGACTTGTGTTTACACACGCAACTTTTGAACCGTATGACTCATTTTCAAAAATGAGGTACCATTGGATTCCCTGGATCAAGCCGAGTTCAACGCACACCATGGCGTTAATTTCCGGTTATATAGATTTCCCGCCATTTCCGGTTTTATCAAAAACCTTTGAAAGCCTACTCCTCCTACAATTTTTGTCATATCTTCTTCAAAATCACCAGAGATGATCTTCAGACCAAGCCTCACAAAAGTTATCAAAGGAATTTTGATCCTCATAACCGTCTGTCCGGTACAGCCAATCAAATTCATCAGAAAAGCCGCAAAACAGGATGTGAAGTCATGTCTCAGCAAATCTTTGAGATATCAACACTAAACTTGGTAGATCGGAGGAAGACACTACAACATGTTACCATGTGCAAAGGCAAATTCATATCTCAAAAAATGATTGATATAAAGCAAATTGAACTTATCGCTAACGCTAAAATTATGCTTTACACATCAGCCATTCAAAAACTGATACTCTGATTCAATCACAAGTTCATATGAAAACTCTTGAGAATGTTCATAACACAAATCTGTGAAAAAGTTGACTGTAAGATGAAAGGTCGATTTTTGGTGAATATTTGAAACATGCTTGCTTGGCTAATTTCTAGGCAAATTTCCAATGAATGTCTCCCTTGCTCCTCCCCGCGCGTGCTCCAAAATCTCACACACACTCAGCCTTCCCTTGACACACGCGCGGCCAAGACGCACACGCAACATTTCAGGAGAGTGTGGGCTGACCAAGCCCCCACTCATTCCTTGGTCTTTAGCAAAGGCCCATGTGGCTCTTGATGGTATTGCATTTCCGATTTTGTATGCAATGGTAAAAAGGTCTCAAATCCTGAAACATTGATAGTGTAGGCCGAGAAACACTTTAACAAAAGCCCATGTGGATCTTGTTGGTATTGCATTTCCGATTTTGTATGCAATGGTAAAAAGTTATAAAAATCCTGAAACAGTGATAGTATAGACCAAGAGTAACTACCACACCACAAATGGCCCACCATTACCCATAGGTGGCGCTACAGGCCACGCCAAAAAGCACAAATATACAAGGCTTTCTGGAATGGATAGGCTCACCAAGCCCCCTCCCTTCACTTATTGGCTTGAAAAAAAGGCCCATGTGGCTCTTGATGGTATTGCATTTCCGATTTTGTATGCAATGGTAAAAAGGTCTCAAAATCCTGAAACATAGATAGTATAGGCAAAGAAACACTTTAACAAAAAGCCCATGTGGATCTTGTTGGTATTGCTTTTCCGATTTTGTATACAATGGTAAAAAGTTATAAAAATCCTGAAACATTGATAGTATAGACCAAGAGTAACTACCACACCACAAATGGCCCACTATTACCCATAGGTCTTCCCTTGACACACGCGCGGGCTTGGCAAGACGCACACGCAACATTTCAGGAGAGTGTTCCTTGGTCTTTTGCAAAGGCCATGTGGATCTTGATGGTATTGCATTTCAGATTTTGTTTGCCATGGTAAAAAGTTATCCAAATCCTGAAACATTGATAGTAAAGGCCAAGAATAACAACAACACTTTAACAAAAGCCCATGTGGATCTTGTTGGTATTGCATTTCCGATTTTGTATGCAATGGTAAAAAGTTAAAAACATCCTGAAACATTGATAGTATAGGCCAAGAGTAACTACCACACCACAAATGGCCCACCATTACCAATAGGTGTCGCTACAGGCCACGCCCTAAAGCACAAAGCACTTCACTTCTTGTGAAGATTAAAGCGCTTCACTTCTTGGCTTGAAATAAAGGCCCTTGTGGATGTTGATGTTATTGCATTTCAGATTTGGTATCCCATTGGAAATTCTGCAGCATTGATTTTTCTATACAGTTACAATTTGTCAAGAATATACATTTTTCAATGGTTCGCAATGCTTTACACGTAAGCCAGTCAAACAAGTTCATATGAAGACTCTTGAGAATGTTTAGTACACAAATCTGAGAAAAAGTTGACTCTAAGATGAAAGGTCGATTTTTGGTGAATCTTTGAAACATGCATGCTTGGCTAATTTCTAGGGAAATTTACAATGAAATGTGTCCCCTGCTCCTCCCCGCGCATGCTCCAAATTCTCAGACACTCATTCTTCCCTTGACACGCGCGGGCTTGGCAAGACACACACGCAACATATCAGGACTGTGTGGGCTGACCAAGCCCCCACTCATTCCTTGAATATCAGCATAGGCCCTTGAGGACCTTGGTGTCATTGCATTTCCTACTTTGTATGCAATAGTAAAAAGGTCTCCAAATCCTGACACATTGACAGTACAGGCCAAGAGTAACTACCACACTTTACCCAAAGCCCATGTGGATCCTGTTGGTATTGCATTTCCGATTTTATATGCAATGGTAAAAAGTTTTTAAAATCCTGAAACATTAATAGTATAGGCCAAGAGTAACTACCACACCACAAATGGTCCACCATTACCCATAGGTGGCGCTACAGGCCACGCCTTAATGCATAAAGATACAAGGCTTTCTGGAATGGATAAGCTCACCAAGCCCCCTTCCTTCACTTACTGGCTTGAAATAAAGGCCCTTGTGGATCTTGATGGTATTGCATTTCAGATTTGGTATGCCATTGGTAATTCTGCAGCATACATTTTTCTATACAGTTACAATTTGTCAAAAATAAACATTTTTCAATGGTTCGCAGTGTTTGGAGGAATCCGCCATTACTGCTTGCAGTTATATTTATTATTCTTGTTCCATGGAAGTCAATGGCAGCCCCTAGAACCATTTCGACAACTTTTTGTGAAATTTGGCACACTCATTAAGGACAGTTGATTCTATACCTACACCAAGTTTCATGTCTCCCATTAGACCACTCCAGCGCCACCAACGGGTTAAAGTTGGACTTGTGTTTACACACGCAACTTTTGAACCGTATGACCGATTGTCAAAAATGAGGTACCATTGGATTCCCTGGATCAAGCTGAGTTCAACGCACCCCATGGCGTCAATTTCCAGTTATATAGATTTTCTGCTATTTTCGGTTTTATCAAAAACATTTGAAAGCCTACTCCTCCTACAATTTTTGTCAAATCTTCTTCAAAATCACCAGATATGATCTTCAGACCAAGCCTCACAAAAGTTATCAAAAGGAATTTTGATCCTCATAACCCTCTGTCCGGTACAGCCAATCAAATTCATCAGAAAAGCAGCCAAACAGGAAGTGAAGTCATATCTCAGCAAATCTTCAAGATATCAACACCAAACTTGGTATGATGACTCGGAACCCTCTTCTGAGGATATCTACACAATTTGGTGTCATGTGATCACTGGGCGTGGCCGCAGGAAGCAAAAGTGTGTTTTGGCCAATAACTATTGATTTGTTTGCCTTTATTGAGTGATTCCTTTGTCTCATGATATCTTGGGACATCCCGTGTGTGACTCATAATAATTTGTGATAATAGCCGAATTTATGCGGCCGCCATTTTGAATTCATTGTAAAACGTTTTTTCTGTACTCCTCCTACAATTTTTTTCCAATCTTCCCCAGAATTGGCGTACATCATCGGCTGAGCAATTCTCACTCAGGCATTACTTTTATATTTGATATTCAAAACCGTTTGTCCGGTACAGCCAATCAAAATCAGCAACAAAGCAACCAAACTGGAATTTGGATAAAATCTCAGCAAATATTTGAGTTATCAACACTAAACTTGGTATATCGGTGGAAGACACTACAACATGTTACCATGTGCAAAGGCAACTTCATATCTCCACAAATGATTGATATAAAGCAAATTGAACTTATCGCTAACGCTAAAATAATGCTTTACACATCAGCCAGTCAAAAACTGATACTCTGATTCAATCACAAGTTCATATGAAGAAACCTGAGAATGTTTAGTACACAAATCTGTGAAAAAGTTGACTGTAAGATGAAAGGTCGATTTTTGATGAATATTTGAAACATGCATGCTTGGCTAATTTCTAGGGAAATTTCCAATGAAATGTGTCCCCTGCTCCTCCCCGCGCGCGCTCCAAATTCTCACACACTCAGCCTTCCCTTGACACACGCGCGGCCTTGGCAAGACGCACACGCAACATTTCAGGAGAGTGTGGGCTAACCAAGCCCCCACTCACCCTCAGCGCACGCTCCAAATTCTCACACACATACTGGCCCTTGACACATGGACAAGCTTGTGGGTTTACGGGTTTCTGTAAAGGGTGGGCTGACCAAGCACCTGCCTTCATTCCTTGGCCTAGTAGCCATTATGGACTAGTAGCCATTCAGTGGCTTATTTTTTATGTAGCTTAGTTCAAAGTTAGCAACTTTATTTGTCAATCTTCTCAACTACCTAAACTCTCCAACCAACCAGAACTCGTGTATCATCTTGTTAGCTAATCAAATTGTTCGTAACAGGATCAGCTGATAGGAAAAACAACCTAAGTGACAATGTGTCAAGGAGCTAGCCTACATTCTGACTGGTTGTATCACAGTGTGGTATGGGAGCTGCACAGACAGGGACCGCAAGGCCCTACGAAGTGTGGTCCGTTCTGCTGAGTTCATCATCGGCAGGAAGCTCCCAGCCCTACAGGACATCTACCACACACGTTGCCTAAGGAAAGCCGGCAGGATTCTAAGAGACTGTTCCCACCCATCCTTCAGTCTCTTTACCCCGTTGCCTTCTGGCAGGCGTTACCGCAGCATCCGGTCGCACACACGCAGACTGGACAACAGTTTCTACCCAAGGGCCATCAGGCTTCTGAATGGACTTTGATTTGGACACTGATTTACTGCACACTAGTCACTTATACACTGTCACTTTAAGCTACTGGTTGCACTATCAGTAACATTGCACTACTGTACCTCACTGTACCGCCACCAGGCTCCTGTATGGTCATTGACATAGTCACTGATTAGCATTTTGCACTATTGTATTGTACTCCACCTAGGTTAGAATAGGTTATAGGGTTGAAATAGGTTTTATGTGGCATTTAGGGCTAGTATAGTGTATTATGTATTGTTATCTGTAATTTAGGAAGTTTTAGTATTAGGGTTAGTATAGTCGATTATTTATTGCTATCTGTATATTTAGGCAGTTTCACTTATTTAAGCTCAGCATAGATGTAGATTATGTTCTGTGTACTTATATGTTATGTTATGCCAGGTGCTTGCGTTGTCTTGTCTTAAGAATTTCAGTGCCCAGTCTGACCTTGTGTTGTTCTGTGTACCTGACAATAAAAGACTTGAAACTTGAAGTTTCCGGCTTTGAAATAACAGTAAGTTGGTTGCTGAGCTTTAATTAAATATTGTCAAACCCTGTCAAAAGTAACACATAACATTTGAGTTAGAGGTAGTTTTTAAACATCTGATGGTATAATGTGTTCAAGTTGGAGAGTGTAAGCTGTCTTGTTTCTTCCGCTTGTTGAGTGTACTGTAGATCGAGCTGGCTGGAGATGAGAGACTGAGCTGGCTGGAGATAGTAGACTGATCTGGCTGGAGATGGTAGACTGATATGGGATGGGAGATTTAGCTGACTAGTCCCTGAAGCTACTGAAGTGGTACTTTGCCTCTGAAGCAACCCGATCCCTACCACGGATATACAGTCAGAGGTTCTCATCCATTTGCCTCTCAGCAGCAACTAGCAACTTGCCATATATGTGTGTATTACACGCTATACATTTTTACTTAGTCTCTTTCTGCTAAATGTCCGTTTGGTGTATGTTTCCCCTTTGCATATAATGCAGTTTAATGGGATGGCTAGCTCACTGTGATATACCAACTCTGGTAAGGCTTGAGCATAGGGCTCGAATTGTAGTTGCTGATTCCTCAGGTAAAGGTTGCTTTACGGCTTGTACCTCTTTGTATTACTAGACAAAAAGGAAGGAAAGAGAGTAGTTATTTTAGATCTCATTTATTGAACTATATATTTACTTATTATAAAAAAATATTCACATAAATGCACTTCCAATGAACGTAACATGAGTTGTGTGGTCGAATAGAGGGGGGCAGGATAATGTGTGTACAATCAAGAATACTTTGTCTTTCCTGCTACAGGCCTTCTTTGTCCTAACTGTCCACTGCCCTGTCCGTCCTGTCTGTGCCCTTATTAAGCATGCAATGTATGTCAACTGATTTTCTAATCAAATGTATGGTGCACATAGATTGTAACAGCAAAACTGATTCTGTAGTAAGTTATTTGTATACACTGACCCCACTGTACATTTTGCCATAACAAATATTGAATTTCATACAAAACTTCTGTTTGTAAAAACCTTCTGTAGCTTAGTTCAAAGTTAGCAACTTTATTTGTCAATCTTCTCAACTACCTAAACTCTCCAAACAACCAGAACTTGTGTATCATCTTGTTAGCTAATCAAATTGTTTGTAACCAGATCAGCTGATAGGAAAAACAACCTAAGTGACAATATGTCAAGGAGCTAGCCTACAAGTTTCCGGCTTTGAAATAATAGTAAGTTGGTTGCTGAGCTTTAATTAAATATTGTCAAACCCTGTCAAAAGTAACATAACATTTGAGTTAAAGGTAGTTTTTAAACATCTGATGGTATAATGTGTTCAAGTTGGAGAGTGTAAGCTGTCTTGTTTCTTTCTCCATATCCTGAAACATTGTAAAGGCCAAGAGTAACAACCACACTTTAACAAAAGCCCATGTGGATCTTGTTGGTATTGCATTTCCGATTTAGTATGCAATGGTAAAAAGTTATAAAATTCCTGAAAAATTGATAGTATAGGCCAAGAGTAACTACCACACCACAAATGGCCCACCATTACCCATAGGTGGCGCTACAGGCCACGCCCTAAAGCACAAAGATACAAGGCTTTCTGGAATGGATAGGCTCACCAAGCCCCCTCCCTTCACTTCTTGGCTTGAAATAAAGGCCCTTGTGGATCTTGATGGTATTGCATTTCAGATTTGGTATCCCATTGGTAATTCTGCAGCATAGATTTTTCTATACAGTTACAATTTGTCAAGAATATACATTTTTCAATGGTTCGCAATGTTTGGAGGAATCCGCCATTACTGCTTGCAGTTATATTTAGGATTCCTCCGTAAGGAGGAAACCTATTGTTATTGTTAGTTTAGGGGCCAAGCAGCGAAGCTGCGAGGCACCTATTGTAATTAGGATTCCTCCGTAAGGAGGAAACCTATTGTTATTGGTGGTTTTATTATTTGTAATTCTTGTACCATGGGAGTCAAAGGCAGCCCCTAGACCCCATCGACAACTTTTTGTGAAATTTGGCACACTCATTAAGGACAGTTTCTTCTATACCTACACCAAGTTTCATGTCTCCCATTAGACCACTCTAGCGCCACCAATGGGTCAAAGTTGGACTTGTGTTTACACACGCAACTTTTGAACCGTATGACTCATTTTCAAAAATGAGGTACCATTGGATTCCCTGGATCAAGCCGAGTTCAACGCACACCATGGCGTTAATTTCCGGTTATATAGATTTCCCGCCATTTCCGGTTTTATCAAAAACCTTTGAAAGCCTACTCCTCCTACAATTTTTGTCATATCTTCTTCAAAATCACCAGAGATGATCTTCAGACCAAGCCTCACAAAAGTTATCAAAGGAATTTTGATCCTCATAACCGTCTGTCCGGTACAGCCAATCAAATTCATCAGAAAAGCCGCAAAACAGGATGTGAAGTCATGTCTCAGCAAATCTTTGAGATATCAACACTAAACTTGGTAGATCGGAGGAAGACACTACAACATGTTACCATGTGCAAAGGCAAATTCATATCTCAAAAAATGATTGATATAAAGCAAATTGAACTTATCGCTAACGCTAAAATTATGCTTTACACATCAGCCATTCAAAAACTGATACTCTGATTCAATCACAAGTTCATATGAAAACTCTTGAGAATGTTCATAACACAAATCTGTGAAAAAGTTGACTGTAAGATGAAAGGTCGATTTTTGGTGAATATTTGAAACATGCTTGCTTGGCTAATTTCTAGGCAAATTTCCAATGAATGTCTTCCTTGCTCCTCCCCGCGCGTGCTCCAAAATCTCACACACACTCAGCCTTCCCTTGACACACGCGCGGCCAAGACGCACACGCAACATTTCAGGAGAGTGTGGGCTGACCAAGCCCCCACTCATTCCTTGGTCTTTAGCAAAGGCCCATGTGGCTCTTGATGGTATTGCATTTCCGATTTTGTATGCAATGGTAAAAAGGTCTCAAATCCTGAAACATTGATAGTGTAGGCCGAGAAACACTTTAACAAAAGCCCATGTGGATCTTGTTGGTATTGCATTTCCGATTTTGTATGCAATGGTAAAAAGTTATAAAAATCCTGAAACATTGATAGTATAGACCAAGAGTAACTACCACACCACAAATGGCCCACCATTACCCATAGGTGGCGCTACAGGCCACGCCAAAAAGCACAAATATACAAGGCTTTCTGGAATGGATAGGCTCACCAAGCCCCCTCCCTTCACTTATTGGCTTGAAAAAAAGGCCCATGTGGCTCTTGATGGTATTGCATTTCCGATTTTGTATGCAATGGTAAAAAGGTCTCAAAATCCTGAAACATAGATAGTATAGGCAAAGAAACACTTTAACAAAAAGCCCATGTGGATCTTGTTGGTATTGCTTTTCCGATTTTGTATACAATGGTAAAAAGTTATAAAAATCCTGAAACATTGATAGTATAGACCAAGAGTAACTACCACACCACAAATGGCCCACTATTACCCATAGGTCTTCCCTTGACACACGCGCGGACTTGGCAAGACGCACACGCAACATTTCAGGAGAGTGTTCCTTGGTCTTTTGCAAAGGCCATGTGGATCTTGATGGTATTGCATTTCAGATTTTGTTTGCCATGGTAAAAAGTTATCCAAATCCTGAAACATTGATAGTAAAGGCCAAGAGTAACAACAACACTTTAACAAAAGCCCATGTGGATCTTGTTGGTATTGCATTTCCGATTTTGTATGCAATGGTAAAAAGTTAAAAACATCCTGAAACATTGATAGTATAGGCCAAGAGTAACTACCACACCACAAATGGCCCACCATTACCAATAGGTGTCGCTACAGGCCACGCCCTAAAGCACAAAGCACTTCACTTCTTGTGAAGATTAAAGCGCTTCACTTCTTGGCTTGAAATAAAGGCCCTTGTGGATGTTGATGTTATTGCATTTCAGATTTGGTATCCCATTGGAAATTCTGCAGCATTGATTTTTCTATACAGTTACAATTTGTCAAGAATATACATTTTTCAATGGTTCGCAATGCTTTACACGTAAGCCAGTCAAACAAGTTCATATGAAGACTCTTGAGAATGTTTAGTACACAAATCTGAGAAAAAGTTGACTCTAAGATGAAAGGTCGATTTTTGGTGAATCTTTGAAACATGCATGCTTGGCTAATTTCTAGGGAAATTTACAATGAAATGTGTCCCCTGCTCCTCCCCGCGCATGCTCCAAATTCTCAGACACTCATTCTTCCCTTGACACGCGCGGGCTTGGCAAGACACACACGCAACATATCAGGACTGTGTGGGCTGACCAAGCCCCAACTCATTCCTTGAATATCAGCATAGGCCCTTGAGGACCTTGGTGTCATTGCATTTCCTACTTTGTATGCAATAGTAAAAAGGTCTCCAAATCCTGACACATTGACAGTACAGGCCAAGAGTAACTACCACACTTTACCCAAAGCCCATGTGGATCCTGTTGGTATTGCATTTCCGATTTTATATGCAATGGTAAAAAGTTTTTAAAATCCTGAAACATTAATAGTATAGGCCAAGAGTAACTACCACACCACAAATGGTCCACCATTACCCATAGGTGGCGCTACAGGCCACGCCTTAATGCATAAAGATACAAGGCTTTCTGGAATGGATAAGCTCACCAAGCCCCCTTCCTTCACTTACTGGCTTGAAATAAAGGCCCTTGTGGATCTTGATGGTATTGCATTTCAGATTTGGTATGCCATTGGTAATTCTGCAGCATACATTTTTCTATACAGTTACAATTTGTCAAAAATAAACATTTTTCAATGGTTCGCAGTGTTTGGAGGAATCCGCCATTACTGCTTGCAGTTATATTTGGTAGTATTATTATTATTCCGCCATGGGTGTCTATGGCAGCCCCCATAAGCGCTTGGTCGAAAGTTTTGAAATTTGGCACACTCATTGAGGACAGTCCCCTGGTCCAATTCACAAAGTTTCATGTCCCATGCTTCGGCACTCTAGCGCCACCAACGGGTCAAAGTTGGAGTTGAGTTTACACACGCAACTTTTGAACCGTATGTCCCATTTTCAAAAATGAGGTACCATTGGATTCCCTGGATCAAGCCGAGTGCAATGCACACCATGGCGTCAATTTCCGGTTTTATAGATTTTCCGCTATTTCCGGTTTTATCAAAAACCTTTAAAAGCCTACTCTTCCTACAAATTTTGTCAAATCTTGTTCAAAATTCCCAGACATGATCTTCAGACCAAGCTTCACAAAAGTTATCGAAGGATATTTAATTTTCAAAACCGTTTGTCCGGTACAGCCAATCAAATTCTGCAGAAAAGCCGCCAAACAGGAAGTGAAGCCATATCTCAGCAGTTCTTTGACGCAGTGACACCAAAGTTGGTAGGCCTACTCAGAACTTTATTCTAAGGATGTCCTCCAAAAATGGTGTCATGTGACTAAAAGGGGGCGTGGCCGGAAGCATAAACGTGTTTTTGCTAATAACTGTTGAAGTGTTTACCTTAATAAAGTAATTTCTTTGTCTGTTGATGTCTTGTGAGATATCAAGCTTGACCATCGATAATATTTCATAACAACCGAATTGACGCGGCCGCCATTTTGGATTTCATGGAAAAGTGTAAAAACCTTTTACACGCCCCAAATTGTGTCCAATGTTTACTAAATTTGGCACAGATGATCTTCAGACCAAGCTTCACAAAGGTGTCTGATGGATTTTCAAATTTTCGAAACCGTTTGTTCGGTAGAGCCGATCAAAGGCGGCGGCGAAGCCACAAAAGACACGTTAGAGCGTAACTCAGCAACCATTTTAGCGATTGTCACCGAACTTGGGTTCCATTGTTCCCAAGAGGAGCAGAGGAGGCCTGTGGTGTTATACCAGAAAAAAACACTTTGAACACTCAGTACTTTGGAACGCAAACAGATATTTCAACCAAACTTGGTGTGTTGCATGAGTGCAACAGGTTGTTGCGACTTAATTGTTGCGCAAGATCTATGGAGCACCGCTCTGGACTGCTTGGCCCCTCCATTGCTGCTTGCAGCTATATTTATTATATTTAAACATCTTCTTCTGCCATGGGAGTCTATGGCAGCCCCTAGAACCAAATGGTCAGAAGTTGTGAAATTTGGCACACTATTTTGGACCAGTCCCCTCATCAATTTCACCAAGTTTCATGTCTCCCATTCCAACCATCTAGCGCCACCAATTGGTCAAAGTTGAAGGTATGTTTACACATGTTACTTTTGAACCATATGCCCCATTGTCCAAAATGAGTTGGATTCCCTGGATCAAGACGAGTTCAACGCACTCTATGACATCATACCCAGTTCTATAGATTCTCCGCCATTTTGAATGTAAAGAAAAAGCGTTTTTTCACTACTCCTCCTACAAATCTTGTCGAATCTTCTTCAAAATTGCCACAGATGATCTTCAGACAAAAATTATTCCCTGGAGCTTTGATTTTCGCAACCGTTTGTTATTTACAGCCACTTCAAATCTCTGTGGCTGAATTGATGTGGCCGCCATTTTGAATATAACGTTTTTTCGCTACCTCTCCTATAAGGTTTGTCCAATCTTCACCAAATTTGGCACAGATCATCTTCAGACCAAGCCACACAAAAGACATCACATGTTTTTTTGATTATCTAAACCTTTTGACTGGAACAGCCAAACAAAGTCGTCAACCAAGCCACCATAAAAGAAGTGAGGTCATATCTCAGCACCTCTTTACTGTATTGACACCAAATTTGGTATAGGGACTAGGGACACTGTTCTAAAGAGGTCCAAAATAGGTCATGCCATTTCACCTCTAGGTGGCGCTGCAATCAGCAAATTTGGCACCATTCATCTTCAGATCAAGCCTCACAAAAGACATTACGTTTTTGTTTTTTTTCTACACTTTTCGACTGGAACAGTCAATCATAGTCATCAGCCAATCAAAGTCGTCAACCAAGCCACCATAAAAGTGAGGTCATATCTCAGCACCTCTTTACTGCATTGACAATAAATTTGGTAAAGGGACTAGGGACCCTGTTCTAAAGAAGTCCAAAATAGGTCATGCCATTTCACCTCTAGGTGGCGCTGCAAAAAGCAAAACTTTGTCACCAATTATCTTCAGATCAAGCCTCACAAACGTTTTCACATGGTTTTTGATTTTCAAAACTGTTTTTCCGGTAAAGCTGATCAAAGTCGGCGATGAAGCCGTCAAAACAAGAAGTGAGATCATATCTCAGGAAATGTTTGCTGAATCAACATCAAACTTGGTACAGGTGTTCGGGACCCTGATCCAAAAAGGTCCACAAAAGGTTGTGTCATCTAACGGCTAGGGGGCAATCCTGTGTCTTACATGTTAAATAGTGATACCAGCTGAATTGATGTGGCCGCCATTCTGAATGAATGAATAAAACGTTTTTTGTGAATATCAAAAATTCACCTAATTTGGCACAGATTATCTTCAGACCACAATCACTGTGACACGTCAAAATATAACTGAATTACAGATGTTTAAAGTTGGGCCAAATCTGACGACGCTTGCCACAGGAAAAACTGCTAATATTTTTACCCAGTAACTGAAATCTGTGATTTCCTGCACTGAGAATAGCTCACTAGGATAAATTGGTGTCCTGGAAACGTCAATGTCAGAGGTTCAAATCCAGCCAAAGCTGACAAGCTTGTCATGTCTCTGATTCTCTGTTTAACAAGACTGTAAGACACTGCAAAGGAAGCCAGGTACACCGCAGTCACTAGATGTCGAAAGTTTCTTCTGGGTCATCTGACCTGCTTGGCCACCACATTGCTGCTTGCAGCTATATTTTATGCTTTATTTTACTGCGTAGGTTAGTTAAGAAAATGTTCTGATTCAACGGCTTTACAGGAAGCAAAAGGCCTTCAATGCGATGAGGATTAAGATTAGAATTAAAAGATGCAAAAACAGCAGCAGCATGCAAACAGCAGGCAATACACATGTTGCCTTTCTGGTGTTGTGGACTGTAGGGCTGAAACGCTGACCTTGTAATGTCTCATTCCAGTATTTGCCCCCATTCCTTTTGGAGGGCTGTACCTGCCCCTGAAGGTGCCCCCCAACCGCTGTCACTGCTCTCCCCTAGTGCTGGCCTATGATCAGGCACACTTCTCTGCCCAGGTCTCAATGGAGCAGAGGGATCAGCAGCGGGAGCAAGGTAGAACCCTGCTGCCCACTATCCCAGCTGGCACACCACCACCTCATCATCATCATAATCTAGCTCTGACAGCACAGGGGTCAGGGGTTATCCACAGAGTAAATACAGAATGTTCAGAAAGCTGTGCTCTGCAGTAAAACTGCCGTTCAAGGCATTCTCATCCAAGGGTACCAACGTTCCTGAACCTTTTTCAGGTTCTCAAAGTCCAAAATGCCCACTGCAATGGTATTGAAACTCTAGACCACTGTGGTCTTTGCTTTTGAATGAGAGTAGTCTGAATCACCTTGTGATTCATTATTAAAGCATCCTATTAAACACCAGATGCCAGAGAGTAGACGAGCAAGTGCTGGGGATGTAGTAAAGGGTGGACCTCTATCTCTCCCAAGACTGTCTGTCTCTTACCTCTGAGCATACGGACTTGAATATGGGTAATACAAAAAACTAACTTTTTCTTTAGACTGGTTGGTGCTTTCAGTAACTGTTGAACATGTGGTAATGTGAGTAGCACATACACATGAGTGACGTGTAGTTGGCTACAATCATCTCCTTGCACTTATTTGAACATCCTGTTTCTCTGTGACCCTCACATTGGAGTTGGCTGGTGCTCTGGGTCACAAGGATTTCCTCAGACTGACAAATAGACTGATCTCCTTGACAACCGTCCCTTGGTAGTCACAGCACTCCTCTGTACCTGCATCAGTGGGTAGAACAGACTTGTCATTGGCATGGGCAGACGGCCTCTCTTTTTCCGTCTCACTCTCACTCCCTCGATCACTCTCTCACTGTCTCACTCGGTCCTTCTCTCTTTCTCTGTCCATTTCTCTTTTTCTTTCTCTTGCCTCTCTCTCTCTCTCCCTCTACTTTCTCTATTCTGAGCTTGTAGACACCAACCCAGTCGTTAGTGTCGGTACAGAGCTTCAGACCAGGCATATCAGACTTGCTGACAGATGACATTACTAACCTGTTATTTAGTTCCTGAAGTCATTTTCTATAAAACCAACAGCACATCAAATACTGAGAAATCCGGGCCCCATAATTGTTCAGATGCTTTTTTTATGGAATTGTTTTACTCCAGGGCAGACAGAGAGTAATAGATTTGTCCAGCAGGTGGTACACATGTGCAAAGAGCTTCTCAGTATGCATTTCCCAGAGATGTGCATGTGGCAACAGACAGGGACAGAATGTACTGTATACTGGATACTTAATTTTGCTTCCACTGTCTAGACTGATTTTTCTGTGCTATTAAATATCATACTGTTGCTCAAATATGTTGTGTTGTGGGATGTAGTGTAAATTATTTGAGGTATTAATGGCATCACAGACACAGCTGGGTAATTACTTACATGTGTTGCTTTTCTATTAGTGTAAAGCTTCTATATAATCTATATTATCTTCAGTTATGCTCAGCAAACCCCAGGCCAAATGCAGAACTGTCCTGCCCTGCCCATACTGTGCCCCTACCCTGGCTCCCAGACCACCCCAACATTGCTATCTGAACAGGTGCCTGCCAGGCAGCCAGACAGACCCACTTTACCACTGCCAAATAAGGCAGAGCCTCCCCAGCCAGCCCTAAGCTTACCACCACATCACCACATATGGGAAGCCACAGGCTGGGTCCCAACAAAACACCTCTAACTGCTTCTGAGACTGGCCTCTCTCACACTCCTGAGCCAGAGGGTAGTTCTCTCTCTGTTCACCCTGTTGACGTGTGTCCTGCTAGCCACGTGGGATGTGTGTTCAGGTGTCTGTACAACCCAGGCTGCTGGAATACTAGGTCTTTCTTCATATGGCTCTGTGAGAGAGCTGACATGGTCCCTCCCAATAAGCTGAACCTAAATCACACTGACACCCTACACCACTTGCCCTATTATACAGTTTGTTTACTTGGCTGTGGCTGGTTTGATGTTGGCTCTACTGAGACTGCCACCACCACACCTAGCAGAACCAGGTTGAAAAGTATGCACACGTAATGTTTATTTAGACTGATCTCCTTTGGACTTTTGTAACCCACCCTCCCTCCATCCCTCAACAAGCAGTAATTTGTATTATGATTACTCAAGCTGAACTAAGAAAGTAACTAAGAAAGAAAACGATAGTCCTTTACAGCTACTAGACTAATGTTGGGCCTCTCTGAAGACATTGACATTTAGATGTGTGCGTTTTTGCCCCTGTGGTTTGAGTGTCCCATCTGAAAGCTCCATAACTATTTCCAGCCATGTTTCCAGTATCAGAGACCTGGCATCACTTCCTCAGAGCTTCAACTCTGCCTTAATGGAAATAAATGACCTTTTTCATGCAAAGAACACCAACACAACACAATACCGACTAGCTTTCAGAAAGTTTTACTGCCAAATACATCAAGTTATTCAAATTGTAATCATCATAATGCCATCAAGGTGGTAATCAGACCGGACGTGAGAACTAGTTTTTTGGTTTTATGTGGCAAAGGAGTCAGATGGCTGGGCGGTGAGGGAGTCGGGCTAGTAATCAGGAGGTTGCCGGATTAATTCCCTGCCATGCCAAATGACGTTGTGTCCATGGGCAAGGCATTTGTAAGTCGCTCTGGATAAGAGCGTCTGCTAAAGGACTAAATGTAAATTTAAAAACTGGTACTCATCCAGTTGATTGTGACCATGTTTCTTCTTTCAAAACAGGTTTAATTGTGTGGATGATGGTAGTTTATTTTGGTGGAGTAGGCCCTTTAAATTCACAATTATGCAGAGTGGCCAATATCTGGAATTCAAATTTGTTCATAATCCAGCAGTTCCTCCAGAGTATCATTTCAAAATGCATTGACCCTGGGTATTGGTTGTGTGGAAAAAGTAGGTGGTTTCATCCACTAGAGGGAGTCACCATAGAAAATCAACACACCTTTTACGGCTCATACAAAAGTAGTTTTTGACTGTTGCATACACTTTTTAATTATTGTAAAACATCCATTTAATGACAACCTGTTATTTTGTTTTGTCAGGGTCATTGAGTGATTACCAATGTGTGAAATTAGAGAAATATCTGTTGAACCCTGAAAGGGAACTTAATTCCACTAAACAGCTGGAAGATTGGTTAAAGCCAAAAGTCCAATTTGTTTTTATAACCTCAGTTTAAACAAGTCTTGTGTAAAGCCTCATTTCCTCAGTCTCAGCATCCCAGAACAAGTTAGCCCCTGGAATCCTCTTTCTTCTTCTTTTGTCTCAGTCCCTTCTGAGACTGCACGCAGTTGTGCACAGCTCGCGCCTCTCAGAGAGCCATGACATCATCCATCCATCACATAAGCTCTGTGAATAAGTCATATAAGGACAGAAGTCTGAGTCTGCCAGCGAGGATAGTAAAGACAATACACTTCAGTCCCTTGGATCTGAATCCGCAGCGCTAATCTGGAACTGGATCTGACCCAGATGGGAACTACAGCACACACAGCACTTTGGACTGGCGAGGAGAGCAGACCGCTGCATCTTGGGAGCCAGGATCCGGCCCCACAGACCCCTTCTTCCCTCTGCCTGACCCGGCTGGAAACTGACTTAGTGTGTGCATGTGTCAATGGGTGTGTTTGTGTGTGTGTGTCAAAGCTAAATAAGACAGTTGCATAAGTGGTCCTCCCACTCAGCCCAGTATCCTATTTTCCTAGAACTGAACAAACTGTGCCTTCACCCCCTCTCATGCCTTGGCAGCCTTGCCAGACTGCACAATCAGACTGGATTCCCCTACTGAACTGAGGTGCAAAGTATGTTTTAAATCATAGACGGCCTTAAGGCACCTCAGAGTGAGTATGTCAAATTCCCAGACAAGCTTAATTTATCAATGCATTGAACAAACCTGTAAAACTGATAAACGATTCGGGTTAAAGGACTGTATAGGTTCAGGTTCAGATATGGTGGTGCAGGAGTCTTCCATTTACCTCTCATCTGCTGGCCAGGTAAGCAATGCTTCACAAAGGCAGTCCAGAACCTGTCTGCAAGCACCTGAGAATGTCTCCACCTCCGACGTCCAAGGAGCTCTGACTGTGGGTAAACCACTTGAGGCAGGGAGCTGTCAGGCCGTCCCATCAACAAGTAATTAGGTGTAACTGGATCTAAATCGGCAACATTGGCTGAAACGTAGCCGAGGGGTTTCGAATTGAGTATAGACTCAATTTCAATGAGGACAGTCCTGAGGACCTCTTCACTCACAGTCTGGGAGCCAATGGTGGGGTATAAGGCAGCCTTTACTGAGCGGATTTCTCGCTCCCATGCACCACCAAAGTGAGGAGCAGGAGGAGGATTGAAGTGGAATGATATCTGTTGAGGAGCCAGCTGCCGCTGGAGGTCAGGTCCTACGTTGGTAAAGGCCTCCTTCAACTCCTTCTCACCCCCACGGAAATTGGTTCCCTGATCTGAATATAACTCTGCTGGTTTGCCTCGACGAGCTATAAACCTCCGAAGGGCCATTAAGAAGGAGTCAAGGTCAAGGGACGACAGCACCTCCAAGTGTACAGCTCTTGTGGTGAGACACTTGAAGATACTCATTCGGGTCCAGGGTGGCACAACTTGGCATCGTACTCCTGGATGAGCAACCTTGTGGAAGGGTGACTAGGGTCAAGTACGATAGGGTGGACAGCTGCAGGATCAAGTCCCTCCACTCTCCGAAGCCGTCCTCCCACTCTGATGACTTGATGTGTTGTGTCAAACTCCGGTGAAAGGCAAAGGAGATGGCTACTGGATGCCACAGGTTTACCTGCCTTGATGTGTTCGTAATCCTCTGCAAAGCTCTCTTGCTGAACATTCCTGAATGCCAGTATCTCTGCAGCCTGATACGTACTAGCTGGCGGTTGTCCAGGCAGGCCAGCCGCCCCATGAAGCTCCTGAGCAAGGGAATCCACCAGCTCCTTCCAGGTCTGAAAGCTAGTCCTGTCTGTTCCCTGTAGATTGGAGGTTGTACTTAGCCCACAAAAGGCGGAACGCTTGAGTTCAGTGGTGTCTTCTGACACAGAGTGGTTCGGTGGATGAAGGACTGGCCACTCTTCAGGAGATGACTTTAGAAGTTGGGTCCTTGACACCATCTGTTAGGCTTCACAAGCTCTTGTAGGGTTTTACCTCTTGTGAGGTCATCTGCCGGATTCCTAGAAGAATCAACATATCTCCAGGCCCGGAGGTCAGTGAGCTCATGTATTTCCGCCACCCTGGTGCCTACGAATACTTTAAAGCGACATGACTCAGAATGTAGCCAGGTAAGGACTGTGGTTGAGTCACTCCAAAGCACCAGTTGGCACATCTCAAAGGTGAGCTCATTCTTCAGCAGCTTTGCTAACTGAGCTCCAGTTACTGCCCGCACAGAGCTCCAGCCGGGGTATGGAAAGTGGTTTCCGAGGTGCAACCTTGGAGCGTGCAAGGAGGAAGGCCACATGAATCGTTCTGTTGGCATCTTCGGACTGCAAGTAGGCGACTGATCCGTAAGCCCTTTCAGAAGCATCACAAAAGATGTGTATGTTTCTCTTGGTGTCTGGATGGTCAGCTGGAGTGTAACATCTAGGCAACTGTATCTGAGGCAGGTACGCAAGCTCAGTTTCCCAGGTACGTTAAGCTGTCAGAAGCTCTTCAGGGAGATTGGGGTCATCCCAGTCCCTCTGCTTCTCCCACAGCCGCTGGACCAGTACCTTTGCCCGTGTGGTGTAAGGAAGGATGAACCCAAGAGGGTCGTACTGAGTAGCTAACACACGGTAGATGTTGCGCATTGTGATATCTTGATAGATGACTGGTCTGTGCTTGTAACTGAAGGTGTCAGCATCACATTGCCAGCTAAACCCTAGCGTTGACTCGTGTGCTTCTGTCTTGTCATGGGCCAGCCACAGCTCCACCTTATCCGATCTGGCATCTGCTGGCAAGTGACGGATGACTTCAGGCCAGTTGCTGGCCCACTGTCGGATTTCAAAGCCTCCGGAGGACAAGAGGCCTCTTAGGCTGTCGATCAACTGCCTTGCTTCCCTGGTAGACGGCAAACTCTGTAAACAGTTGTCTACATAGAAACACCTCTCTATGGAAAGCCGCTTTTCACTATTGGTCCCGCTGTGGTTGAACACGTTGCTGCAGTGTGTAGGTAGCACAGCATGGGCTGCAAGTGGTCCCAAACGGGAGTGTCTGCCATTCGTAGACCTGAGGTGTTACTTCCCTCCGCATGCTGCGCCAAAGGAAGCGAAGAAGTGGCTTGTCTTCAGGCAGTAACAGCACCTGGTGAAACATGCCTTTGATGTCACCACTAATGCCGACACTGTGCTCTCTGAAGCGCAGGAGGACTCCCAGGAGAGAATCGTTTAGACTAAGGCCTTTGTACCGAAAGGAGCAGTCGAACACAATCCATCTTTTCCCGTTATGTTGTACCATGTGGTGGGGGATGTACCAGCTCTCATCACCTGCTAGTGTTTCTAGCGGTACTCTTCTTACGGTACCAGCCACTTCTAACTTCTCTATTTCTGCTTCATAAGCAGCTGAACTCTCTGGGTGCTTAAGTAGGCATTTTTCCTAGCCTCTGAGCCGTGGCATCGCAGCCTCCATGGGAGCATGGAAGACAGGGAAGTTCTTCCTACGGAGCAATGGGGTGGCGTATCTGAGGACGCCATTGATCTCAACTCTGGTAGTCTTCGAGGCAAGCAGGTCAATGGCTTGTTGGTCTTCTCTTGAGCGGGTCACCTGCTTCTCACCTCTAAATGGCAATACATCTAGTTGCCATAGCTTCTCCACATTCCTCTGCAGCTCCACTTCCAAGGGACCGAGTGAAGTGAACAAACACTGCTGGGGCGATACATGCAACTCTGTTAGCCTAGCTGGACCCTGGAGCGTCCAACCAAGCCTGGTCTTAATGGCTGCAAGGCCACCTGGGGCCCCTAGACAAACTCGTTCTACGGGGGTTATCAGGTGAGGGTGATCTGCCCCAATTAGCAGCATAGGGCTAACTCTGTCAAAGGGCTGCAGGGGAATGTCCTGGAGGTGCCTAAACTTTGACTTGAGGGTAGCCACAGGATACGTCTGATCAGCAAGACTGAGGCGTTTGGCAGTGAAAGCATCACCAATCACGAAGGCTTTTCCAGGTTCGGTGATGGGGGAGACTTTAAAGGTGATGGACAAGCCACTCAATGTCACATTTTTGCGAATGGTCAACAAAGCTAATCTTTCTGAGGGCCCTCGAAGTCCTAGTTTCTGCGCAGCTGTAGGCAGAAGCATTATGCGTTCGGATCCATCATCTAGGACTGCATAGGTGTCGAGTGTCTTGCTCCCATGCTGAATGAGGACTCTAACGACTTTCAGGAGGACTCGACTACACTCTGATGGTCTGTCTAGGTACAGGGTCTCTGTAGCCGAGCTTACTAGGCAGGACCCTTCCCTGGTAGGCTTGACATTGACTTCATGCAAGATCAGGAGATGTCTACCTTGACACTTACTGCAGGGCTTCTTCAGATTACACTCAGCTGCCTGATGTGATCTCCCACAGCGGCAGCAGCGTCGGTTGGTCTTTATCCACTGTATGATTTGGTCTTTATCAAAGGACTTAAAGCGATCACACTGGCTCAAGAAGTGCTCCTCACTTTCACAGTATGGGCAGTGAGCTAGCCATGTTTTCTTCTTGTCTGTGCTAGCTGACTTCTTTGCTGCTGGCTCCTCTGAATGCTTGGCCGAGGTGTCATCAGCACCGTGAAGCACCGTAGCTGGACGAGAAGATCTAGAATCATGCTTCTGCTCCTTCTTCCACTTACTGTCTGGCTTGAAGTCTCTGATATTAGTTTGGCCTTCACTGTCCTGGTACTTCGTATTGCAACCATTCTGAGAAGTCTACCAGGTTGTACCCTGTTCCACGTTGCCGAAACATGCATCTACGGAATTCTGATCGCAGGTCCGAGGGGAGTTTGCTTAAGAGCCGTTCAACGTGCGACCCACACTGGAGCTCCACTTGACCTTCATGCCCAAGGGTCTGCAGCATCCCCTGTAGGGCACACACTTGCAGGGCAAAACTCTGGAAGGCTTGTGAGTCTCCCTGCCGTATGTCTGGAGCATTCATGACAGTGGCTATTTTCTTCATGGCTAGCTTCTGAGGTTGACCAAACTTATCTGTAAAGGCAGCCATGGTATCTGAATAGGGTGTAGGTGAATTCAAATAGGCATCAGCCACAAGACGAGCCTCGTCCAGCTTAAGATGGTCCAGAAGAACCTGGTAGCGGAACAGTTCTGTAGCATCAGGAGGTAGGAGGTTTTCTTGTGCCATCTTGAGACGGGTGAACTCACTCGGATCTCTCTTAGAGAAGTTTGGTATGGTTGGAATTGGACCTCGATAGGTTCTCTCTCTGAGAAGGGCTGGTGCCTGCTGGGTAGGTGCACCATATGCCGGTGTACGTGTATCATACTGAGGATGAGGATGTAATGGCATATATGCCTGTGTGTGATTGGCTGACCGCAGAGGCACTGAAGTGGTGGCTTGTGGGTTCCGGCTGAAACCAGGCTGCTGAGAGTACACACTGCAGTAAGGCTGACTGTGAGAGGCAGGTGTATTGTGATAGTCTCTTCCATGAAACTGGTGTGTGGGCGGCTGACTGTAGTAAAGCTGCTCACCTGGATGTGGAGTAGGCGGGTAGGGGTTCCGAGGCATAGCTGATCTTGCTTGGTCTTTAATGACTTTTAGCTCACTCATCATCCTGTTCAGGGAGTCCATCAGGAACTGCTCTTTCATGTCTGCGGGCTGTGCAGCAGCAGGATGATCGTAGGCTCTGTGTGCTACCTCTGGAATCACATCTCTGCGTTGATCATACCCATGTGGCATGTAAGGCTGAGGTTCAGAGTAAGGCCTGTGCACAGACTGATCATAAGGCGAAAACCCTGTAGGTCTGCTGTGATGAGCTGATTGTGGCCTTGGAGGTTCAGGGCCCCTTCCAAAGCCTATGTAAGGATGAAGGAAACTGTCATACCATCCCTGGTGGTGCTGTCATCTTTGACTCAGCACGGACCAGACGCTGCTGATGACTGTGATCTGCAGGTGCTTCATGGATATTCCACTCCTGTGTTATGTACTCTGCATGCTGGCTAAGAGGGCTGGCGGAGCGAGATGAACGCGGTGTCATCCTCGTTGTTCCTTCCAGAGTCATGCTGTAATACCTGTCTTCTAGCCCCTGTGCATACTGTGCTGCATTGGGTTCCTGGTACTGCACTGTCTGCTGTCGGCCCATGCCTTTGACATCATCCTCTCTTAACCCTTGTGCTGCCTTTGGGTCACAGGACCCAAAGGTTCATGACGAACCATCGTTGTGTTTACCCAATTTTACCCAATACAAAAGCAAATAAAAATCATTTTCTTTTAACCTTCGCAATGTGGGGGGTCTGAAACAGCCCAACGGTTAAAAGAAAATGCTTCACTTAGTTTTTGTCTGCGGTAAAGTTTTCGCAAACCACAGTGGGTCACAAGGCCTATGGGTCAGAATGACCCGAAGATAACACAAGGGTTAAGTAAGAAGGCGGATGATACCATTGCCTAGGGAGTGTAGAAGCCACTGGAGGCTCCCCAGGAGGTAAAGGATACTGCATGCCGAAGGCTTAGGAATCCAGAGAAGCACCACTAAATCCGGCTCGAAGGACCAATGTAAAACTGATAAACGATTCGGGTTAAAGGACTGTATCGGTTCAGGTTCAGATATGGTGGTGTCGCCCTGGTGTGTCTGTTAAAACACCTCTGGAGTCGGAATGCGTTCTTCTGAAGTTATGTGGCTATTGTAGGCAGCACAGCAATACACAGGATTCAGGCATTGTAAATGCTGTTTAAATATGTGCCGTGTTATGATGCATAATTAATGCGAAATTTATGTTCATTTCTTTATTGTGTTTTTTGTTCCTCGGAACTAAAGTTCTATGTTGTGGTTTCCACTACTGTGTAATTGGTTAATGGACCAGAGAAGTCAAGCATGTTTCAGCGCTCTGCCAATTAAGCTCAGAGTTAGCTACACTTGTTAAGGCCAAGAAAACTAAGACTGAAACAGATTCAAGAACCTCTTTTCGGGACAAGCAGCCAATGAGGTATATTATTTTGCTTTGAAGCTTTATATTTGTGTGCAAAGCGCAATTTGTATTTGTTTCTTCAGTAATGTATAGCTAATGTATTTGACGTGCTTACTACGTTTGTTCACATAGTTCTCACGGCGTGACGTGGATGCCTTAAGAGCAGAAGAAAAACAATAAACGCCCGTTCAAAAGAACCGACCTGTGTACGTTTGTCACGAAAGGAGCTACAGGCATATTAGTGTAACTAGTTTATCTTCTTGTTTGTGGTCTATCAAAGGAGAATCAAATACAGATTATACATTAGTATGCATACATAACATTCGTATACAGGTTTAATATAAACATATCGCAGACACACAACCAATTGCTAATAACAGCATAATAATGGTGATTACTGTGTGATGTTGCTGCCATCTAGTGGTCATTTACGTCAGTTTCAGTAACCTATAATTATAACTATGTCGGTAACGTGCATCTTTGCGGGTGAAATATAATACTCATTCACATTACAAATAATAATAACTGAGAGCTTACACATATTATACAAGTCTAACATACTCACACACATCAATAACAGTTAACCTAAACTGCGTTTAGAGTAGCCAGACATACAGCTAACGTCTTCACATACTAACGAACTCTAACATGCTACTGTAGACTCACGGTGTTCTGTGCAAACTCGGACGTAGAGCGACTTTAAATGAGGCCGCAACGGTCAAAAATAAGGCTACAGCTAATCTGATAGCATCGTTGTTGCCGGAAAACGCTTGGCAACTTTCTGAGCTATGATTGACATGATGTTGAACCAATAATATAGGTCAAAATATAAAAAAACGGCGACATCCGGCGTTGTTCGGCACACCATGAGTAGCTCACGGTGTTCCGTGCACTGTATTATTTAACGCATGGTGTAACGTTTGCTTCTTTCCACCAGGGGTCCAACAGATGGAAACATGTTTAACTGACAACCACAACGATAAAACACTTAAAGACACTTGTTAGACACATTTATATGTGTTTACATTTACATTTATTCATTTAGTAGAAGCTTTTATCCAAAGCGACTTCTAAGAGAGAGCTTTACAAAGTGCATAGGTCACTGATAACAACAAGATAGCCCCCAAAACACTGCGGGCATAGCTAAAACATGAAGCACATATTGTGAACAACCAAAAATAAGTGCCAATGGAAAGAAGCATAAGAGCATGTAGTTAAGCAAGTTACAATTAAACAGCATGAATCGATATAAGTGCAAGTGTTCCTGTAGAAAAGTACAACAATTTAAATCAGTTACCACTAACCAACAAGTGTCTAAGAGTCTTTGATCCTTAAGGAAACTAACATTGGGTCCAGCAAACCATTTTTAAGTGTTTATACTCATAATATAATATACACAATAAGCATATGTATAATATTATATGGATAATAATAATATGTATAATAACTTAATATACATTATTAACATTAAGTAAGTAGGCTATGTATATTACGGACCATTCTAATTGCCCATATTCTAATAACCAAATAAGTCACTTAGATTTCCTTTTGCTTTTGAAAGGCAACACATTACACTTTCTTTCATCGCAAGAAAGTTGGAATAGGAGCTTGTATTTGTGTGGTTGTATCAGTTATTCGCTAGCACACGTTTTCAGAGATACTTTATGGTCACACAGTGGAAGCTCCTGTGATTCTAGAGGTTACCCTTGAATATGAGTGTCAAAATGAAAGCTGGTGGAAAGTTGGCGTCTGTCACAGGGTTCTCAATATTTCTCAAAAGTTTGGCGTGAGATTATCATTGGCTATCCATCAACTATTGTAGTGGGACAAGTTATTCCTTAGGCTAGGCTACTTCTCAGCGTTACAAATACAAGGTGTTGTGAAATGGACAAATTATATGTGGACAAAGCTATTGTGGTCTCAAACTAGCATAACTACATATCCTACACATACACATAGAATTGTAAATTAATTGGAGCCCTGCCTTCAACAGAGAACTGTGAGATAGACTGTTTAGAAATATATTAGGACCATTAGCTTCCCTGCATTAGAACAGGTACTGACAGGAGGCACGACGAGAACGCTGATCCATATGCCTTGATTTTAAAAGATTAAACTGATTAAATATTAAACTGTTGAAACGCTGAACATTTTAAAAACATCAAACAGAACTGGGTTAAAATAGCCAAACATATATACAAACATAGCAAACGTATATACAAAGATAGCAAACATATATACAAAGTGCTGTATCTCACTGAGGAAGCACTTGGGTGAGTACCAGTCCCCTGCTGGCACACTTACAATCCCCAAACAAGTGAGGTGGAACCAGAGCTCACGACGTTTGCACTGGACCCACTTGTGGATGGCATCCTCCTCACCTGCCTCCTCACTTGAGGGACGGGATAGGCTACGGCAGACAGCGCAGTGTACGCCAAGCTCCTCCACTACTGCCATCTGCCTCTCCTTCTCTGCTCTCTTCCTCTCCTTTTCCTCCCTCTTCCTCTGGGCCTCTTCCTCTGCGCCTTCTCCCTCTTCCTCTGCACTTCTGCCAGCCTCTGAAGCTGACCTTCCTCCTCCTCTTCCTCCTGTCAGACCAGCAGCTCGTTGTACTGGTCGCTGGTGACGACCCGAGCACCAAGTGGTGGCCTCCTCTTCACCACTGGTAGCCGCTGGTCTTGGCGGTTGGCCATCACAGGGGGCATTAAAATGTCTCCCCACTTGGCTGAGACCAGACCTGCTCGCACCAAAGGATTGGATTGAGCAGGTCGATGGCAGGGGGGGCAAGGCCGGTGGTGGTCGCCGTGGTGGGGGCTGGGCCGGGGGCTGGGCCGGTGTTGGTTGCAGGTCTGACTTTGGTCAGCTGGGTCTTATCATAGACTTCCCAGTTGCAGGGGAAGAGGCCTGTCCTCCTGAAGGCTGCCTTAGGCCAAGCCTTTTTAATGAGAGGGGAAAAGTTTCCCCTCTCACCAGGCCAAGGCGGACAGCATCCCGGTCAAAAATCCTCTTTAGAGGACAAAACACCCCCACATCCAGTGGCTTCATCATGTGAGTAGTGTGCGCAGGGAGGCACACAACCACCTCCATGTTCTCCCTGCAGAACTGGATGGCTTCCCTGTTGTTGTGGGGTTCTGCCCGGTCTACCACAAGGAGCAGAGGCCTCTCTGGGGGGGCATCTGGGGGGTTTGATAAAGTGGCCTAGCCACTTCAGCCACAGGCCACTGTCCATATAGCTCTTTTCTGACTTGCAATAGATAGGGTTTGGTAGGGTTCGGATTTATACGATTCCGATGCCGAACCGGTACTTTTAAAACGATTTCGATTCCTAAACAATCCCTAAACCGATTGTTGAAAAACAATCAAAGTAATCAAAGAAAGGCTCTTTTATAGTTTTGTATTTAATGGAATTTTTTTAAATGTAACAATATATTAACGTTTTGAAGTAGCCTATAATAAGTAAACCTAAGTCACCTAACACACAACTACAATAATTTAACAATAAATAAGTTACACTATTAACATATAACAACAAAATATGTTGAGTTTGTATGCTAACTAAACCAGCTTCAAACTTCAGTATTTATTTTGCAGAAAAATGACCATATTTGCCTTCTCTGGCAAGATACGTCTCCTGACTTATGGCATGTCCTGCACAGGAGAAAACTCGCTCAGACAGTGTCAAAGAGGCCTGTACACACAGGTATGAATTTGAAAGGGCAAACAAATTAGGGAGGCTGTCCCGGGATCAGGGACTAATGTCCGCAAGCTGTCGAACACGGTGCATCTCTCTACTTGAAGAAGTATTCGGTGTGTCGCAGCATGTATCAATACATTCGACGTGCTTGCAGGTAATCGTTTTGAAAAATGTTTTGCATTTTGCGAGGCTGTGAAATACAGCCACACTCTCGACTGCTTCGCTTAGGCATTTTAAATGCACTAAAAGCTAGCTAACATAGACGGGCAGAGCAAGTGTAATGTTTACTAGCGATCACGTGCAGTGAATGGCTAATATGCTTAACGTCCCTCCCTGAGGCTCTGACCATCTCCAGTACGTAAACCTTTATGGTGGCCCGGCTCGATGGCCACCCATGGTCTGCCATCCACAGGGCACACTTGATGAGCTCCTTCTCCTCATACTCCCCACACCAACCTGACCATCAATCTGATGGTCAGGTTGGTGTGGGGCCCATGGGTGTACTTTCCAGTCACCCATTATGTTAACGTTTCCTGAGGTAATAATAAATAAAAAAATGTCTTATTGGATAGTTTTGATAATGATTGTAAAGGAATACATCGGCATCAAATAAAAATAACATCAGTTTGACGTAATTCAATACATAATAATACATTTATATTGGTTTCACTCAAAAAGACGCGCCATGACGGTCAATTTTCTGGCGGTGATTCTATCATTACACCATCGCGGAATCAAGACTGTAATAAGTCATTTTAAAACAACAGAATTGTATGAAATGATACGTAAAAACATACTTAAATATGTTGTTGTTTAATGTAGACATTTGTAAGTTGATAAAACAAGGTTTAGATAGCAGTTTCCCATACGAAAATATGGCTCCGGCTAGCTAACTGCTATGCAAATTCCTCTCCCGGCACCATTTTGATTCGACGGTAGGGGGAGCTTTGCGATTTACTGTGCTCTTGTTGACAGCAGATGTCCAACTGATGTAAATTTGATTTAGCTGGAAGCGGGAGAAAATTAACATTGGAACAGTATCGATTACACAATTAGCCCGGCAGTAATATTTATTGTCTGGCGTGTTTTAGGTGATGTGTACGGAACACCGTGAGTAAAAGTTGTGCACGGAACACCGTGAGTCTACAGTAGCTGCTAACCAAACCAACGTCATTTCAGTCCTGAATTCTCGCGTACATTGACATAACAATAAAAATGACTTACGTTTCGTCAGTGACGCACAAACATGTCTGAGAACAGGTAACAAGACTAATTCCACAAATTAAACTTCTGTATATAGGAATAACTTGTGATGTTATGCTCGATACCGTGCTCACGAAGCGGTATTGACCTTTAGAAACAATTTGTACCGATACAAACGTGTCGAGCGTAGCTTCAAATGGCCAAAAACCACGTGATCAGAGTCGAAGTGTCGAAGTGACGTCCGAAGCATCGGACGTCACACGAGCAGCTGAGACAAACTGCGTTTTTTTCAAACGCTTACAAGACATCAGACATCACTAATATTCGTAGATTATAAAGAGGAGACATAGGCCTATTTAAGGACACTACATTCAATGACAGAACCAAAGATACAGATAGATTGCCAGAGCTAGATAGACAGAGATAGATACAAATATGAGATAGTAGGTGTACACAAGCACATAGCCTACATCTTTCTCTAGTTTTACCAGCCTTCAAATGTGGCCATCCCTTTCCCGGTTGCAAAAGCATGTTCCAAAACCTTAACCGCTAGCTTACATTATCATCTAGTAATATATTCTTTTAGCATATACTTCTACTAAAACGGTGAGGGGATGCGATCTCACTACATTTGAGTCAGGGGTTGCGCTCTTACCACAAGGCCATACTCAGTTGAAAAATATGTGTAATTAATGTTATAAGAACCTAAAAATAAATATCATAACCGTAAAGTAGCAAAGACGTTACGTTGTTTAGAATACAACAAGATATATGATAAATATTTTTGACACTTGCAAATCGAAACATTTGTCACATAACCTTAATTTATCAAGTTGTCAATGACGATTATGAGACTGACGTCTCTAGGACTGATGTCACTTGAGTCCTTCCATCGTTCGATACAGTATACCATAAACTGACCAGCAGATGTCCCTATGGAGAAGATGTATAGAACGCTTCGAAAAAGCGATACTTTTTGAGACAATTGTGTCAAATAGCTCGTTGCTTCGAAAAGCTTCGTTTCCCCCATCACTAGGAATAACCACCGGACTAGCACCTTGCACTCCTCTGGTGTTTTTGCTGCAAACTCCTACTCCCGATCTCTGCGCATGCGCAACCTGTTGCGGTGTCTGGTCTTTCTAACAAAACCACTTGCCTTGCTGATGTGGTGTGATTTGTTTGCTCTGTGAAAGTGACAGTGGTATGTAACAAGCCAAGTGGTTTACTGTAGCCTTTGCCATTTGATCCCATGAACAGATGGAACTGAATGGTTTTAGGGATGTCTGGGTTTAGGGTTAGGGTTATATGTCCTCTCTATTGACTCTCTCTCTCTTCCCTCTTTCTGTATCTCTTTCTTTGTCTGCTATTTACGTTCTCTATCTTTCTAAGGGTTTCTCTGCCTCTAAATCGCTCTATTTTTGATCACTTTCACTCCCTCCCTCACACATACATACAAAAACATATTGACCCAGACACTACCATATGTGGGCCCAGTGCTGAAGGTGTGACTACTGTCCGTGTCCATTGAGCAGTGGGAGTCCTGTTGGGAGCAGAGCAGCCTGCTGGCATTGAGGAGCGCATTGGAGCGCATTGGTGTGAGGAGGGTGTGTTCCATCTGGGGTTGACAGAGAGAGGGCTGGAATGTCTTCTGCTGAACAGCCTTTATCTTCCTGTTGTCACAAGGACAGCAGCCCCCTCACTGTGCTGCCTCTAATGAGCAGTCAGGTGGGCAGTAGAGAGGGCCTTAGAGGTCCCCATCTCACTCGGATTAGGAAAAAACAGAACCCCCGCCCTCAAATGCTGACACGCAGACACCACAGAAAAAAAGTTTGCTCTCAAGGAAGGATGTGTGCCTGTGTCTGTTTTGTGTTCTCAGTCCAGCGATTAGTGTTGACATTTTCTGAAATGTTTGTTTGATGGAGTATCAGATAAGAAAGAAAAGATCCAGTATTGTAGCACTTTCATTGTCCTACTGACTTGTGTATTGGCTGGGCTCTAACTCACAAATGTGCTCTTGTCATTGCTTACAGTCAAGAAGACAGATTGGAAGTTATGTTCTCAAGGCTGAGCCCAGTTGAAGGGTCTGAAGAGCAATGAAGGGTTGAGAGGCAGTCATTAATCTGGGCTCAGGCTTAGACACACACTCGGACATTGCAGTTATTTAATGGGCCCTGGTCGCAGGCCTTTCAATGCATTTTTATCACGCTGTCAAATAGGTTTCAAGCATATCCTCTCCCTGGTCTTGATTCCCCAAGGCAATATCAAGGCTACTGTGCATCAAAAAGTCAGAATAATCCAGTGAGAATACCTTTAAAAAAAAATGCCACACACATAGTTGTCTACATCAAACCATTGACGTCTCTGTTTTATCCAGCCCCAGGTGGATAGTTTGATTGAATCCTTCCAGGAGTGTGAATCTCACATATGACCTTGGTGTCCAGATGTACAGTATATCCCATAGTGGCATCTCAGTCCTGATCCCCTCTCTTCCCTGTTCCAGCTGTCATCCCACTGACTGACTCAGAGCACAGACTCTTGGCGCTTCACTTTGCTGTGGACCCGGGGAGGGACTGGCACTGGGGGAGGGATGAGAACGATAACACCGAGCTAGCCAAGTAAGTAAGCCACACCCCAACACTAGGTGTCCTTGTCATGGAAGCCCCAGCCAAAGCCAGTGGTGGACAGAGAAGGGGAGAGGGAGCAAGGGAGAGGATGGAGGGGAGGAGGAAGAAAGAGAAAGAAGGGAGCAGGTAAAGGTAGAATGTAATGGGGGGGAGGAAGAAGATATAAGTAGGGACAGGAGGAGAGGGGGATGAGGGAGAGAGAGGGAGGAGAATGAAGATAGAGAAGACACAGAGGGAGGGACCAGTAGAATTGGAGAGAGGGAGGGAAAGGGAAATGATGGGAAGAGAGGGAGAAAGGGGGGCATGTCCAAGGCTCTTGTGTGAAGGATTTAGCTCTCCTACAAGGCTGCAGGTTTTCATGTCACTTGTGTTTAGAGAAAATATGTGAGCTGTGTATTTTAGTGTAGTGAATGGAACCAGTAGTAGGGCTGGTTAAAGCAGCTCATAGGATCAGCTCAACCGACTGGCCTCTGGGTTCACAATGGAGTTAATGTAAGAGTATCTGTTTCACTTTCCTGCCAGTAAGGTGCTCAGTAACAAATTCATTCAGAACATCCTGGTATGAATGTGAAACAATTGCCCTTACTGTGCTTAGTGTAAGAACATAAACAGTAAAATCCGTCCGTCCGTCATCTGCCGCTTGTCCGGGGATCGGGTCGCGGGGGCAGCGACCTAAGCAGGGAGGCCCAGGCTTCCCTCTCCCCGGCCACTTCCACCACCTCTTCCTGGGGGACCCCGAGGCGTTCCCAGGCCAGCCGAGAGACATAGTCCCTCCAGCGTGTCCTGGGTCTTCCCCGGGGCCTCTTCCCAGTGGGACGTGCCCGGAACACCTCACCAGGGAGGCGTCCAGGAGGCATCCTAATCAGATGCCCGAGCCACCTCAGCTGGCTCCTCTCGACGCGGAGGAGCAGCGGTTCTACTCTGAGCCTCTCCCGGATGACCGAGCTTCTCACCCTATCTCTAAGGGAGAGCCCGGACACCCTGCGGAGAAAGCTCATTTCGGCCGCTTGTATTCGCGATCTCGTTCTTTCGGTCACTACCCATAGTTTGTGACCATAGGTGAGGGTAGGAACGTAGATCGACTGGTAAATAGAGAGCTTCGCCTTTCGACTCAGCTCCTTCTTCACCACGACGGACCGATGCAGAGCCCGCATCACTGCGGACGCCGCACCGGTCCGCCTGTCGACCTCGCGCTCCATTCTTCCCTCACTCGTGAACAAGACCCCGAGATACTTGAACTCCTCCACTTGGTTCAGGATCTTCTCCCCGACCTGGATATGGCACTCCACCCTTTTCCGGTCGATAACCATGGCCTCAGATTTGGAGGTGCTGATTCACATCCCAGCCGCTTCACATTCGGTTGCGAACCGCTCCAGTGAGAGCTGAAGATCACGGCCCGATGAAGCCAACAGGACCATATCATCTGCAAAAAGCAGCGACCCGATCCTGAGGTCACCAAATCGGACCCCCTCAACACCCTGGCTGCGCCTAGAAATCCTGTCCATATAGGTAATGAACAGAATCGGTGACATAGGGCAGCCCTGGCGGAGTCCAACCCTCACCGGAAACAAGTTCGGCTTACTACCGGCAATGCGGACCAAACTCTGGCACCGGTCGTACAGGGACCGGACAGCCCCAATCAGGGAATCCGGTACCCCGTACTCTCGGAGCACCCCCCACATGAGCCCCCGAGGGACACGGTCGAACGCCTTTTCCAAATCCACAAAACGTGTAGACTGGTTGGGCGAACTCCCATGTACCCTCCAGGACTCCGCGGAGGGTATAGAGCTGGTCCACTGTTCCACGGCCAGGACGAAAACCACATTGCTCCTCCTGAATCCGAGTTCGACAATCCGACGGACCCTCCTCTCCAGGACCCCTGAATAGACTTTCCCAGGGAGGCTGAGGAGTGTGATCACCCTAAAGTTGGAGCACACTCTCCGGTCCCCCTTTTTAAAGAGGGGAACCACCACCCCGGTCTGCCAGTCCAGAGGCACTGTCCCCGATGTCCACGCGATGTTGCAGAGTCGTGTCAACCAAGACAGCCCTACAACATCCAGAGCCTTAAGGAACTTCGGGCGGACCTCGTCCACCCCAGGGGCCCTGCCACCGCGAAGCTTTTCAACCACCTCGGCGACCTCGGCCCCAGAGATAGAAGGGCCCCCCCCCGATGTCCCCAGACTCTGCCTCCACGTCGGAAAGCGTGTTGGTGGAATTAAGGAGGTCTTCGAAGTATTCCTTCCACCGATCCAGGACGTCCCCCGTCGAAGTCAGCAGCGCACCATCCCCACCGTATACAGTGTTGACAGAGCACTGCTTCCCCCTCCTGAGTCGCCGGATGGTGGTCCAGAACCTTTTTGAAGCCGCTCGGAAGTCATTCTCCATGGCCTCGCCGAACTCCTCCCATGCCCGGGTTTTTGCCTCCGCGACCGCCAAAGCCGCGTTCCGCTTGGCCTGCCGGTACACATCAGCTGCCTCAGGAGTCCTACCAGCCAATAAAGCCCGATAGGCCTCCTTCTTCAGCTTGACGGCATCCCTCACCTCCGGAGCATAAACAGTAAATGGTAAAATATACATCAATATGTACTTATTGGAAATGCCCAGGGCCTGACTGGGATGTAAATAGGTATTAGGTTCTAATCATGGTGTCAGTCTCCTTCCTCACAGTCTCATACTTTCCCTGGAGGCCAAACTGAATCTGCTGCACAATTACATGAATGTAACATGGATAAGAATTCCGTCAGAAACAAGGGTAAGGACTTCATTTGTTTTTGGATTCAATCTGTTTGTTTCATCTAATTAAGGCACAGATTACGGTGGCCCTGAAGTGCAAAAGACTCCCCCTAATATGAGTACATCCCCCAAATGAAAAAACTCTCCCCGAAAACGAGTCAACTCCCCCCAAATCGGATGACTTGTTCACCTCCCCCCAATACAAAAACATTTTCCCCCAAATGGAAAACGACATTACTTTAACTCTGAATGGAAAGGGTAGGTACTACACTTCAGCGCTGATTGGATGCAGCCCAGCTAACACATTTACGTTGCCCTTACATTGTCGCAACGTCACGCGATGACCAAACATACGTCTTTGGCGACGTTGCGGGACCGTGCATCTGTGGGGCGCCAGTAGGTTGCCGCAACGTAATCTTGTGACGTTGCCAGTCCATAACAGCGACGTCGTGGCAACGTTATTTTCCGACGTTGCCGGTCTGTAACCGCAACCTCCTAGCAACGTAATTTTCTGACTTTGCCAGTCCGTAACCGCGACGTCGTCGCAACGTTATTTTCCGACGTTGCCAGTCGGTAACCGCGACCTCCTAGCAACGTTGTTTTGTGACGTTGCCAGTCCGTAACCGCGACCTCCTAGCAACGTAATTTTCCGATGTTGCCAGTCCGTAACTGCAACGTTAATTACTAACCTATATTTCTCAATTCTATTGCTTATATTTGGGGGGTTCAAATGCAGACCTCATTTGCCCCAAATGCTACTTGTTCTTGCATAATAGGCTACATAGCCAACTTCAGGAGGACTATGTTTGTGTGGTGTGTAGCCTAACTCAACCTAATCATAAACAAGGCAGCATTTCCATGTAATATCCTGTCTGTTGTGTCGGAGAAATTAAGAATGTGATGTTTTATACTGAATAATACAGATGCTTAGTAGTTTGTCAGCAGATAACAGAGCCCCCCAAACTACACTCTAGGCTGTCTTATCACCCTGGGGGAAGGGTGAGCATTTGTTCAGACTAGAAGATGTTGGGGGTTTGTTTGTTTTAAGGAGATGCTGTTTGACAAGGACTAAGATAGGGTGCAAGGTCTGGAGACCATTTGTTGAGTTTTATGTGAAGGAGCTTTTACGACATCAAGAGATCCTGTTGTGTTTCAATCAGGGTTGATGTCGTAAGCACGCACACACGCGCGCCAGGTCTATGCAAGGAGCCAATGAAGAAGAGCCATGGAACATTTGCATGCCTTTGTCTTAACCAATGACTGTAAAGAGCGGTTCTGCTTAAATAGCTAGCTGGCGCAACATGCTAGCAGACAAACTTTGTAGCACAATGGCGTGTGATGTTTTTGTCTCCTTGTGGGCCGGCCACAAGCAATAAACTTTCTTAAACTTGTTCATCGACTGACTGTGCAATGCTTGATAGATTAATATTTCTGACACAATGGTCCTTCGAGCCGGATTCCAACATCCATTCCACCATCCAGAACCCAAGAACCAAAAATGAAAATTGTGCAGACGTGCATGACGGTGGAGAACCTCGCAGCAACTATGGCTGTTTAAAAAGAGGCCACGTTTTTTTTTGGGGGGGGGGGGGAGATGGTGGAAAGGTGACGGAATTCTGGACTAGCTAAGAGGCACAGCTTTCGATGGACAAGGTAAGAAATTGTATATGTATATAGTCAAATGTTGTGTTCCAAGTTGATTTAGATTAAGAAAAATTCCACAGTGGAGTCGTTAAAGACGCACTGAGGTCCTATATTAGCTAAGACCCGGTGAAAGACCCAGTGAGGCGAGTATATGGTATCCTATTTTACTAAGACCCAGTGATCGATTCAGAAATACCCGGTGAAGTGAATAGGCCGTGTCGTATGTACAGAGACCTGGTGATTTGTGACGTATCAGTGAACTAAATACCTTTGCTAAAATTCTATATGTAGTGAAGTGAAGAGTGTGTGCATTCTTCAACTAAGACCTGTGAAATATAGGTGAAGCCAAGTGTGTTAAAAACTGATGAGGAGCTTAAAGACCTAGTGATGTACATAGCACAGTTCAGAGTCGATTTGAGGAAGACTACCGTAATAAACCTCCGTGCGCACGTAAAAGATGAAGTGTATACAAGGTGAACCAGTCAGAGAGACTGAGATTGTTGTTAAGGCCTAATTTTATGTTGTTAAGGGCAAAGGTGCTGCATAAATGTGTTTGCTGCTGAGGTTGTTTTGCTGAAATGTATGAGTTTGGTGGTATTAATATTTACCTAATCAAATGGACTAGTTGAGGACTTGCCCAACCAGAACTCTGATATGTGTAAACATCTCTGACGAGTAATCTTAGGTGCATATGCAGACTTTGGACCAAGTTTTATGTTGAAATTGAAGTAGGCCTACTAAGAGTTGATAGAATTGTAAATATCGAGGTTCTATGTAAATATAACCATGGTTAATTGTTTTAAAAGTTGTACAGTGGAAGTGTGAAATGCTTAGAAATATGGAAACCAAAATTCGGGTTCAATGGTGAAATTGAAGTTTGAATTCCGTTTTTGGGGTTAAAGAGTGAGGAGAATGTGGTAATTTGTCTCAAATGAGTCTCAAAGAAGGCTGACATGATTCTAGGAAATTGCCAGTCCGCTGTCTGTTGAATAATGTCAGAAAATTTGCCAGAAAGACAGCGCTTGGATCGGAAAGATCAAGGCTGTGGTTTCGTGAGTGTCCAGAGAGACAGGAAAATGGCAAAGGTATTTGTCATAGTTTACAGACAGAATCAACAGCGATGGCGGCGGGTACAGGCTAGTAAAGGAATTGCAGCTTGACATACGAGATGAAGGATGAGTAACCGCATGACGCATGCGCAGAGAAATTGAGAGATTGAAAAGACGCAAATTTAGAGAAATAGGCAAATTTGATATTAATTTGGTTTCTTTAAAAAAAATGTTACGTGATGAGTATTTTGAAATATTTGCTAACAAGGTTTTTGGTTGTTTGAGTACATTTTACATGAGTTTCAGAAATTCCGAGGAAGATCCCAGAGGGTAATTCTGCATAATTAGGCTATGTGAGTATTAATGCTGAGAGATGTGTTCGTTGGATGAATTCGAAGTTTGGTGGTTAACAAATACGTGATCAACATTTGTTGTAATTCCTAGCTAAACAGGGAGGTTTTTGAAGCCTTTCCGACCAGAACTTGTATTTATAAGCGGCATCTGTTTGAAGGTATTCAATAAGAATGCAGAAATTAAACCCCTGGTTTATAAATTGGTTCTAATACCTACAATCAGAAGAGGTATAGGGCAAAATTAAGTGAATTGAAGGTAAACGCCAACCATCTGTGTTGTTTAAAGAGAAGAAAAAACAAAAAGTTTGAATTTAAAAGTTGGTCCCGGCGCGCTGCTGTTTGATTTCAGTTTGAACGCGCGCTGTTGAGTTGAGTTATTCAAGTAAACTAAGAGTAATTGAGAAAGTAACAAGAGTGTTACATTAAATCATAAAACAAACTACAAAATATTACAATTAAATATTTTCATTTAGGGTTTTTGGTCTGCAAAATTGAGATTTGAAGAATTGTCCGTGCATTACGCATGCTGAGGGCGTAATTGCTGGTAAATATAGGAATATTCAAAGGAGTATTCTGTATTACATGCTTTGATAAGACTTTTGAGAAGTTATAGAATAGGGTTTTGTTTTACGGGCTTATGTTACTCTTGTTAAATTGTGAATTTAAAGGTTTAAAAAGAAAAAGAGAGAATTTATATTTTCTTTTGTCTAAAGGGCATTGTTTGGTTGACGTGATTACGGAGCGTAATACTGGCATGAGTGACTTAGGTCTGGGAGCAGTTTTAACTGTCCGAACATGGATTTAATGAAACAAAATTATGATAACGATAGTTTAAAGCAAATTAAAATGTGGGTCAGAGAATTAGTAGAAGGCTAATTTTGAAATCAAAAGTGAGATTTAGTCAATAATGGCAACCTTGTGTGTTATGGGAACTTATGGGAAGTTTGTGTTTACACAGGAAGGTTGTTTTTTATTTGGCGAAGGAATGTGTTTTGTTTAAGGATTTCAGTTCATTTGGAATTGTAACTTTATTATCTACATCTGATAACCACGTGCACATCAAATATCCATTGACATGAAAACAATTGATTGCACTTTTCTAGTTGGGTTATTTTGAAGCTGTGTGTTTTCACAAATGTTTTATTTTGGTTTGAAGAAATGTATGTAAAACATTATGAGGAAATGATTAGAAAGTTACATAAGATTGGTTTAAGAGGATCATGAAAGGTTATAAAATGAAACAAGAGAACGTTTTGTGGTTGTGAAGAGATGATTGGTTTAAACACTTTGATGTTCTAAAAAGGGAACTATTACTTTAGGTATATGGGAAAACATTTAAAATCAAAAAAGTAAAATGTAGGATTTTTAAGAGTTTTGATAAAGGTATTGGATGCAATTTGGTTACAAATGAGAAAGAGAGAATAACAAAAATATACTTTTATTTGGAGATTGATTGTAATTTGATTTTAAGTTTTACTGGATGTTTTATGAAGAGCCTGACACAATGTTTGGGATAAACAGTTGGTCTGTGATGAGATTGTATTAATGAATGGTATTAGTGCATAAGGAGGGTTATTATAGCCTTTGTTCTGAAATAATTTGGGAAGACTCATTAAGTCTGATAAATTGTGGTTATGATGGGTTGTGCTAATTAGCTTGTTTTGGACTGCAGCCAAAGCAGGTTATGAAGTTCTACCTATCTGACCTTTATAGAAAATATAGTTGGGAAAAAATGTTTGGTTACTTGCTACATTAAGAACATTATTTAGTCTATATTTTCATTTGAGAAGCATACAGATTGAATTCTGGTTTGGGACAATGACAATGGTTTTTATCATATCTTTGACAAAAAGAGGTGTGATTTGGTTAAACAGAGAGTCTAAAATGATATAGGTCTTAAACGTAACTGTTTTTAAAGAAGAAAAGGTTTTTGGAAGTGAAAGAAATTAGATTAACAGTTGATTTCGTTTAAAAGAGAACAAAGAAACAGATTTCTAGACAAAAGTAATAGGAGTTGAGTATCAAATGATGAGGTATTGTCTTATTATATATGTTTGCTCAACAATGGATAAATAGGGCAATGATCACCTGGAAAGATAAGAATTCTGAAGAACTTGTGTTGGTTCTACTAGAAGTAGTCCAAATTCCTGAAGAGTTGGATCAAAAAGTTAACCGATTTTATATAAAATACTAACTAGAAAAGAGATATCTTCTGCTAAATTCTGTTCCAGGTGAAGCAGTAAACCAAAGAGTGGATGAGTCAAACCAGGAGATTGGGTATTGATTAAAGTTAAGAAAGAACTGGTCCAGCCCAGGTGGGAGGGACTGTATCAGGTACTACTCACCACACCCACTGCAGTCAAAATAGCAGAGAGGACGTCTATGCATTTGTTACATTGTAAGAAAGAAGGGACATTGATACAGGGACAGATTAGTTACGCACCACAGTCTTGAGGCACAAGTCTGACTACAAAGGGGAGTCATTCTCTTAAAGAAAGTCGCGTCTCAAACTCAGTGAAGAAACCAACGGCCAACAGAGACATAGGGTGTAGACTAAATAGGCTTAAAAGATAGGAGACAGTAAGCAGGGAAAGGTAGAAAAGATGGGTGACCTATTTCCTCGTCCGTAGTATTGTGACATCTGTGGTACCATGTGTAGCTTACTGTTGCTGATATTCATAATAGTCTTCCCTATACTATGGTTTGAAAAGGTGATTGCTGCTGTATGATGCCCCTAGTGGAAACAATAGGACAGATAAAGACAACACCGCTGAGACGAGCAGAACACACTAGTATTAAGAACTGGATTTACTGACAGAAAATTAGTGGTTGGAATGGATAATGTTTAAACTCGCAGAAAAAGGGAAGTCCAACTGTCTTGCATGCGCCAAGCTAGACCTCAAATAGGCACAGTGCTATTCCGGCTGATTAAATAGATTACACAGGGTATAATGTGTGCTTCAACATTATAACAATAAGTTTTATGTTAAGAGCATCTCATTATACTGTTCGCTATGGTTAAAAGATGCAATGTTTTAACCTCAGTGACTAAAGATATTGATTATGAAGAATTTGTTTTCTCAACTAGAAGTTCATACTGATAACATTGATTTTATTTTTCTGGGAATGCTAAAGCAGATGTGGCAGCAAAAGAAGCAGCCATACAAAATGTCTTAACAATAGGAAATGTGGTTGAGACTGTCTTGAGAGATATGCAAGAAGTGTCACCAAAATGAGGGGTTATGTAAATTCACAGGAGGAACTTGTGATACTAAATAATCTATTTTGTTATGCTATAATATTGAGCCATGAGATTAATCATGTCTCAACAGGAGGGAGTGAGTTCCAAACTATCCAAGAAAACTTTAAGAAAAAATCTTTTTAGCATACCCGATTTGAGTGAGAACAAGATATGCATGAACTTTATTGAGTTAAAGAAATGTTGTAAAGATTCAAGAATGGGCTGATGACGAGTCAGTTGCTTTCAACTGACCTCTGTGAGAATGTAATTTTAATTACTGTGTAGTCTACTGTGTTCTGAACTTTGCAGACAGGAGAGAGATACTGTCTCAATCCAGTGAGAGGTCCCTGACCTAAGGAGACTGGATTGTGGTGACGGATTTGACACGTTAAGTCCTGGAAAATGACCCAAGGTGAACAAGGTCATTCCTGGCTAGTTTCAGAGAGGATGGCATGGTACATGTGAGTCAAGCGTGCATTTTGTTTGAAGTCAAATTTAAGGAAAACTCCGCGCTGTGCCTGTAGTACAGTGCGTTGAGGTTGCCGTTGTAACTAGACTACATCTTCTACGAGAAGATTACACAATCACCATGCACACAATCATGGCATCCGTTTAAACAAATTGGACTTTGAGAAACAAGGAAAAGTAAAGATTTAACTGTTTCATTGATAACAATGCAAATGTTAAATAAATTTAGAAGTGAAGTTTTAATCTTGAGATAAGTGAGAAACTTTTCTGTGGAATAAAATTTAGGTACAAACACTCCTATCATGATACGTTTTACCAGTTACGTAAATATGTTCCAGTTGATTTGTTATGTTCCAGGGCAGAAGTTTGAATGTTTTGAGAACAGTTATGGACCGTCGGAAGAGGTGATAACAATGCTGTTTCATTTATGTGACTTGATGAAGTATTACTTGGGAATTGCATTAAAGCTTCATGTTTAGTTTTTGAGAAACTTGGTTATACTACAGAAAATTGATATTAATTTGAGAAGAAACAGAAATTGATAACATATAATGAGATTTCAGAATTTGTGCCCAAGTGATGTCTTATCATGCAAAGGTTGTAAAAGAGTTAGCAGCAGGCTGGAAAGAAATGTCTGTTGATCGTAAGTCCTGACTGCTCTGTAGGAGATCACCTTCGGGGGAGGGGGAGAAGCTTTTGCCACCTATAAAATGGAGATAAGGTTGACTGGGGGAGTACATTTGGAGACAAAATCTGGGGTGACTTAAGGGTTAAACAGGTTTTTGTTTGGGTAACTGAGGTTTATGACTCCCTGACCTGGAGAGGAAGAGCACAATCAGGGCCTGTCTTAGAAAAACTTGACTGACAGTGTACTGAATGTTTGATGGTTTTAGAGATGACCATGTTGACAACAAGTAGGCATGCTCTTATATCCTGATATTTTCTGTATTGATTTCTTTGTTTCTATTTGATTTTGGTGGTGAATGAGATCTGAGATGAAGTCCAGGTCTGCCGGTGAATGCAACAGACGTCGAATGACCATTCTGCTGCGTGATGACGGGTTTTACCCAATACCATGGGCTTCCGTCATGTCCAAGCATTCACACTACTAGACTATAATGCTGTATAGTCTTATTGAATATTACACATTTTTATTTTTATGAATTATTTTTATTTTATGTATTTTTGATTTTATTGATTTGTGCGTAGGTGTGGTTTTTGGAATAACACATTTTATCATCTGTATGTTTCAGTATAATCAGGAGGGAAATGTCGGAGAAATTAAGAATGTGATGTTTTATACTGAATAATACAGATGCTTAGTAGTTTGTCAGCAGATAACAGAGCCCCCCAAACTACACTCTAGGCTGTCTTATCACCCTGGGGGAAGGGTGAGCATTTGTTCAGACTAGAAGATGTTGGGGGTTTGTTTGTTTTAAGGAGATGCTGTTTGACAAGGACTAAGATAGGGTGCAAGGTCTGGAGACCATTTGTTGAGTTTTATGTGAAGGAGCTTTTACGACATCAAGAGATCCTGTTGTGTTTCAATCAGGGTTGATGTCGTAAGCACGCACACACGCGCGCCAGGTCTATGCAAGGAGCCAATGAAGAAGAGCCATGGAACATTTGCATGCCTTTGTCTTAACCAATGACTGTAAAGAGCGGTTCTGCTTAAATAGCTAGCTGGCGCAACATGCTAGCAGACAAACTTTGTAGCACAATGGCGTGTGATGTTTTTGTCTCCTTGTGGGCCGGCCACAAGCAATAAAGCTTTCTTAAACTTGTTCATCGACTGACTGTGCAATGCTTGATAGATTAATATTTCTGACAGTTGGCCCTGACAATGAAGCACAAAATAAGTTAGTGTCCTATCAACATAATTGCACGTATGAAAGGGGCTATACAAGTCATTAAAAAAATCACATCTCGAATAATATACATCATAAAAAAAATATTATGGGATTCTAGTTTTTGGTCACATAGCCATGTGAAAGGTTGGATTGGGAAGTTGCAATCATGATTCATTCACATGGCTTGTTTTGAATGGGCTGCCGGGGCGTGTTTGAGGCCACGTTTACACATAGCCGGGTGTTTACAGAAACGAATATTTCTGTCCCTCCGTTTTCAAAAATAACGTCGTACACACAAGTACGTTTTCAAAAATGTTTCTGTTTACATGAACCCGCATATACGCCCCCGAGCGCCATTATAACTATGCCAAACCTGTTGGCGGCAGTGTAATGTGAAGGATAAAGCCATGCAAACCAATCAGAATTTTCAAAATCAACAACAACTAAGGATAACACGATCGACTTCCTTTACCTTTCAGGCGCGATGTTCATTTGCTTGAATGATTCACAAATGCGATGCTCAAATGTATTTCGTGATTCAGAAATGTAACTCAATTCACAATTAAATGACCCCATTACACTAGTTGTGTTCGACTTCATGCAGCACCGGCAGGGCCGACAGCCGGCTGCGTTGAAGCTGAGAAAGCCATTGACTGCTTTAAGTCAGCCGGGCTGCAGGCGACGCCGGCGCTGCATGATGTCGAAAGCACCTATTACCATAAGTTTTTTTAGTCCCATACTGTGACGTTTGAGAACCTGAAACTCTGTTTAAGCTAGTGCACACGCAAACACAAAAACTGAGTTTCCAGAAATCTCCACTTTTGCCTGAGTTTTTAGAAATGATCGTTTTCCGTGATAAAACCTCAGTTTTCGTGTAAATGAAAGGCCAAACCGCATGAAAATACATGCGTTTTACTTCCGTGTAAACGGGACCTGAGTGTCTACGCTGTGAGGAGCTCCACAGCCTTCTCTCCTAGTCCCGTCTTCCACTTCATCACAGCATCTGCAATTAGAAGTCATGAACTTATTGTTAGCACCAATTTGAACATTGAACGCTGCGTATAAGCCATAGTTCACGGCATCTCAAAACACCTACCACTCTTTCGGAACTCCAGCATCTTAAGGCGCTTCTCAAGGTCTTGTGTAGTTTAATCGGACCAGAGAGCATTATACTTCAGAACGATGTCATCCTGTTTAACTAAACAGATATTCAAATTTAAAACGGGCTAATCGACAGTGGCTGGATTCGATACTGCGACCTTATGCTTTGCAGGTCGCCATCCTACACCAGTGAGCTAATCTCAATATTGAGGACTTGCGTTCAGTTACTGTTTAAAAAAGTAAACAGTTTCTCCTTTGGTAAGCGAAAGTTGAAGCAGCTCTAATTCAATCATATTTTAACATACCAAGGTGAAATTGTGTACGGTACGTCAGAGTGATGTCACCTTAAAGCCTATTCGGTTTGAAAAACCATCATTGAAAATGACATTTGATTTAGTGACACAAACATATTGAGTTAATGTGGAAATTCACATAAATACACCCCTTTCAGCCATTTTCATACTTGATTCAATTGCCTTAAGTATCATTTTTCAAAACATCAATGACACATATATGTACCAAATTCCAAATCAATTAGACCTTTGGTTCAAGAGAAGATGAATTTTGAATGTTTTCCCAAATTATCACTGTACAGGAAAATCCATCATGGCGGACCTTATGGGCCCTTGAGGCTTTTTTGTTCCTCATGAAAATTGAGGCATGCACACCAAGTTTCAGAAGAATTGGAGCAATGGGGTGGAAATGCAACCACTCTGAAAAGTGGACATTTGGGCGTCGCCTGTGACGCCCCCTATGGTCTGATGTGGGCCAGTGTTTGGGCCGTAGTTGTGGCATGTTGTATCAATATGCCAAATTTCAAAACTTTTTACCAATGTGTTCATGAAATAAATTACAATAATAATAATAATAATAATACCAACAATTACAATCGGGTCCTCCTGACGGAGGAACCCTAATTATAGCAAGGATATTGAAAATGGACCAAGGTAATAAATGCTGTGTTCCAGGCTGTACAGGGAAAGCTAACCACTCAGTCTTCCCAATGAGCCAAACATTCGACAGGCATGGCTGCTGTTGTCTATGAGAAGATCCTGGCGAAGTTCGACACTCAATCATTCATTTGCTCTGAACATTTCACCAAAGACAGTTTTGACAACCTTGGACAATTTCAAGCAGGATTTGCTAGGAAGTTGAACCTGGAAAGAGGTGCTGTTCCGACCGTATGCTCATTGCAACCGCAAGCTGTAAGGACAGTATGTTGTGATAACAGTTATTAGCAATGCTAACGTGTCCTGTATAAAGCATAGGTAGAATGCTAAAAACGTTTCTACACACATCAAATGACTTGCTAGACTAGCTGTAGTTGGTATTAGAAGGGAAGCTTCCGAAAAAATAGCCAGAAAACGAACAGCAGTCTGGCTTATTGCTAACGCCTGTCTAGATAATCTATTTGAAAGAACTGGAGAAATTAAGGCTGGTGGCGTTAGATACAGGATACGTTAGCATTGCTAGTAACTGTTACTAGTAACACCTAGACTGTAGTAGGCATGTGAACTAGTTTAGCCTGCTAATGCAAGAGCATAGGTCGAATGTGTGATAATTTAGCCTAGTAGGCTAACTAACAAGATAAGAAATTGATCGACAGAAGTACAAAATGCCATAGCCTGACAGAGATACGTGCACCAGGCCATTTATTTGGGTATCGAAGCATGTAGCATAGGCTACTAATGCAACAGCATAAATTGCGTGTTAAACGTAAACATCGATAGCCAACAACTAGTCCACGTAACTCTGTCATTGTCATGAACTTGATCGTTTTGGTTGGAAGGAAAGAGGACACATTTGTGTTAACAATTCAGAGTCATGACACTACTCTTATATATACTCGACTCTTGATTATAATCAGGGTCATTCCTATGAACCAATCTTAGATATCCTGTTAATGTTTCACAATATTAAAATAAGTACAATGCGCACACAAAAAATGCAGCTGAATGAAGCAGGACTTGTCAGAAGAAAGAACTAATAGTCAACTACTAGAACAAAATGCCACAATGACAGAGTAACGTGGACCAGGATATAGTGGTTTGGCTATGGATTTTTACATTTAACACGCAATACTTTTGCATAAGTATCATACTATTTGCTACATTCTTCGATAGCCAAACAAATGTCCCGGTGCACGTAACTCTGTCAGACTATTGCATTTGGTACTTCTGTCGATCAATTTCTCATCTTGTTAGTTAGCCTACTGCATCCAATCAGCGCACAAGCGTAGTACCTACCCTTTCCGTTCAGAGTTAATGTAATGTGTTCCAAATGTTCCATTTGGGGGAGTGTGTTTTTGTATTGGGGGAGGTGAACAAGTCATCCGATTTGGGGGGAGTTGACTCATTTTCGGGGGGAGTGTTTTCATTTGGGGGATGTACTCATATTAGGGGGCGTCTTTTGCACTTCAGGGCCACCGTAACAGATGGACTTTTCATCAAACACAGATCCTGAATATATCTGTCAATGTGTAATGTAAAGACTAAACATGGCTTCCTCCCAGTCTCTCCTTACAAGGGCTGGGGTCTTTCTATGCAGAAAGCAGATGAATGAGATGATGTTGATTTGTTGTAGAATGTTTCCATGAGAAAACAGACAAAAAGACATCCAAAATTGGAAGCCTAGATATTGATTCAAAAGTGAAGAGTCATGTATTGAGAGTGTGTGTGTGTGTTTGTGTGTGTATATGTAAACCTGTGTGTGTTTCCTGCAGGCTCCCCTGGCTCAACCGGAGTCCCCTACAGCCTCTGCAGGTGAAGACGTCCAGTCTCTAGCTGAGTCCATAGACTCAGACCATGAGTCTGTGGGCAGCAACTCCAACGTCAACAGTGATAACCCAGGCACGGACAAGGACAAGCAACACTAGGACAAGAACAGGGATGACTCAGTGGCCAAAAAGCTGGGCAGCTTCAGCAAAACCCTTGGGATCAAACTGAAGAAGAACATGGGTGGTCTAGGAGATTTGGTAAACGGCAAGATGACCAAGTCCAACACTGTCTCGGGACGCAGCGCAGAGAATGGAGAAAAGGTGAAAAAGAAACTCTAAGACCAACAAGGGGAGTAAGGAGGAGGCAGGCCAGTCTGCCAGCTCCACATAGTCTGAAAAGGCCACTAGCCCTTTCCCCCCACAGACAGAGACAGGCCTTCTGGCTTGTCCCCTGTCGAGAGGCAGGAGGGCACAGGGAAAAGCTCAGGAGAAAAGAGCCTGGACAACTGGAAGTACAGCACTGACGTCAAGCTCAGCCTAAACATCCTGTGAGCTGCCATGCAGGGCGAACGCAAGTTCATCTTCGGGGGCCTGCTGTTGACCAGTCACCGGCACCAGTTCCGCGAGGAGATGATCAGCTTCTACCTGAGCAGTGCCCAGGAGCGCTTCAGCCAGGAGCAGGAGGAAGGAGGGGGAGAAGAAGCCCCCTTCCAACAGGGTATCACTGAGAAAGCCCGAACAGGAGTGTCTTCAAGAGGGAGAGATCTGACAGCTCCCCCCCAGACAGCTGCCCCTAGACATCTTTGTATACCTGCATATTTTTACAGTAAACAACTGGTTGCATCAACAGTCAAAATTCATGGAAAATATCATTTATCTCAGTTCTATTTTCTCAGTCAGTCATTCATTTGTGTAATGTTATGAACAAGGAGTAGAGGTGGATAAAATCCTATTGAACTTGTCTGGTCTGGGCCTATGGAGTTCGTAACATTTGTTTGAGTCCTGTCAAGTAAGGTAACATTCCAAATCTGAAACTGACTCGTTCCTCCAGTGGCAAAGTTCACTTTGCTAAACTGAAAGAAAAAAGGCAGTACTAAATGTCCTTGGTGCATTAACAATATATAGCTCCTCATATTTTGAAGTCTTTAAATCTTGATCTGAGAGAAGAACTGTTTCGGATGAAAGGGTATCACATCTAACTTCTGTGAAGGAGAGCCATCCGCCATTTCAAGGAAAGGGGGAACAGCTCTGAACTTTCTTACTCACATCTAAGTGAGAGAGCCAGGAACAGGCCAACAAATCAATCCCTGCACTGCCCGTCAGGATTCTAACATGACCTAGTTTACTGAGTGTGTGTGTGTGCGCGTGTGTGTGTGCGTGTGTGTGTGCGCGTGAGTGCATGTGTTTGGTGTTTGTTTCTCTTCTCTTTCTCATCTGTCCATCCTATTGTTTGAGAAGGCTTATCCACCCAGCTGCAGTAGGAGTGAATGTTTCCATGTCTCGTGATAGTACTGATAGCCAAAGCAGTATGTGTGTGTCTAAGACTCACTTATCAGTCTTGAATCACTTCCCTATGCTCCAGTTCGTGGCTGACTCACTGTTATATCACTGTTCTCACACAGAACTTAGAACCACATACTTGTCATTATGCACATGTTGCTGTTGCATGCAGGTGTTTGCATGGTTTGAAAGGGGGCGTGATATTAATTAACAACCTAAAGCCTCAAACGAAATGTATGTATATTGGCCGCAGCGTTAGTTGTCCACTTCTTTATTGTGATCTCTTGTTTCCTCTCTTTTGAAAACACATGCTGAGAGAGACAGAGGGGATTGTGTTTCCGTATCTTTGGTTGGCTTTTGAATTTGCATGAGGGTCCTCCCTGCTGTTTGGAGCAACAAAGAGCTCTGTCAGACACATGAAGCAGTCTTTGGCAAGCCTCTCACCCTCTCTGGGAAGAGACAGCCCTGGATCCATGCTGCCACTTGCATGGATGGAAGTCATCTCCCTCATTAAGATATTGATGAAAAATTATAATTTGAATAATCCTGCTTTTATGTCATTTTCAGCTGCATCTGTGGCCTCTCTCACGTAATCAACCTGTACTGGCAAATTAAACAAAATGGAGATGTATTTCTATAAATATTGATGTTCCTGATGAGCACATGGACTACGCTTTAAGATATTCAAATTAAACCAAAGAGTGATTCAGCACATTTACATGTGCACTGTATGGAAAGGTTACCTTAGATGCCTTTCTAAGAAGTTGGACATATTAACCACAGAACGATCGCGCGATAGGCCACTTTGAGATACTATGGTTTTATTAACCATAACCAGAATGTTTGTGGCGCTAGACTTTTATTGGGCGAGTGTCTGGATTTGAGATGTTCCAGCACAACTGTAGTCAGTAGCACTGCTCTGAGCTGAGCTTTCCTCCTTGGGGCCTTGTTCTCAACACCCAGTGCCAGCCTCCACTCTGAGCTCATTCCACCCCCCTCATCCCCCAGGGGCCATGCCAGAGTAGGTGGCATCACATGGCCTGAAAGGAGGGGGAGTCACAGACACTGTTCCCAGTGTGGAGAAAAGACTGTCCCCCAACCCCATTCAGAACCACTGTCTTTCTCCCTATCTCTGTAAAAAGTCAATCAGAAAGCTGCAGCCGATTCAGAACGCAGCAGCTCAAGTCCTCACTACCACCAAGAAAGTGGATCACATCACTCCAGTTCTGAAGTATTTGCATTGGCTTTCTGTCCAACAAAGAATTGACTTTAAAATCCTGCTGCTGGTTTATATAGCACTGAATGGTTTAGGGCCTAAATACATTTGTGATCTGCTGCTACCTTATGAACCATCCCGACCCTTCAGGTCATCCGGGACTGGTCTACTTTGTGTTCCAAGAGTCAGAACTAAACATGGAGAAGCAGCGTTCAATTTTTTTGCTCCACAGGGTCCCTCTGGGGGGCATGCTCCCCCAGAAGGAAAATGTATTGCATTTTACAGTTAAACGCATCAATCTGGTGCACTTTGAGAGCAAAATTAAGAGGCTAGATCTATGTAGAATCTGTGCTCTTGTAAACAATGTAATGTTCTTTTAACCATAAAGACATTTTTTGTATAGCATACATCATAAAAAAACAAATAAACAAATGGGATAACCTGTGTTGAACTACTTTCTTTTCTATAAGTGAAAAGCATCACTTACTGTAAAGCTAACTCACATCCAATAGACATCATTTTTTATATTTTGTTACCAGGTTACCCATTTCTGTTTCAAAAATGTGAGTCTCACCTAAAGGTGAGGAGTTTGGCATGCCTGTCTGTTTCTTGCTTTTTAAATGTATTTAATGTTCTATTGAATGTTCTTAATGGTTTTTAACCTTGTTTTCTTTGGCATTATATTTTGATGGTTTTATGTGAAGCGCTTTGAATTGCCTTGTTGAAATGTGCTATACAAATAAACTTGCCTTGCCTTGCATATGTCTCTTGTTCTATCTATTTCTCTGTTTATCCTTCTCTCCCTCTCTGTTCTGTGAGTCAGTTCCCAGTCAGCCATGCCCACACAGGAGGATGGAGGGGTATCCTCGCACAGCAGGTCAGGCAGCAGCATCAGCACAGCACACCGGCTCCCACGTCCAGTCTGAGTGTCTGGGCTGAAACACTGGGTAATTCCACAACCCACTCTCCCCCCTCCTCCCCCCTCAATCTGCTTCCATCCATCAATGTTTCTGTCTTTAACAATTCCATTCCACCACTCACTGATAACAGTACCTTATAGATTTACAAAGCTTTTTGGTGAGATAACTCCACCCACCAAGCCCAAGTCAGAACAGCTTCTATTAATCCCATATAACTGTCTTAACTTTGCCCCTGGCATCTAACCATGCACATGTACCCTGTGAAAACCTGAGAACCATGCTGGTGTGAAAAAGTACAGTCTGCCATGGGGCCTGTACCTGTTCTTGTTACAATCGGCAAAACATTTCAACTTGAAATTGAAAACTTGAAGAATGTTGCAGCTTGACCTATGACTCAGTTTACAGAAGGTGGAACACAATAGACAGATTTGCTTTTCTGATTGTCCAATAGCAATTTTGTACTTTCCCTGACAACAGTACCGTGGCAACAATCAAGGACCCTCTGATGCCTACGGGTGTGCAGTCTTTGCTTACAAAATGTTGTATAACATGTATAATCAGTTTAACAGCTATTTAATGTTTACCTATATATAAAATGCACAAAAGGTTTTCAAAGTAGGCTAATATGCTGAGATAACACCATCACAACACTCAGCCCTCCGTATAGGCATTGCTAAGGCTGCTAGGTTGTATGTGGTGCTGGCTTGGTGTGGTGTACTGGTGGATACTGGGACACTGTTCAGGGGTCAAATTTATAAAGCTTGCATACGCACAAAACAAGGCTGAAAATGTGTGTACGCCACTTTCCACGCAAAGATTGTGATTTATAAAAAACAAAGTTGACGGGAGAATGTGCGGTCCTCCACGTAAACTCTGACCATCCCGTAGGCCTACGCACATTTAGGAAACAGTTGGAATTGGCGACGAAGATGACCGTAATGTAGTCAGACTGCAAAAAGTAAATGTGGGAAGAACAATTACTCGTAATATTTATATATTTCGTTTTCCTCACACACGTTTTTTTTCACTCGATTTCATCATTATCATGAAGATTTAATCCGGCAGTATTATTTGAGCTTGTACTGAGTGATAATTGTTCCATAAACAACTTGTACAATCAACTCATATTTTTAATCAAAATTCAGCGCTGTCTCACCATCATATTGTCCACAAATATGATGCACAAATAAATCTTGTGCCGCCCCCTACCCCGTCGGCCGCCCCTCAACGGAACGAGGACTGCTACTACCTGGCAGAGGCAACAAAGGGAAATGCTGTATGGCACCGTCTCAGCAAGCAGGGATGCCTGCAGCTGCCTGAAGGGGGCGCCAATATGCCAATTCCCCACAAAGTGAAACAATAGATAAGAGAAAACTGCACAGTTTTTTTTTTTTTTAGATGCTCGTGCGCCCCCCACGTGACATGAAAAAATGACTAAAACCGCCCCTGAATACAGTCGTTAAGCTCCCGCGCAATCATTACACTCCATGTCCTAGTTATCCTGTTTCTCGACTTGCGGTATCACTGGCAGTTTACGCCACTCGCACAGGCTCCACCAATAGGCAACTGTGTCTGAGAAGTTGTCATGCGCCATGATTCATCGTAAAGAACAATCGCATGCCAGGGTCTTGATGAGATACTAGATTAGCATTCATGAGGTGCTTTACATTGACTATTTATGGTTAAAAATGGGCGTGTTCAGGGTGGGGTACACTGCTGATTCACATACGCACACTTGTGGGTAATATGCGATTTATAAAGGGAACATTGCGTACAGATGTGTGTACGCACGGTTTTATAAATCTGCATTTTTGTGTGCGTACGCCATTTTAGGCTTTGGGCGTACGTACACTTTTAGTAAGAATCCTACGCACAGTTTTATAAATGAGACCCCAGGTCTTCTCGTGCAAAGCAGCTGGGCCAGACTGTCTCTCCTGCCACCCTCAAGCACTGTGCTGACCAGCTGTCTCCAGTGTTCACCAACATCTTTAACACCTCCCTGGAGACATGCCATGTACCAGCCCTCCACCATCATCCCTGTGCCCAAAAAGCCAAGGCCAACAGGACTTAACGACTAAAGACCTGATGCCTCTGTGGTAATGGATAAAGTATTTTGAGTGACTATTGCTGGCCCATCTCAAAGCCATCACGGACCCTCTCCTGGACCCCCTGCAGTTTGCCTACAGAGCCAACAGGTCTGTAGACGATGCAATTAACATGGCCCTTCACTTCACCCTCCAGCACCTAGACTCCCCGGCATCCTACACCAGTTTGTGGACAGCTCTGCCTTCAACATCATCATCCCCGCTTTGCTTCAGGACAAGCTCTCCCAGCTGAACGTGCCCGACTCCACCTGCAGGTGAATCACAGACTTCCTGTCTGACAGGACGCAGTGCTTTAAGCTGGGTACACACGTCTCTGACTCCCGGTCCATCAGCACCAGATCTCCTCAGGGCTGCGTCCTTTCCCCTCTGCTTTTCTCCCTGTACACCAACAGCTGCACCCCAGTCCACACTGTGGAGTCCTTCCGCTTCCTGGGCACTATCCTCTCCCAGGACCTCAAGTGGGAACTGAACATCAGCTCCCTCACCAAGAAAGCACAACAGAGGATATACTTCCTACGGCAGCTGAAGAAATTCAACCTGCCAAAGACAATGATGGTGCCCTTCTACACAGCCATCATTGAGTCCATCCTCACCTCCTCCATCACCATCTGGTATGCTGCTGCCACTCCCAAGGACAAGAGCAGACTGCAGCGTATCATACAAGCTGCTGAGAAGGTGATTGGCTGCAATCTACCAACCCTCGAGGACCTGCACACCTCTAGGACTCTGAGCCGAACAAGGAAGATTGTGGCCAACTCCTCCCACCCTGACACACTCTGTTCCAGCTACTCCCCTCTGACAGAAGGCTGAGGTCCATCAGGACAAAAACCTCATGCCATAAGAACAGTTTCTGTCTATCTGCTGCTGTTGCTCCATTCTTATTTGTATTTTTATATATATTTCTATTTTCTATTTTACATTGTTTAGTTCTTAGAATTAGTTAGACTATTGTACTTCTCCTGCTTTTTTAATTTAAGATCCGTATATGTTTATTGTATGCACCTTCCTGCCACAGTAAATTCCGTGTCTGAGTAATAAACCAAATTCTGATTCTCACAGTCATGTGAACTATGGCTACATTGTGTTCCATGCAATAAGGAAGAAATCCATTGAATTTTGCCCTGCCCATTATTATTGCCTCACCAGTTTCCATAAATATTTGCATGGGTGCGATGAGGGAACAAGGTGTACTTCCTGTTGCTTGTGTTGCACTGGGTCACAAGTCAGGTCAGTCCCAACAGTTTTTGTCAATGCTTCTAGGCTGAGAAAGCTAATTTCATTATTATATGTATTATTAATATTATCAAATCATAATCAAATACAATTTTATTTGTATAGCCCTGTTATCAAGAAATGACACAGAGAACTACACAGATATCAGTTTTGTATGCCACGTTGTGCATAGTTGATATATTTTGCTGGGTATGTTGTCTGACGAGTTCCTACTGTTTTTCACCATCTTGACATGAGGGCGGTGCACAGTGCTGTGTCTCCTGTTGACTGACATATTAATTCTACAACAACAAGATCTATGGGAGGAGCATCTCCTGCAAAGGAAACTGACACATCCCTCTTCAAAATTATTCAAAATTTAGGAAATACAGTGTAACACGCTAGACATGTCTACTTGTGGAGGAATTTATGCTACACATATAAGGAGCACAAACAGTCGATTGGCGCTTATTTATGAATTTATTTCCAAATGTAAACTTCACTATTTCATGCACACAAGTTATGACAGCATACATTGTTCAACAAATTATGTTAATTTTCATATTTGCATAGGACATTGTCACAATATATTGTCTAACATGTACAAAATAAGGTCTTAAAAAGATACAGCAGAGCAACTATTGACCAGCACGACAATGTCGGTGGAATCCATGGAACTGTACAACTGTAATACTTCAGCGTAGTGATTTGGTTGATACCCAGCAGTCAAGTAGATGAGGTCATGATGTATGAACTGGCCATAGTTGAGTAGAAGATATATTTTACAGAGAAAACCTGGTGCTGAGGGAGAAGATCAGCACCATGAAGTTACTACAACAGGCATTTCATGGTGATGAGCAGAAGAGAAACATACAGGGCCCTAAGGCCTTTTCAGGCTCTTTTTCATATACACCACTATTACACTAAGAGTAGCAGGGGTATTAATAACAATGAAAGGCGCTGAACAAACATTGACTGGCTAATTACATAATGCCACAATATCCTATAGTCTTCCACTGTGAATCTATGGGATAAATCACCAAAGTATTGTTTTGTTCCTCATAAGGCATCTACCTCATGGATAGTCTGTCTCTCCGGTTGTCTCTGGTGTAGTCCGGTTTGTATGCTGCACAGTGCATGTTCAGGCAGTGGGGCCACAACACTTAATCACTGAAAGGTGACAATAGGGATGATCAACAGCCATGCCTCAAGTCAGCAACAATCCGATATATAGCTATACATTTATCCATTTCCATATTTTATTTTGTTTAAGTCCTTTCACTGACACATCCATAGTTTGTTCGCATCAGAAAAAGACGACGCAAGAGAAGAAAGTTACTTGTTGTCAATGACACGTGTTAATAAACACCTATGGTGTGTCAACAAATATGCAGTCAATCATTAGAGTCCAAAACTGGTTGGACTAACCAACCAATGGAATAACATTCATACGTTTCTTTAAGCCTTTGGTAATGACTTTAAACTGAGGAAGAGCAACATTAGGTTAGGTCTGTCTGTCTGTCTGTCTGAGAAGTCCAAGAGGCTGGTCTCCCTCACTGTTCAACCAGGTTTTTTTAATCATGGCTGTCATACTCCATCTCAACCCTGAAAACCCATTTAAAAAAGCATTTGAACCCTTCAATCAACAATTTTTTTAACACTTGGTGAGAAGACAAGCTAACTAGTTTAAGGATCTAAAAAAGGGGGCCAAACTTCTCAGAGAGAATGCCTAAACTGGAATAGCTTTCTGCTTTGACAGTCGCGGTCCCCAATATAAAATGTAAAAGAAAGAATAGGGAAAGGTTGCGAAATGTACCGTGTGTAGTACACAAAGTAAAACAAACTAACAGTATAATGACAAAAACATACAAAAACATGAAGCATTGGTGCATTGGTTTGACGCAAGCAGCACATTTATAACAAATCCATTTGCAATCCTTTGGAATGGTCGGGCATTCATTTGTAATAAAGATTGGTTATGTTAGAAATACCAGTAACAAACTATTTTACATTGTTCCTGTATAATATAGTAAAACTAATTAAATAACAAATGAATGCATGTGTAGATACAATCCAAATAATGTTGACAATGAGCAGACAAAACTGTACAGTAAGTCATTTTAGTTTGTATTTTGCATCCTTGAAGTTGTATAGCACTTGCATGGAATTACCACTATGCATTTGGCATACAGTAACATCTATCATGCTTTAATTTGTGATCAAGCACCAATCACGAGTCATGACACCATCCAACAGGTGATTGAGTTCATGTCTGATGTATGATTTAAAACAAATATTTATTCTGTACATAGGCTACCCCACAAAATACATACATCCTCTGTTGTGGATAAGTTAAAATGAAGCGTTAGTTTACAAAGACAAATAAACCAAAAATTAAGTTAATGGAGTTAACATTAGCCAATTCATTAGATGAATGAAAAAGATATGAAGTCAAATAACTTCTTGGGCTTAAGTAACTCATCTTTTAAAGACAGATATGAATTTTGGATAAACTACATAAAACATCAAGCATCACAGATATTGAAATTAAAATGACAAACATCTACATGACTAACTCACAATGTTGTGGTCTCGATGGTTATGAAACACTTTTAACTACAGTAAATATAAGAACATTACTTCCACACTTCTCTAACATGATTTAAAGGTCGGAAGATTTTACTTTTTTATCTTCAGGCCCTGCTTTGCCAACCCCTCCCCTTACTCCTCTGTTCTATCTATCCTAGCACAAGTACAACACTTCGTCCAGATACCATCATGGAGCATTCAGTGTATTTGAAAAAAGGGTGCCTTGTATGAAAAGTGAGGAAAAAAAACTGACAGCATAGCAAAAAAGCAACAATAACATAATGCCGTGACACTCTCAAATCAATGGTTAAAATAATATTTAAATGAAACTTGAACAAAGAAAAAGGAAAATACAACAAAATACAGGAATAATATGTACATTAAATGATCGAAACTTGGAGTCTATAACAGGGGCGTAGCCACGGGTAGGCCTGGGTAGGCACAGGTCTATCCAATTTGTTCTAAGGGCTACCCAAAAATGAAAATATCTCCAAAAAATGATGCACCAGGTGTACATCGCAAAGTACATTTTCTAGGCCTACCCAAAAATATTTTTCTGGCTATGCCCCTGGTCTATAAACCTCATTCTGTAGAATTAATATGAATGTTGTTTTGTTGACAAAGCAAGTACAGTAAAACTGGACATGTATGTGTTCGATGGCCTCTCATATTTCATTTCAAGTAGTTTTGGTACAGTGAACACAAAAGAAACTTGTCTAAAACACAACGTCCAGAGATTTACAGTTGCCTGTGCATGTCAATGATAATGCGCAAAGATGGATAAACTGGATTTACCACCATCTTGTATTTGATCTCAGTATAATAGTAAGAGCTCTGTATATATCCATTGACACTACAGGACGGAAGGTATTTCAAAGGGGCGTTCCACAGGGAACATCTCCATTGCACCAGTGTCTTCTAGACAGACTGGGTTGTAGGTACTGAAGGTACAAGCAAACAGGAAAGGGCTTGGTCTGCTCTGAGGTCTTTGTGTCACCAGTGTTTGTTAACCACTGACCAGCAGTAATGATTAAGCACTCAAGAGCACCAGAAAGGCTGGTAGATGCTGTATCCGTGCATTGATTATTAACTGATTAAAATAGGCAAACAGTCCAAATTTGCCCTGCTGACTTTGATCCTGAGGTAAATGTGCAGATTAAGATTAAGAAATTATTCATGTACCCTGTTTGACAAGGAAGTGACAGTCTCACAACAATAGGATTTGTTTATTTCTGTGTATGTGCTGTACAATAGAATTTAAGACCTTCTAGACAACAGTAAAATGTTAACTTTAAAATGCATCATAGGAATTCAATATGTTGAAATAATTGTGCTGCAAACCAAGTTAACTAAATAGCAGGTAAAAAAAATATATGGTGTGATGGGAAAAATATGCAGAAACTTGCACAATGGATTTGGAACTGAGACAGCTAACTAGAATGAGACATGCCTGCTCACATAGTCTTTCACTGGGAGCTTGCAGTTGAACAATGGCATTCAACGTGTCATCTTGCAGCTTGGAAACTATTTAGATTAATCTTCAAGTGAGTGGCCCATTGAACATACCCATTAATTTGATCTAAATAAGGGATGTTTTCTTTCTGAAGGATGTGATAGAGTGGGATATTATGTGTGCCTTTCTTCAGTGAGTGGAGAGACCGGCCCAGTAGGGACACCCAGGGACAAGGGCTGCTATTCTGAGTCCTAAACCTGCTTCTTTGGCTGAAAAACTCTATACCCATATACCAGTCTGGCTACCAGTCTGCTAGGTCTAATTTACAGAAGAAAAAAAGGGCTTAGGGAGCATATATGACAAAGGGATGGGGGCTATAGGACAAGGGTACTGCATTTTGAATGGTCACATGAGAGATGGGTAGAATTCTAGGCACGTTTAAAGGGAGTAGGATGAGATAATTCTCTACCCTGGTGATTCAGCATTGAAAGTACACGTGTATAACATGGACTGACAGAGTTTGGACTTTGGTGATCTTTTTCAGGAAGATCAACAGTGCCTTTATCCTGAATTAGGGATGCATGTCTGTGTCAGTGAACAGAAGTCAGCTTTCTCAAGGAACATCAGAACACTTAATCTTGTCCAATATGCTGTCATTTCGGTTGCACTGGTTCAGAGTTTGAAAGCAACTGTTTCAAAGCTCTACAGTTACAGAAGCGTTGTATTCTGGTCTGTGTGCACTTCAAATGTCTCCTCACAGTATTTTGGGAAGTACTCTATGCTCAGGATAAAGCTGGATAATGTTTAGGTAATATTATTTTCTCAGCTCTTTTTCTCCTTCTACAGATACCCATCCATGTTTGTTGGGAGGGGAGGAAGAGTGGAGATGGGGATTCTGACTGTCTCATCTGTTGGACTGATAAGCCTGTGACAAACCTTGTCTCTTTATCAAGGGACCTCTGAACCTGTCCAGTCTTTTGCCTCTTACAGACAGCCGTTTTGTTTATACTTATCTGGTGTTCCCCACTGGCCAAAACCCATCCCTGCTTTGACCTGGTCCGGCATGCTCTGTAACATCCTGGCCTACATTTATCCGCTGGTGGTCAGGTTAGGGCCTCCTAGTGGTTTGAGTGCTGTGGGCTCTGCGCTGTTCTCACTTTCTCTGTATCAACTGATAGGCAGGTAGAGCCAGCCAGGCAAGGAGGACTCCAAAGGAATGGCATTTTGCCACTCCTCCTGTGGGCTATGAATAGCTGCTTGTGGGATGCAGACGTTTCCTTTGTGGAGGGCCACACCAGGCAGCGGTAAGGAGGGAAGTGGGCAGGGTGTCTGGTTCTACCTGAGAGATTGCCAACAGCCAGGCTTAGGCCTAGTAAAGACTGGCTGAGAATATAACCCTCTTTCACTCCTGTCTCTGGTGATTTCTCCATGCGCTTGTGTAAGGGCTGCAATTCCTTTCATATGCAGTATGAGTCCCTTTCTCTGTATTATTGCGTGAAATATTAGTGTTGATCACTGCATGGTGCTTTTAAAAAAACAGTTGCATTGAAACTGGATTTTCTCCATTTGTGTGTGTGTGTGTAGGGGGGAGGCGTAGATGTATTTTTGAATGTGAGTGTTCCAGCACTCACTATCTTCTCATTGCTGGTTGACATCAATTATGCATGACATCATTTGTCGATTTGATTTGAACCTTTAGAAATCAAATCAGTTCAAATGGCAGAACACAGAGCTAAAGAACCAGGAGATATTCTTGTTTGCAGGAGATATTAAGCACACGTCTTTTCCATTCTCACAACACAATGCCATTTCATCTGAGTTCCATCCTCACCATTTTAACTATATCTTTCTACAGACAATCTCAGGTAGAACCAGACACCCTGCCCACTTCCCTCCTTACCGCTGCCTGGCGTGGCCCTCCACAAAGGAAACGTCTGCATCCCACAAGCAGCTATTCACTTTGAGACTGAACCTAGTTCTCCTAAAGGTGAATAACTAAAGGAAAGAGTGCAAATCTGGTTGAGTGGAAGGCTGCTTAATGTATGTTTCTCTTCATCGTGTTCATTCTTGCAACCTAACAAGGCCATCCCTGAGCAGGGCACAAAATTCAACCTCTGTTGAATTTCAGACTAAATTGATGCTTGTATTGTGCAGTCAAGGTGAGTACTTAGAAGAAGCAACTATCTTGAGTCCTGAGGTGTATTTGTATACCTCTTCCCATCACCCGTTTCTTCTAAAATGATTCAATCAACTTGTCAGTCAGTTTTTTTTTTTTCATTTTTGTTCTTCTAAACCTTAGATGAAAAAGAGAAATACAACACAAGGGACAACTTGCCATGGACAGTAGCTAGAAAAATACATATTGTACAGGATGTGAATATTGCCATCTGGGAAAGGCATTACCTTAGGCTAAAACAAGGAATTGCACTACAACGAGCAGTTATGTACATTATGGTACACCACAGCCAGAGCGGGATTAGCAAAGGAGCGTTGTTAACGACTGTGCAACACCGGTGCTATGAGGAGAAGACAGGCCTCAGGAGCAGGAGGCGGAAAGTGCATCTGGGTTTAAGGCGAGTTGGCTGGGCTGAGACTGAGGGTGGGGCTGGAGGCATCAGAGCGGCTGTAGTCGCTAAGTGATCCAGGATGCGTGGCGCTGCTACCAGCCCCTCCATGAGACCTTTTCAGCATGCCAGGCTGGAAATTTGAATGACGGCGAGCATGTTTCATCAGATGGTCACTGCGCATGAAGCGCTTGTCGCAAAGTGGGCAGCCAAATTTTTTTTCCCCCGTATGCGTGCGGTAGTGGCGTGCCAGTTCATCCGAACGGGCAAACTTCTTGCTGCAGTCTGGCCAGGTGCAGGGGAAAGGACGCTCACCTACAATACAGGAGGAAAGGAGAATTAGCTGTCAGTATTTACTCGTCACTAATAAAGTAATATATCAATATGGTTTAAACATGAACAGATTAGAGGGTCGACCATTTACTTATAACTGTGAAAGACTGATTGACCAAAAAGGAGCTGAAAGAAACCACACTTCTCTGCTACATGCCAAACAAGAACAGTTAGATATGTTTTTCTTTCAATGGATCATGAAAACGGTAGACAAAATGCGACACAGTCTAGCTTTAATGACTGCTTACAGCAGAAATAAGTTTTCCATGGAGGGTGTTAAGGTGACAAGAGACAAGTCATGAACACTGCCAGTCATTACTAACAGTAATTATCAGAGACTAGACCAAGCCAGCTGAACAAGACTGCAGTTTTTTGACCTTCTCTATCTCTTGCAAACAGATAGCCAAGTTATCAAGTCCACCAGCTGGGCGTAAAAAAGTTGGTCTTATCTCCTACGTTGGTCTTAGCTACGTCCGACTTTGTGATTTGAATTTACTCCAAGTGCACCAAGCTGGACAGACCACGGTCGTAGCTACGCCTGGTTAAGATGCGCGTCCTTGTGAAAATGCAAAAGCATCTTTCGTTGCCAAGCAACACATTTAAGAGCCTATCCAAAGCGCACTCTAAAGCTAGCTAGCCTATCTCCCTTCAAAACAAGGCAGGCATCCTTTCAGTTGTTTTATTATTTACTTTGCAATGTGCACCCAGTGCATAATTTTTCGGAGATATTTTCGTTTTTGGGTAGGCCTTAGAACAAATTGGGTTGGCCTGTGCCTACCCAGGCCTACCCGCGGCTACGCCCCTGGCTTATACCCTCAGGATGTTATCTAATGAGACAAGAGACACGTCCTTCTCTCCAAGTATGCTGCCCATGCATAATAAATTCGATATTGGTAAATGGAGTATATGGCTGATACATTTTTGGGCTGTGCCATTTAGGGAAACTGTTTCAACCACCGAAACCATGTATTTTCTGAAAGCTTACATGTGACCTGTGGAAAAGACTACAGGTTTGAACACACATTTGACCATTTCTGAACTGTCCAGTCATGCTTTTGGGAGATGCTAATTTGTAATGTAGCCCACATAATTATTAGGCTACTAAACCAGTCGTTCTCAAAGTGTGGTCCGTGGACCACTGACCTTCTGACATGACATTGCAGCTTCTGCATGGGTCGTACCAGAGCCTCTCTGGTTGTACCATGTGAGGGAGTTATCCTCTCCCAAATAGAGTTGGTAGGGTCCTTAGCTCGTCTTTTCTAAAAAGTTTTCTCAGATAGGCTACCGAATGCTGGGCCGGGCGGCCCAACCGTAACGATGCGCGTCAGGGAGGATGGATAGGAGCAGGGCCGGAGTGATGGCATCACTAGACAAGGTTTACCGATTGAAAAACCGCTGTTTATTTTACATAAATCTCCCAAAACTATTTTGCGCTCAAATAATGGCCAAACATTTTGTGTGGAAATCCCTATCTGCCTCACATCAAACCCATATGTCCTAGGTTTGGGCTAGAACAGTGGTTCTCAAACTTTTCACACCCCGTACCACCTCAGAAAATATTGAACTTTCCAAGTACCACCATTATGACCAACTTTAATATGCAGTAGCGTATACCCTATTGGGCTCCAGACAAACTTTTTTTACTAGAGCACAGTAGCCCCTGACTGAATGTTTTCTGAGCGCAAGCAGAAAATTTGGGGTACACCTTATATAGACCTGCAAAATAATTATTAATGTACAGAGGGTACAATTTCTGAGGAAATTAATGTGTGCTTGCGTCGGTTGCAGATGGGTCAGTTTTTTACAGACATTTTTACAACTGACAGCGACGCACCACACAAACTTGAGTTTAAATACCTTATTTAGTGTGACATTACGTACTGTACATGCAAGTCTAAGCTAAATGACTTAAATGTATGATGCAGCGCTTTTTGAACAGTCCTCCTATACCACGACACGATACTTGCTGATTATAACAGCACAACAACGCAAATACAGGCAGGGATGCAGTAGCTAACAATGCTAATGCTAAATAAGTATTTAGGCAGATTAAGACATGTTCATAGGAACCTAGCGAAAAACAGCCTAAACTTTCCAAGACTTTTAGCTAGGTTTATAGGTACCCTAGAGAAAAATAGCCTCAACTTTCCAAGACTTTTAGTTACGGTACTAATGCTGAGGGCTCACTGATATCGCTGTACTAGGACGTCTTATCTCTGCGTCGTTGCTAACGGGTGCTGACGTTGTGCACGCTCAATAAATTACAAATTTGTAGGTCTATGGAGCTGAATCAGGGCCAATGTTTTGTTTATTCGAAGAAAAAAATCTTTCGTCGAAAAACTAAAGCTTGACATTGAAAATGTATGTTTCGAAAACTTGAAAAATAAAACACTGTATTCAAAGAAAAAAATAAGTGTACCAATTTTTTTTTCAGGTTGAATAAAATTTAGATTAAATTCTACAATTATTTTGAATAAGTTATTAATTTTCATTTTTCACTTTCATATTTTCAGATAGTTTCACGTTTTCAGATTCAAAAATTTGTTTTCAGTTTCAGGTTGTTTTTTTCAGTTTCAGGTTTTTTATTTTTCAGTTTCAGACTTTTGGCCCCGATTTTGCGTAGGGGGCATGGCTTCAACTCAGAGGCGGGAATTATTTACATTTACATTTATTCATTTAGCAGACGCTTTTATCCAAAGCGACTTCCAAGAGAGAGCTTTACAAAGTGCATAGGTCACTGATAATAACAACAAGATAGCCCCATAGCATTGCGGGTAGCGAAAAACAAGAAGTACATACTGTGAACAACCAAAAATTAAGTGCTAAAGGGAAGAAACCATAAGAGCATGTAGTTAAGCAAGTTACAATTAAACAACATGAATCTCTAAGTGCAAGTGTACCTGTAGGAAAGCAATAAAAATAGGATTAACTAAAATAGAATACAACAGTTTAAATCAGCTACCACTAACCAATAAGAGCAACAGTCTAAGCAAGTCATTCAGATCCTTAAGGAAACTAGCATTGGGTTGAGCAAACCATTCCTAAGTACCGTTGTGCTCCCGAAACAAGTGTGTCTTGAGCCTTCTCTTGATGGTGGAGAGACAGTCTGTGACTCTGATGGAGGTGGGGAGTTGATTCCACCACTGGGGGGCCAGGCAGGAGAAGAGCTTGTGTTGGGACTGGGCGGTCTTGAGCGGTGGGACCACCAAGCGGTTGTCTGAAGAAGACCGTAGGTGGCAGTGGGGGTGTAAGGCTGCAGGAGAGACTTGATGTAGTCGGGTGCAGTCCCGTTCACTGCATGAGTGACAGCCTAACAAAGAGGCAGAAGAATCAACAGTCGGCATGGCGTCCGCTCCACCAACCCTGTCTCATACTTCTGCATATCTATGACACGGGTTTACACATCTATTTTGCGTGCCTTAAACGCCAAATCTCTGTTTTGTGTGCTGTTTATACTCAAATTCCTCCCATTCATTTCTATCAACAGAAAATGCTCTATCACACGCAGAACTTCATTAGGTGCGTTAGACTTCATGCAGCGCCAGCGTCGTCTGCAGCCGCCTGCAGCCCGGCTGACTTTACGCAGCCAATGGCATTCTCAGATTAAAGGTGGCACCGCTGGCGCTGCATGAAGTCGAACACACCTTTTAACTCTATCCATTATATGTCATCATTCAGACTCTGATTTTACGGAGATTCACGATAACGAAGCTTCAAATGTATTTGAGGGGAAATTTTCACCTCAACCACCTTTAAATAACAGCCAATAATTATTATTTGCCACCAACACCAAACAGCATTCTTATAAATATAAATAAGAACAAAATATAGGCACACACACACAGGAAATAATATAATAAGATGTAGTCTATACAGGCCAGGTTCTTGCCAGCTATGGAAGAGAGCGGACGCCATGCCGACTGCCGAGTCTTCTGCCTCTTTGTTAGGCTGTCACTCATAATTCCCGCCTCTGAGTTGAAGCCACGTCCCCTACGCAAAATCGGGGCCAAAACTGAAACTGAAAAAAAAAACCTTAAACCTTAAAATGAAAACATGAAATGTGAAACTATGTGAAAATATGAAAGTGAAAAATGAATTAATTACTTCTTAACAATAATTCCAGAATTCAATCGAAATTTTTACATGGTTTTATTTTTCAAGTTTTCGACCAAAACTCTTTTTTTTTTTGAATTAACAAAACATTTGGCCCTGATTTAGCTCCATATAGGTCGCACCTGCTTAAGTGCTTGTAAACAATGCTTGCACTGTCTTAAAACTGGTCGCAAAATGCAACCATTTGGTCACAGTCTGAAGCCCTGCCCTATTGAGCTACACAGTTCGCGCAGTAATTATCGTGGATGTTTGCATGAGCCACTACCCGAGAACCGTCAGGTAGTTGCACGGGCCAACATTTATTTTTGTTTCGAAACTAAAATATTATAAGGAAAGCAAAACTTAACTTAAAATTACATTTCATCTATATCATGGTTAAGGTATTTAAATATTTCTAAGATACCTCCGCGTACCACTAGAAGGGGGCACACGTACCATCAGTGGTACACAATACCATAGTTTGAGAACCACTGGGCTAGAATATTTACAACGTCTGCCTCCGTGCTTGATTAACAATCGGATCGTTAAGCAGTCTCAAAACTTGTATTTTTTTCTTAGCGTAAATTATAATGAGCTGAATTGCCTACATTAGGCTATCCGTAAAAAAATCGTGTGTCGCTAACAATTGTATGGCGCCAGGTCTGGAGGCCTGTTGTTCCGGGGATATAGCATACTATTTAGTTAGATAGTCCGCAAGTTTTTATTTATTGGCTAAACCTATTGTGAATTTGATATGCTGATAACATGATTTACATCTCAGAAATCTTCATATGAATGATCTACATTAGCTTATTTCAATTATCAATATGAATGAATGCTCAATGCATCTCCATGTCTCCTAATATAGGTGGTTGAGAGTGAGTCAGAGGCAGGGGCAGCATGCAGGGGCAGTGGAGACAGCTCTGTTGCTGAGGTGAGTGCTGAAAGGTGACAGGTAGTTGAAGATGTCCCATTGCTTATTGGGAAGTTTAGTTTTCAAAATATTTTAATGTCCAGCCCCTCAGTATGTATAACAACTATGGTAAATAGTTGTGGTAAATGCACCAGAATGCAGGAAATGTATACATAAAGTCCAATAACTTAATCTGTAAAATGAACGCTTCAATTCACATTGTGGGAGAAATTAGCCATGTCACTAGCTCAAAACCATCCGTCTTCCTTATCTTTGCTCACCATCATCAAACTAAGCTACCGTACGATCAAAATGATGGCTTGTACAATGTGCCTTTTTTCAGATGTAATTAAATGGAAGACATTTTGTCTGAGGAATCTGTCACACACATCAACACCACACAAACACAAATTATGTGTTGGGAAAGTGACACAAAGGGCCTCAACTGAATCTTTTTGGGGGTTTTGTCCAGAACACTGATTTTGAAGTTAGGAACCAGACACAGTTTAATTAGCTACACTCCAGATGCTAATAGTTTTCAGAATAGTTCCCCTGCCCATGTTCCAACATGTAACTATTTGTGACTCTACGCTTAGGAAATTATACCCTTCCTCCTCCATGGGAAGTTAAAGTAGGCTTTGACACAAATGTATCAAAAGCCAGATGGTCCTATATATCTTGGTGTGGTTTCCTAAGATTTTCATATGGATCGAGTCTAAATCCAGTATACTGCATTCAATGGCCAATACAGCTAATACAGTAGTCCCTTTAGTTCTGTCTAAGTAATTTTCTGCCTGACAATAGTTAACCCAGCATTCTAATTTTACCAACGTTGTGACTCTACAGCAGTGCTGTTTACTGATGCTGCAGGAAGTATGGCTTTTATAATGTTCCTTTTGGGATAGGATCATATCTGCCTAACAGAGAATGTCGGAAAAATACAATAAACGGAAAGGAGAGCTAGAAGCTTATACAGTAAATGGGATGACGGAGTACTGTTGCACATGTGGGCAAAGTCTGCCAAACTGCTGCCTTTTCTTTGTGGTTTACCTGTGGGTAACTTCAAAGATTCTTAGTACCTGATGCCAGTACTATATAAACAAAACAGCAACTCTGCGATCAGTAGGGGGGGTTCCCTTTCCTCCTGGTTACCAAAGCAGACAGACTCCAGACATGGCAAGTCTAGACAGCTCCAGTCTGCATCTTGGGCTCAGGCATCTCACCTCATCCCCAGACAGACTCATCTGAGCCCAACAGCACCCAGCCCACCTCTCCTCCCTTCCTTCCAGGACGGGGTGCATACACGCTACGTGCACACATGGGCATTGACACACGTACGCATATCTCACACATGCCTGCAAACTCATTTTAAAAAAACTCTCACCCTATATAGCAGTTTCACATGAAACGCACACCCTCCCATGCCCTGTTCCCTTCTCACAGTAGAACAAATACACAAAGAAAAAGACATTCTCATGCCGTTTTTCACACACACAGATACAATGCACATATAAAAACAAAAAAGGGCATGCTTTTTTAACCTTTTTTTAAACATCCTGGATTGAACCTCCTCCGAGCATATACAAAAAGACTGATATAGGCCGAATCCCAATATTCTGTCTTACCCCTACCCCTTACCCCTGGCCCTTAGTTTTGCGCGTTCCCGTGGGAGTAAGTGGTGTCCCAATACTCTTTTTGATTGAGAGGTAGGGCTAACACGAACAGGTATACACCCCCTAAAACCAAGTAAGCTCGGGAGCTTACTTGAAACCTAGGGGTATGTAAATACTGCACTACCTGCAACAATGGTGGACAGATCATCCAGGGAGTCCCATAAATGTAATATTGTTTTTTCAAGTGGTGCCTCATCTCCTAGGGTTATGTAGCCCTTACCCCTCAGTTTCGAGACATAAGGGCTAGGGGTAAGACAGAGTATTGGGATTCGGCCTAAATCTAAGATTAGCTTGTAGTTCCTAAAGCTACAGAGGGAAGATCAGTTTTACCGGCACTTGTGGTGCCCATCTACTATGTAGGCCTTTTCTTAGCAGTGTCTGATTTGGTGTCTTATTAAGAAGAGAAACAGCTTGGGGTGGCTGGACAGGACACTACAAAGTGAGTTATGGGCTGAAATGTAGAGCTGTGCTCTGCAAGCTGCAGTGTAAAAGATCCAACAACATCAATATTTCACTGTGCACTAGAGCTGAGAAACTCAGTCTCTGCAACTCCACAACAGTAATGCAGACACAGGGCCAGTCCTAGGCATAGGTGACATAGGCAGCCGCCTAGGGCGGCATCAAGAGGGGGGCAGCAAATTCCGTAGTTCATCCATTAATTAACCATCCCGCACCACCAGCAGAGGGAGCCAAGTCACATGTCCGTGTTGCAGTTGGGGGGCGCTCCCGGGGAGGGGGGGGGGGGGGGCACTCCCGGGGAGGGGGGCGCTGTTCATACTTCTTGCATAGGGCGCCGAATGTGCTCGGACCGGAACTGTGCAGACATAGTAGAAGCTTCAGGAAACCAACAGCAGTCCACTGAGGACTGACTACAGTTAGAATTGCACTGATCTGAAGTAGGAGAATAATTTTGCCCCACCCCTACCACATAACAGCGTGTGTTGTTTTCTTAAGAAATTTAATGAAAGCCCTAACATTCAATTGCAGAGCATGAGGACACAACACATTCATAACACCAGGCAAGGGGTCTCTGGTTAGTGCCATCCATCCAATCAGAGGAAGCAACAGGGAGGCTTGGAAAAAGAACACTTTGTTCTCAAGGGTAGACAAAGGTAGACGCTGCCCCTCAACAGTGGGATAGTATCACACACTCTAGCATTCAGCATCATTCAGTCCACATCTCCATGAAAGAGTGAATCTTGTCAGCCACTCCCTGAATCGCTTTGATTTCAGTTCCAGAGCCATCCCGCCACAGCAACGTGGCATCTGTAACGCCGGACACTCTGATTGGATGGTCGGTATATCTAGCTGCAGGGTGGCGCGTGGCCTGTCTTTCTGAGAGCGGGCGAGAGCAGGGATGGAGTGGGGTGGGGGAATAATTAGGACACTTTCCTCTAACAAACACAGTGACCCAGTTAGCCGGAGAGTGAGTTACATCATGCCTGCTTCCCTAAGCACTAGCACTCGTTTCTCCCCTTTGGGAAGATGAGATTATGTCACAGGTACTCATGTTATACAACTGTTCTCTTTGGAGCCACTGGGTCGGTAAATATAATGCTTATCCTTGGTTCTCTTTCCCTCTTTCTCCCTCTCTCGATCCTTCTTGTGAATGTTTGTCCTATGAATTTGAGTTTGCCCAGAGATGAAAAGGGGTTGGGAATCTGAAAGAATCTGGTGAATTTTGGAGATGATATTAGTGTTTGACGTGAGCAGCAGTAGATCCAAGAATCTACAACAATGACCTGTTCCATGAACAGATACCAGCATCTCAAGACAGATAACATTCCTGTTGTTTTCTTAGCCATAGGCCACGAGCAAATGAAGAGGTCTGTCCTTAAACCACTGATCAGTTAACAACAATTAAAGACAATGATTACTCTATTATTTCTACTGTTTAAAATGTTCTGAATATAATAAACAATGTTTGATCTACACCTTGCAATATTAATCAAAGGGACACATAACCTTTGGTCCAGGAGAGAAATATGTCTATCTATTAATTATGTTTCTTGTATCATTGATACGTTGATATTATTGGGGTGTGCTTGCCTTCGGCGAGCACAAACCATTGTTATCTCACATATATATTTATTGTGAGAATGCTGTTAAGCATTCAACCTTACAGGTTGTCCTCATAACATTCTTTAACATTCCATATTACTGCGCATCGAATATTTCAAATAAAAAAAACACTGCAAAGGTGTCCATCTGGCTGTTGCTTGGCAACGATTTATGTAGGAACTATAGCCTACTTTGTAGTGGCGGAAGAATAACGGTTTATTATTAAACTATTTTGTTTCTAATTGTTTTTATTTACGAAACCATATCAAATATTTGTAGTAACAGTTTTAGAAAAGCAATAAGCCCCGCGAGTCCGTGTTTTTTGCGCTGATTTTATAACAGGTAAGGGTTTTTTCGCAATAGTCATATTAACCACGATATCACAGACTCTTAATTACACCACATATCTTTTGGGGTTATTGGCTTGGTGTTCATCCAAAACAGCTGGTTACCTGTTAGGGTTACCTTGCCATGTTTATCAGAAGTAGGATCATGTCTGTGCCCACGTTTCTATATCATGCAGCGTTGATTTAAGTATTACTTTGCAATATGTGGTGTCATAAGAGTCTGTGATATCGTGGTTAATATGGCTATTGCCTAGACACAACTCCAAATACGTGATGAGTAGCCTACATTCGGGTAGTGTCTACGTTAACTAGTTGATTCAGAAGAATCAAAACAACATGTTGCCTGAAGGCCAACGTACTTAATAAATTAGTGACAAGTACTTTCATGTGCCTCAGTGACTCGCAGTGTAATGCAACGGATAATAGCAACGCATCTGCTTTTGCTCATGGGATCAAATCCCACTCAAATCTTTAATTTTCTTAGCTTCCATTTATTATGGTGTGAATGGCTGTAATGTAGTGCTCACTACATTTGTTCAGAATATACAATTATGAAATGAATTGATTTCAAAAGATACAGTGAAGAAACACTCAGCCATAGGCTACACATATCGCATAGGAAACAAATGTTTCCATGTTGTGTTACGTGTATTTTGATCGTATTGTCTGGGTTAGCAGCGATGTTCTTAGTATGAATTTTTTATATGTGGTGTCAAAATGAGCTTTGAAGTCGTGGTAAATATGGCTATAGCCTCCAAACAACCCCAAATACGTGATTAGTAGCCTACATTCGGGTAGTGTCTATGGGAACCAGTTGATTTAGAAGAAGCCAAATCAAAATGTTACCTGAAGGCCAACGTAGTTAACAAATACGTAACCAGTTGGCTAACCTTACAGAGCTGGTATAGCTCGCGGTGTAAATCAACGCACTTTCGTGTTCACGTCTTTTTGCTCTAGTGCGATCGAATCCCACTTCATGCGAGTCTGCAAATGTTTTATTTTTTTCTCCATTTATTTTGTCGCGAATGGTAGTCTAATGTAGTGCGCACGTAGCCCATAGGCCTACTTTTATTTTTGCCACAGCAAATATGAGATCCAACTTGAAAATCGCCAGTAATATGTTTGTGAATTTGTGACAAATCCGGTGATAGAGGCAGACTGATAGGTGCACGCACAGCTGGGGAACTAGTTAAATTGGGAACCAGTTGGGACGTAACACCGTCACAAACAGCCAAACCGGGGCTGGGGTAAGTGTTTGCTGCAGCTGGCGTTAATCCTACGAACAAACGCTTCGTAACTGGAAGGTTTTTACTTTTAATTGACAATACTGAACACAGATGTAAAGTAACTTGTCTTTACTCTAAATATCTTCTCCGTTTTCAATTTGAAGTAACAGATCTACTTATGTAGGAAATCTTCCATTGCATCCTCTTTCCAGCTTCACGCCTTCGGTTATTATTCAAGCCTACTGTGTTAATACTTTGACACACTTGCAAGAAATGATCCGCTGGTTAGATGTAGCATGATCTTGTTATTTACGTATAAAAACTCACCAAGAACATCGGCAACTCTGCACTATGAATTATTATTTTGATGTCATCTTAAATTAAGTGTCTGAACAGGACTGGGTGTGCAGGCACGCATGATTCGTTTCTCCTCCGTCTTGAACCTGATACCTAGATTCTAGGTTAGAAATGTTGCCAGTCTGTTGCCAATGACCAACGGTTGCTATGTTTTCCCAGCAAGTTCAAGTCATTCCAGTGTTGTCCTTTTACCTTCAAATTCGTTCAACCCAGACTTCAGCAACTGGTTTTCTGCTAAATTTTCACATGTTCCTGCTGCTTATCTTTCTGAAATGTTTCCCTTTTTGTTTTGCATTTTTCTTCTTCTTTTCTTCTGTTTTCTGCCTTCATCTTGGTCCAGAGGCCTGTTCCATAAAGCCAGTTTATTGAATAAGCCAGACTTATGTCAGTTAGTCGGACTCATTTCTTGTTCATTCGGTTCCATAAAGCTAGCTCAACGTAGTTCAAACTCATTTACTATGGCAACTTAAGCCTAGTTTATACTTATGTCGCCGACACTTTTGAAATGGTCGCCGACAAAAAAAAGAAAAGTGTCGCTCAGGCTGCTGCATTTATACTTCGGGAAACAGTCGACTGTGCTCAAGGTTGGCGTAACGTAAACGGAATCGTTTTACTGTTACATTCGTAGCTATGGTTACATTGTTTATGCTTTACCCTAAGTGATCGATCGGAGAAAATGACTGTAGCTAATTTTGAGAGGCATTATAAAGGTGTGGATATGTTCTAACTTGCTCCGCCAATCTCTTCTCTATTCCTTCCATCATAAACAGCGTTCACTGAAAATTCAAAACAATGAAGTCAACGACGCGTGCCGTCTATCTAGCCAATCACACTTGCGCGACACAATGTGACGACATCAGCGCCAGTAGAAATTTCTCCTGGTAGGCGACCTTTTCAAAAGTGTCTGCGCCCTAAGTATAAATTGGGCTTTAGGCTACGAAACTAGTCTGGTCAGGGTCAGACTAACTGTCAGGCTTAGCGTAACTTGGTGCTTAACCAGACGTCCCTGTAACACTGACCCAACGGGAAGACGATGATTTACCATGTATATTCTCATTTTGTTATTCTCATCAGTTCAACATTGATAGAAAATCAACGTAAATAGCCTTCATAGGCTTCAACATTTAGCCTAATGCATTAAACAATGATGAACAATGCTTTGATAGGCTACGCACCATAGCCGTTAAATGTATGGATGTTAGTTTGTGATTTCAAATGTTTAGGCATCAGGCATAGGCCTACATCTCAATCTAAATTATCCGAGTATAATTATCATAGCAATATAATTGTTAACAGTAGCCTACAACCTAAATCCGCCCCCCATTTCCCCGATACAAAACCCATGTTAAAAAGTTAGCACTAGGCTACTGCATAATGTTTTAATCAATAGTAGGATATTTATTTTAAACAATGTCAAAAAATAAACAAAAGTCAATTTAGATTAGTTTAGAGGGTATTTTTTAATCAACGAAGGTCTACGTTCACGACGTTAATCATGGCATGTCATTTTACTTTGATTGAAGCGGTGGATGAGTCATTGTACATGATTTAAAGGGGACGTTCTTTCTGGAAGAAGTCATGTGGCCGTGTGCATTGCTTTTGCCGTGGTGGATTGTATGATCCATGTTTTACCTCTCGGGCTGTTAAAAAATAGGGTGCACGCGCAATTAGCTTGACTACGTAAATCTGACTTTAATTAGTAGGACTGCGTGAGCTGAAATTGGCCTTTATGGAACCGCTTAAGCCCGGCTTGACTAATTAAACTTATTCAAGTCTGGTTTACGACTTTAAGTCTAGCTTTTTTGAGCGGCCTTTATGGAATAGGCCCCAGGTCCTTTCAAAAATACCTTTCACAGCAGTATTTTCCAACTGCCAGTATTTTTTTATGTTTTCTCTTTTCTGTACTTTTCTGCCTTCATCTTGCTGCAGGTCCTTTCTAACATACATTTCAGGCCTTTTAAAACTCCTGCAAATCATTTCCTGCTAAATACACACATTATTATGCATTGTTTCTCTTCTGTCTGATTGTTTTCACTTTTTGTTATGCAATTTTCTTTTCTGTAGTTTTATGCCTTCGTCCAGCTCCAGCCCCTATTTAAAATACTTTTTAAAATAGGGGCTGGAGGGCTTTGAAGCTTCAGCTCATAACTTTTTTTTTTTTTTCACAATTTTCAGCTTTTTTATCATGGTCAGCTATCCCCATTCAGGTTTTCCGTAACATCAGTTACGGTTCTTTGCCTTTGTTTTGCGGCACTCCAAAACGTTCAAATGGAGTTACGGTTTCAATTGAACTAATACATAACCTAGCAACAATAAACACATCTAGCATTAGCTTAGCCTACTCGCTGGCATTCAACACCAAACATCCCAAACATGAGTCGTTTGTAAGTATCTTACCCTGGCAGTTAAATCAAAAACACTCTTGTCTTGTGAGTCTTGTGACAGGTATCCACGTGTATGTTACATTGGCTTATAAAATACAGAGTTTATATCGTGATAAGCGACTAAGTGAGCGAAGAAATGGAAGTTACTGTATTTCGCCTTGGCATGACCACTTACGATAGACTATGGTATACTACTGTAACTTCAAAATATGGGTCAAAAGTGCAGTTTAAGATCAACAATTTCAAAAATGTCTAGTTTAGATAATGTGTAATCACTAAAACATCAAACTGCTAGATTTCCAGTGTCCTACCTAAAATGCATTTGGCAGGACAACTACTTTGAAAGTGCAAAAACTTTGAAGTCGTTTTTCTCAGTTCTACACTTCGGCGAGTTACGGTCTTTTGGCTTTGTAGGGCAGTATTTCATTCTACTCTTCACTCTAAGTATTTTGAGTTGTAAATGAGCAGAAAAAATATGCTTTTAAATATATGTAATCTTTATAAATAAGTAGGTTATGCATTTTTATATAAAATATATAGAAATATCAGTTGTAAAATGTAATTCAAATACGGACCCCTGCAACCAACGCAAGCAAGCACACCTTACAATTTCCACAGAAACTGTACCCTCTCTAGTTATTATTAGGGTTCATCCGGTAGGAGGGAACCTTTTGTTATTGTTGGTATTCTTATTATTAGGGATCCTCCGGTAGGAGGGAACCTATTGTTATTGTTGGTATTCTTATTAGGGTTCTTCCGTCAGTAGGACCCTATTGTAATTAGGGTTCCTCTGGTAGGAAGGAACCTATTGTTAGGGTTCCTCCACCCCATTGCTCCAATTCTTCTGAAACTTAGTGTGCATGCCTCAAAAAAGCCTCAAGGACCCATAAGGTCCGCCATGATGGATTTTCCTGTACAGTGATAATTTTGGAAAACCTTCAAAATTCCTCTTCTCTTGAACCAAAGGTCTAAATGACTTGAAATTTGGTATACATATGTATCATTAACGTATTTAGAAATATTACTTAAGGCAATTGAATCAATGACAAAATGGTTGAAAGGGGTGTATTTATGTTAATATACGCATTGCCTCAATATGTTTGTGTCACTAAATCAAATGTATTTTTGAAGGATGATTCAAACCTAATAGGCTTTAAGGTGACATGCCTCTGAAGTACCATGCAAAGTTTTACCTTGATATGTCAAAATATGACTGAATTACAGCTCTTTGAACTTGTACCAAATCTGACAATGCTCGCCATTGGAGAAACAGCTTTTTTTATTATCCAGTTATGGAACTTTGTGTATTCCATGCCTGGGAATGGCTCAATTGGCTGAGATGCAAAGGGTTGTAGGTTCAAAACCAGTCAGAGGCATAGTTTTTAATTTTTTATTCTGACAAAACGGTTTCTAGTCTTCCGATAAATCCTCTGGTTGTAAAACATAGCAATGCGTGTTTATTTGAGCCCATCACAACACTCCAATCATCTGTTTAGCGAGACAAGCCAGGTTCACCACAGTAGCTAGCTACTTATAGTCTACGCATGGTAGAGATAACGGTAATGGTTATCTCTAATGAAGTAAACTGATTGTTCAGGTGGATCCGTTGTCCGTTGCACAAATTCATTTCAGTAACCTAAGCCAGGACACATCCCCACTGATGCTAGGCATGATTTGAAATTCCCTTCCATGCACGTTAGGGCACTCCAAACAACCTTTTTTTTAAACTATAACTAAGTTATTCTTTACAGCAGCAACCCAGTCATCCCGTTGTCCCATTTTCATAGGAAATGTACAAGCAACTTTGGCTGAATCTAACAACGCTTACCACAGGAAAAACAGCTTACTTTTTACTACAGTTACAGAACATGACACTATTCAACACTGAGAATAGCTCAATGGGCTTGGATGGTGACCTGTAAAGTATAAGGTAGTAGGTTGGAATCCAGCCATTATCTTTTGGCCTGTCATCATTTTGATTATCTGTTTAGTTAAACAGGATGACATCATTCTGAAATACCATGCACAATTTCATGCAATTTCACCTTGAAATGTCAACCGTTTCTTAACTTTTGTCCCAAAGCTGACCAAAGCTAATACTCTGTCCTTTCTATTCATAAAATCTCAACAGGTGGTGTGTGGGAGTCAGGTGGCTGAGCGGTTAGGGAATCGGGCTAGTAATCTGAAGGTTGCCAGATTGATTCCCGGCTGTGCCAAATGATGTTGTGTCCTTGGTCAAGGCACTTCACCCTACTTGCCTCGGGGGGAATGGCCCTGTAGTTACTGTAATTCGCTCTGGATAAGAGCGTCTGCTAAATGACTAAATTTAAATGTAAATGTTTAGCAGAGAGGATAGAGAGACTGACTTGTAAACTTATGCTCATGAGTTCAAATCCCCATTCAGCCTGTTGTTGGCCAAACATTAAGTAGTTTTTCTCTTTTGTTGTCCAACTCTCAATCTTCTACAGTGTACATGTTTATTATTATTTTGCGGAGGAACCCACATCGCTGCTTGCAGCTATATTTGTTGGTATTATTGGTTAGTTAACACTTAAGTGTTTCTACCTTTTCTTATTAGGGGTCAAGCAGCGAAGCTGCGAGGCACCTATCGTAATTGGTAGTATTATTGGGGTGTGCTTGTTATCTCACATATATATTTATTGTGAGAATGCTGTTAATTGCTTTTCAACTTCTCAGCTCTTCCGCCGTTTTTTGGCCTTTAACGAGTCCTGCATACTTTCACCGATTCCTACAATTTTGGTATCAAAACGTTCAGCTCCTTCAGAAGATGATGGCTATGACTTCTGGTATTTCTCACTTTTATACTTTTTAAAGAATCAAGGTTTTTGTGCAAATTAAAAATTTAGCCCCTTGATTTTTATGATTGAGCAGCCAACAGAGTGGCACACTCTTTTTCTGATATTCAACTAAATTGTCAAACAAATTCCTCTGATGTTCATATAGTTTAACTAACAGAAACAAGTTATACCTTAAAATGTAGGAAAACTTGTCCTCTTTCAGCCGATGTAACTACTAAAGAGCTCACATTGACAGATTTTCAGCTTTGATTATTGAAGCGAGAGCAGCCTTTCAAATTCTCTCACAAACTTCAATGGAGAGGTGGGTAAAATTCGTCAGAGAATTTCGAAAGTAGACGTGTTTTTGAACTGCCGGTAGAGTCGTATTTCTGACCGCACAGACATATAAAGGACATGTCTGGTTTGAGGAGAGTCTTGGGTCTCGGAAAATATTCTCATTTTTTGGATTGGACATATAGTTTTGCGTCTAGGTTAACTTGTTTGAAGTGTGGATGCTAAGTAAATGTGTCATTCTCTGCCCAGCTCGTTAGCGAGTACAGCTGCTCCATTGCCGTGGCAACCAAACAGACACGCACCATGAAAGCAGAATTGAGTAACGTTTTGGAAACTGCCAAAAGAGTTGTATTTCTGACCGCACAGACACATAAAGGATATCAATGGTTTCGGCTGAGTCTTGGGTCTCGGAAAATATCCTTATTTTTTGGATTGGACTCGTAGTTTTGCGTCTAGGTTAACTTGTTTGAGGTATGGATGCTAGGCACATTTCTGTTATTCGCACGCATGTTCACCCATTATAAGTTTCTCCTCCGTCTTGAACCTGAAACCTAGATTCTATTAAAAAATGTTGCCAGTCTGTTGCCAATGACCAACGGTTGCTACGTTTTCCAGCAAGTTCAAGTCATTCCAGTGTTGTCCTCTTACCTTCAAATTCGTTCAACCCAGATTTAAGCAACTGGTTTTCTGCTAGGTTTTCACATTTTCCTGCAGCTCATCTTTCTGAAATGTCCCCCTTTTTAACATACATTTCAGGCCTTTTGAAACTCCAGAAAATATTTTTTAGCTAAATGTTCACATTTTTATGCATTGTTTCTCTTCATTCAGTTTTTTTTCACTTTGTTTTGCATTTTTCTTCTCTTTCCTGTAGTTTTATGCCTTCGTCCAGCCCCTATTTAAAATACCTTTTCGATCGCTTTGAAGCTTCAGCTTATAACTTTCTAAAGAATTTCACAATTTTCTGCTTTTTTAGCATGATCAGCCATCCCCATTCAGGTTTTCAGCATTCTCACTGCTGTTTCGCAGGAACAGACTTTTCTAGTTGTGAGAATGCTGTTAAGCATTCTCACTATTGTTTTTCTGTTTCTCTTTATTGTCATTATTGGTGGCCAAGCCGCGAAGCGGCGAAGCCACATAGTGATTCTACCTTTTCTTATTATTATTGGTGGCCAAGCCGCGAAGCGGCGAAGCCATATAAGTGATTCTACCTTTTCTTATTATTATTGGTGGCCAAGCCGCAAAGCGGCGAAGCCACATAAGTGATTCTACCTTTTCTTATTATTAGGGGCGAAGCTGCGAGGCACCTATTGTTATTGTTAGTATTATTATTATTATTATTCTTTGGACTGGGTGTCTAGGGCAGCCCCCATAAGCGCATGGTCGAAAGTTTTGATATTTGGCACACTCATTGGGGACAGTCCCTTGGTCCAATTCAAAAAGTTTCATGTCCCATACTTGGGCACTCTAGCGCCACCAATGGGTCAAAGTTGGAATTATGTTTACACACGCAACTTTTGAACCGTATGACCCATTTTCAAAAATGAGATACCGTTGAATTCCGTGGATCAAGCCGAGATCAATGCACACCATGGCGTCAATTTCCGGTTATATAGATTTTCCACCATTTTGAATTTTAAGGGTTTGTTTTTTCGCTTCAACTACTTCTATTTTTTTCAAATCTTCCCCAGAATTGGCACACATCAACAAAGCAACCAAACAGGAAGTTGGGTAATATCTCAGATAATCTTTGACAAATCAACACCAAACTTAATATGATGACTCGGAACCCTCTTCTGAGGCTGTCCAATTAATTTGGTGTCATGTGATCACTGGGCGTGGCCGCAGGAAGCAAAAATGTGTTTTGGCCAATAACTGTTGATTTGTTTGCTTTTATTAAGTGATTCCTTTGTCTCATGAGTGAGAGAGTATCTACAGACCAAGCCTCACAAAGGGCTTCACATGATTTTTTGATTTTCAGAACCGTTTGCCCGGTACAGGCAGTCAAAATGTGCCATTAAGCCAGCAAACAGGAAGTTGGGTCGTATCTCAGCAAATCTTTGATGGATTCACACCAAACTTGCTCCATGCACTCGGAACCCTGTTCTGAGGATTTCTAATGTGTTTTATGGGTCATTTGACTGCTTGGCCACCTCATTGCTGCTTGCAGTTATATTTATTTTTATTATTCTTGTAATTTATCTCATAAACATATTGGTAAAAAGTTTTGAAATTTAGCATATTGATACAACATGCCACAAATACAGCCCAAACACAGACTGGCCCACATCAGACCATAGGGGCCGTCACAGGCCACGCCCAAAAGTCCACTTTTCAGAGTGGTTGCATTTCCACCCCATTGCTCCAATTCTTCTGAAACTTGGTATGCATGCCTCATTTTTTATGAAGAACAAAAAAGCCTCAAGGACCCATAAGGTCCACTATGATGGATTTTCCTGTACAGCGATAATTTGGGAAAACCTTCAAAATAGATCTCCTCCTACAAAAAAGGTCAAATTTACTTGAAATCTTGTACAGATATGTATCATTGACATATTTAAGACAGTTGAATCAAATACAAAATGTCTGAAAAGGGTGTATTTATGTAAATGTCCAGATTGCCTTGATAAGTTTGTGTCACTAAATCGAATGTAATTTTGAATGATGGTTTTTCAAACCCAATAGGCTTTAAGATGACACCATCCTGAAGTACCCTGCAAAGTTTCACCTTGATATGTAAAAATATGAATTACAGCTGTTTGAGCTTGGACCAAATCTGACAATGCTTTCCATTGGAGAAGCATCTTATTTTATTATCCAGTTGAAGACTGAACATGGCAAGGGTCTAGATCTGGCAATGGCTCAATTGGCTGAGATGTTGTGCTGATAAACAGAGGGTTGTAGGTGAGAATAGCTCAATGGGCTGGGATGGTAACCTGTAAGGTATAAGGTAGTAGGTTGGAATCCAGCCTTTATCTTTTGGCCTGTCATCATTTTGATGATCTGTTTAGTTAAACAGGATGACATCAATTTGAAATACCATGCACAATTTCATGCAATTTCACCTTGAAATGTCAACCATTTCTTAACCTTTGTCCCAAAGCTGACCAAAGCTAATACTCTGCCTGTTCTTTTCATACAATCTCAATAGTTGGTGTGTAGCAGAGAGGATTGAGACTGACTTGTAACCTTATGCTCATGAGTTCAAATCCCCATTCAGCCTGTTGTTGGCCAAACATGAAATAGTTTTGCTCTTTTTTTGTCCAACTCTCGATCTTCTACAGTGTACATGTTTATAGTATTTTGCGGAGGAACCCGCATCGTTGCTTGCAGCTATATTTATTATTATTCTTCCGCCATGGGGTCCTATGGCAGGCCTTAGAAGCCCTTGGTCAAAAGTTGTGAAATTTGGCACAGTCATTGGGGACAGTCCCCCGGTCCAATTCATCAAGCGCACATTTGCAGCAACTACACCGCCCATTTGTCGTCACATTTTAATTCAGATGCTGATTTAAATGTACTGTTTAGCTGAAATATGAATTGTAAAAACTTAAAAAGCAATGGCAGTCAAAGGATTCTGTTCATCCTGCTATCATGGCAACCCCGCCACCGCCCCTGACACAAGCGGTTCTTACTACTGACCAATCACAGCCAAGGGGGTTTCCGTAGCTCTCTGTAGCTATGACGTTCAGGAGGTGCACGTCAAGCTCTCCGAGGCTCTCCGAGGGCTGACGGAGAGCTCGTAGGGGGTGTTCCACGGAGAAAAGGGCGTTCCCATGCGTCCATTTTTCGAAAAACGCAGAAGCATATATAGGCCTTCAGCCTTCCCTTGACACACGCGCGGGCTGACCAAGCCCCCACTCTTTCCTTGAATGTCTGCATAGGCCTTTGAGGACCTTGGTGTCATTGCATTTCCGGTTTTGTATGCAATGGTAAAAAGGTCTCCAAAATCTGAAACATTGATAGTAAAGGCCAAGAGTAGCAACCACACTTTAACCAAAGCCCATGTGGATCTTGTTGGTATTGCATTTCTGATATTGCATGCTATGGTAAAAAGTTTTTTTAAATCCTGAAACATTGATAGTATAGGCCAGGGGTGTCCAAAGTCCATCAGATTTCATGTGGCCCGCAGCTTCGGTCTTCTAATGTGTTATCTATGGCCCGCCAGCACTGTTAAATAAATAATAAAACTTTCAAATGCAATTCCTCCTTCAACCGCTAGGATAGGGTATTGGACTTTTACTTTGGCATCGATCAAATGTTCGTCGCGCGAGAACAAGGCAACAGTGTGATCGTTAGTACAGCTTTACTGTTGCACACACACTTGTCCAACCGACTTTCAAACACACGTTGCCGCGAACCGTTCTCCGATCATTTCTACCATGGCAAGTAAAAAGAGGAACATTGACAGTGAGGGCCGCCGCTTTCAGGAGAAATGGGAATTACAATATTTCTTCACTGACACTCGAGGCAATTGTGTTTGCCTAATTTGTCAAGAGACGGTTGCCTTGTTAAAGGAATTCAATGTAAAGAGACACTACCAGACAAAACATGCTAACGCATTTGACAAGCTAACAGCGAGTGACCGTGCTGAAAAAGTTAAACAACTCAAAGCTGCTCTGGCTTCACAACAGCGATTCTTCACGCGGGCCAATGATTCAAATGAAAACATTACCAAAGCAAGCTACGAAGTGGCCATGTTAATAGCTAAACATGACAAACCTTTTACAGAGGGTAAGTTTATCAAAGACTGTGTCATGAAAATGGTGGAGAACATTTGCCCCGAGAAGAAGCAAGAATTTATGAACGTCTCCCCTCTCCGTGGACCCTGATGATGCTCCTCCACAGCTGCAGCTGGAGCTCATTGAGCTGCAGTGTGACGACGAGTGGCGCGGCAGACACCAGCAGCTTTCTCTTGTTGACTTTTACCGGCAGCTGGATAAAGGCAGGTTTCCAGAAATGCGAACACATGCGAAGAAAATGCTGAGCTTATTCGGCTCCACATATTTGTGTGAGCAGACATTCTCTGCCATGAATTTAAACAAGAGCCGATTTAGGTCAAAACTAAGTGACTCCCACTTACGTGACATTTTACGCATCTCAACCAGTGCCGTCAAACCCGACCTGGCCTGTTTACTGAAATCCAGATCTCAGTATCACCCTTCTCATTAGTGTCAGCAAATTATCTGTTTCTTGGTCAATCTGAAATGATGTGTTTTTCAAGAGTAACATCTGTCACTATTAACAGTGAAAATCCAAAAGCACAGTTAATATATGCACTTGGACTTATGGCACTTATTTTATTAAACTCTTGAATAAGATTTGGCTATAACTTTTGGTGTTATGTACCTATAAATGTGACACAATCTATTACTTTCTGAATAATCTTCTGAATTTTGCTGTCTTTTACATGTTTTAACAGACAACAGACAGCATTACTTATTACTCCTGTTTAAAATGAAAGGTAAAGGTATTTCATGGAGTTTGTTCAATGTTATCTGACTCCAGATATGAATGAAAAGCAGAATTGTGTTTTTACAGTTGTTCACGCCTGACTGAGTGGCTTATATTTGGTTACATTGCCATAAAAAAATTGTGACAATGAAAATTGTGTATTATTTGCACGTAACTTTTATGGTTAAAAAATGTCCGAAGGAACAATTGGCCCCCGAGCATCTTCACATTATTAAATCTGGCCCTCTTTGAAAAAAGTTTGGACACCCCTGGTATAGGCCAAGAATAATTACCACACCACAAAAGGCCCACCATTACCCATAGGTGGCGCTACAGGCCACGCCCTAAAGCACAAAGATACAAGGTTTTCTGGAATGGACAGGCTCAACAAGCCCGCTCCCTTCACTTCTTGGCTTGAAATAAAGGCCCTTGTGGCTTGATGGTATTGCTTTTCTGATTTTGTATGCAATAGTAAAAAGTTCTCCAAATCCTGAAACATTTATAGTAAAGACCAAGAGTAATTTTTCCAATTTGGCCCAATGATACAACAGGTCACTCATTACTCCCAGACGGCTAGTGGCCCATGTGCGCCCATAGGTGGCGCTATAAAACACGCCCAAAGTCTACGTGATTTCCCCAGCGCCCCATTACTCACAAATGCCTGAAAATTGGTATACATGCCTTATTTCTCACGGGGAACAAAAAAGCCTCAAGGACCCATATTGTCAGTCATATGAATTTTCTTGTACCGTCCAAATTTGGTACAACCTTCAGAACCATTCTCCTCATGAACCATAGATCCAATCAACTTGAAATTTGTTCCAGATGTGTAGAATACATGTTTTTATAAAGGGTCAAATTGAATAAGAAATGCCATACAAAATGGCTGAAAGGGGTGTATTTATGTAAATGTACACATTGCCTCAATATCTTTGTGTCAATAAATCTAACAGAATTTTGACTGATTGTATTTCAAACCTAATAGGGTTCAAGACGACATCAATCTCTAGTACCATAAACAATTTCACCTTGGTATGTCAATATATGATTGAATTCAATTGAATTGCTCCACAGTGCGCGCGCTCCAAATTCTCACAGACTCATCCTGCCCCTTGTCACTAGGGTGACCACCTGTCCCGCTTTGCGTTGTGTCGCACAGCATTTTCACCCCTTGTTCCGCACGTCGCATATTGAAAATGCTGTGCTATACAGCGCAAAGAGGAACAGGTGGTCAACCTACTGACACGCGCGAGCTTGGCGAGACGCACACACATCCTTTCTGGAAATGGTGTGCTGAACAAGCCCCACCCTCACCCTCATTTTGCTTCCAATCGCAGCTCGCCGTTACGAATATAATTTTTTGGGGGGCGGCCATTGTTGTTTTCAACTGGAATCACCTGAAAGCCGTGTTGGAGGCAGCCACGTTCGGTAAGTCCTATTTTTACACATTTTAAGCTAGAATCAATGATTGGGTTCGTGAAAGTACACTACTCTTGAATGATGGTGAAGGTTTGAGCACTTTGAGACCTTTAAATCGTGAGTTTGAAGTGACGGAAAACCGAACTCGAAAAGTAACTAGTTTTTCGCTCTGTGTAATTAGTGAATTATAGCATCTCGGCAAATTCATCAGAAAAGTAGAGAAGGGCAGCGTTTAGGAGAACAAGCGATTCCCCACAGACCTGTTGGCTCAGAATTTTGATTTGGCTCGTGAAAGTCTTTGTAGTAAGCCTATGCGCCAGGGAGACCGCATAGGCTTAGGCGGCAGCCATATTTTGGTCAAAAATGTGTTTGTTACCAAACCTTGAGGAGGGAAGCCTTTAGGAGATGTAGGAATTGTGCTTGTAGCCAGATGCTCCGATTATTTTTGTGATTTGTGGAACACTTGCAAGTGGAGTGAGACTGCGTCCCGGGGGTCCATTGTTTTGACTTTGATTCAGTGACAGGCCCGGCTTGCTCACTCACTGGCAGTTTGTAAACAATATCGTAATTCACTAAATTCTAGTCCTAAAACGTCAGGGAGGGCTGCTTTTTGTAGACAAGAGTCTACTGAAGATAGCCAGTATATAGGATCTTTCAAAACAAGCCTATTTCATTTGTCATTTTCCTGAGAAAGCGACCTACGTTAGCCAGGCTAGTTTCACTCGGTCAGCCTATTTAAAGGTCTCCGACAGTCAGAATCACTGTTTACAGGCAAAGGTCGAGCTGGTTTTTGGTCAGATGTGTATATTGACCAGTTTAGAGCTAAATACTCTTGCCAGAGCTTGGAATCGAGCCAAATGTTTGGAGTGACTTTGCATGGTCGGGACTCCATCAGGTCAACACATTTGGATTCAAGTTCAAGTATAGCCACTGCATTTCACAGTCAAAACTGTATTTTTTGTCAAGTGTAGATGTAAAAAGCTTTATTTTTTTTTGAATTTCTTAATTTTTCACAACTGACATGGATTCTTTCTTCACTTTTACAGGCCTTGAGGGTCATGCAGGGGCCTGCTCAACAGAGTTCAACAGAGAATGCTGAGAGAAAAACAGATCCCTTGCTGGACTACCCCCCTCTAGCTGGACAGCTTCTCTTCAGCCCTGACCCCAGGACAGCTTCATCCAGCTGGCCTGCCCTGACTGCCTGCCTGCAGGCCCTGCTTGCCCCTGCCTGCCAGCCCTCCAGAGACAGACAGTCACCCCACACTTTTTTGAGGACATTGATGAAAAAGGAAAAACTAGCACTAGATGATTTGTGCTCCACATCAGTTCATCTCACACATTTGCCTTTGTTTCCATGGAATTCATGGAATTGCTAGTTTCTGCTCCACCGTTGTGTGATAAAAAGAATTTGGACAGCAATAAAATTTTTGTGTTATCCTTTCGCATTACACACATTTAGTCGATGTTCTTAAACTAAACAGATTGTTGTCATTTTACCATACTGTTCATTTTGAACACACATCAGTGTTTGGGAAGATTACTGTATATTTCCACTTTTGATTTGTATTTCCATCGTAAATTTGGTCTTTAATTTCAATTGGAAAATGGTATTAAAAGGTCTTAAAAAGTCTTACATTTTACTTTTTTACACCTGTAGACACCCTGTGAAGCCCCAACCCCCACTCCAGAGACAGTTGTTGACAGAGGTGCAGACATTAAGTTAAACATAGTTATGCCATAAGAGTAGAGTAAAAAATAGAGACTAAATGTGTACATGGATGTTGAAACTCAGTTCTCTGAGTTGGTGCATGTCAGTTTCGGCAAAGGTTGTATTTCAAATCTCTCTCTTTTATACATTTATAGTTGGATTTGACATTTAACGGCCATTTCATTAAGCAAATTGTTTAACTCAAACAACCATAACACAGTACATATGGTATACAAAGCTGCAGTCAGATTTGGCGAAATTGTTAGCTTGGATGTTATCTTGACATATACATGAAGTCTTGATGATGATGCGCATGCAACTTCAAGGCAGAAAAACGCGTTCCATTTCAGGACACTCAGAAACCTTAGCGCGTCACTAGCATCTCGTCATATCACGCAGTCGGAGCACAGCTAGATCGTCAGTGCTCTTGGGTACCCAGCATGCAGTGCGGCATGTCAAAAAACACCAAGACTTGTGGAAAATAGTTTGGTAACAACAGTTATGCAAGGGATTTCAGTTGTTGCGTTTGTTCAGTTAGATGTTTGTAATATTGTTGTTTGTTAGTTAAAATAATCTTGTTGGTCACCCTGAGAGTGCATGTTGTGTGGTTTAATGGAAAATGAGAGTCGACCAGTATACAATAATGTTTGCAAGGGGATGAACAAGGGCTATGCCATAAACCTTTTGCCAATGAGGATTATTCTTGATTGTACCATCAACAATTTCACGTTGGCATGTCAAAATATGTACATTTTTATAATATTTTGCCATTTTGCGGAGGAACCCGCATCGCTGCTTGCAGCTATATTCTAGTTTATTTTTCCCCCCTAAGGATCCGGCAATATTTGGACAACATAGACAACGTAGGTGTCAAAAGTTTCGTCTTGCTGGCGATGAGTTGCTGGTATTGTGATTTAAGTTCCGTTGTGCAGTTTAGGAGGTTACGTTTTTGTGGCGAAAAGTGCCTTTAGTCGACGAAGGGGTAACTCTGTGCTAGCTACGTCACCACGTCAACACACGTTAGCAACGATGCATGGATACAACGTGATAGAGACGGTATAGCATGCAAGTTGGAGCTTGGATTATGAGTGAAAAATACCAGTCCCAAAAATGTCCAACCATTGGACTTTGTTGAGAAAGCGATTTTGATTGGAACAGCCATCTCAAATTTTTTATTTAGGTCGTGAAAGTCTATGTAATTTGAGCGAGTGCGGGTCCCCGTGAGACCGCCTAGTCTTTTAGACGGCAGCCATGCTAGAAAGCATCATAGTATTTTCGTAATTTTATAGTTCAATTTTACACGAAAAAAACAGAAAAAGGAAAAGGGAAATGTTATGACGATATGACTATTGTGAAGACAGGCAGGTGGTGCGATTTTAATGTTGGTTGCTCTAAACACTTTGATTTGTTTGCTACGTGAGAGCCCCGTCAGCCTCCATTGACGATTGCGGCAGCAACAACAGTGTTGTTGATCTGCGTCTAATTAATATTTTCTTAATTTCGTACCAGGGTCAATTCTACCAAATTCTATCAAAATGGAGAGCAGTGTTTTACAGATATGGCGATTGCGAAGACAGCCAGCAGGTCAGCATATTTTTGTGATTTGTGTAAAACTTGGAATTTGATTGAGACTGGGTCTTGTTTTGACGTTAGCCTAGACTCAGCTTGCCCACTGGCAGTGTGTAGTAGTAGGCTACTGTCTTCAATGCCACAGCTTTGGCTAAACTTTATAATGTCAAAAGAAACGTTCTAATTTCCGGCGCTTTCAAACAATCAGTAAAGTGTGGCTAGCAACAGCAGCTAGCTTGCCTCTAGCAAACTTCTTTTGAATTAGGCATGTCCCCTTGCCTGACGTTGTCATACTCAGTATTCTAGTCAGAATATGAGTCTGATAACTCTCCGTTGGGCTGTGACTATGGGGCGTGTTTCAACCGAAATCGTAAAACAAATGCCTCTTCGCTCAATTGGATAACCTACAACCAATCATAGCAACGTAATATGTGGTTTGTTGAAAACAAATTCAACCCAAGCGCTCTTTCGTGACATTGTTCATTACGTGACTGTTGATCATCTGTCCATCATCGTAAAAAGCCCGCCCTGGTAATTTCATTGGTCCGCCCAGCTCCTGGTTATATAGAGTTTGTCCCCAATACGAGCCCCTCCAGACCCAACTTCCCGACCAACTTTTTGTTGTGGGCGGGGTTAAGTTGGGCTGGAAGCCAGGCTACACGTCCCCCTAAATTAATGTCAAACGTATTTACGTTTTGGGGGGCATATTTTCAGTTAACAGACGGTACTGTTTGAATGGCAATTCCATCTGAAATACTGCCAGTGACAACAATAGGTCCGTTCGACATGGACTGCGGCTGCATGAAATGACCGGCGAGAGTGGCCGCTTGCAGTCTGGGAGGAGTTGAAAACGGCTCTGTGAAGTCGGACATTTCAGCTTCTCGTGGTTTGCTGCGTTGACGTCAGTCACGGCCAATTAAGCTCTGTTTGCTTACTTTACTCTATTTATAATTAAACATAGTCTTTCCGTTAGTGAAGAGGCAGAGTAAAACCTTTTCTTCCATACATTTTTAATTCAGTTCAACTGTTTGGTCCGGATTTGAGCATTGGCGAAACTGAAAGTGTCCGAATATTACAAAACACGCATCAAAGTTGTTGTGTGTGAGTCTGGCCAATCATGAAATAGCTGTGTCGTCACTTGAACCTGTGCAGTTGCTCTTGAGAAAATGCGCTCGGCTACACATCCGGCAGTTCTGGAATCGATCTCACGGTACTTTGATGGCGCAGTCTCAAGTCGGACAAAAAGTTTAACCAGAATTCACTGTTTCAACTCAGCCGCCTGCAGCCCCGCATCGGGTCATGTAGAACGCACATGTTGTTACAGTAGCATGTTCCAAAGGGGGTTCTATGGGCGTATGTGAAGCCCTCTCTGACATGCATGTAAAAAGGGCTATACAAATAAATTTGATTTGATTTGAGTTTGCTTGTTTCAAAGGCGGTTGGCTTTTTTTAAAGGGTGTTCTTAATTAATTATAGCCTGGCTCTACCCTCCTACGTACTTCCGCTCAATTTGGATTTTGCTTCTGTACTAGGTCTGGGAGCTCGGCTCTGAAGTCGGTTTCCAGAAACACATTTTTTGTAGGTCCAATCAGGGAACAGAGGGAGTGGCTGAGAACGATGACGTTAATGTCGTGCACTTGTTTGAGTAGTTCAGTAATAGCGGCGGAGAAAGATGCGAGCGAAACTATTCTGCGGTTGTGGCAACGCTGCCGAATATAGGTTAAAGCCGGAGCAAGAACATTCCTTGCTGAGTTTTGTTGGTGGCCATGCTGTTGTGGCCCTCCTCCCCACGGGGTTCGGGAAAAGTTAGATTTTCCAGCTACGGCAGCTAGCTCCGTTACAATAGTGGTGAAGGAGTTGTCTAAGGCGAACGCTTGCGATTGGTTATGGCAAATCAGAGTGGCTCTGGGCGGATCCAATAGTTTTAAACTTCAACAGAGGACCCGCCTTCAAGGAAGTTAACATTTGTCAATCGAGAGATCCAAGACGTCGTCGTCATCGTCATCTCCCGCTTGTCCGGGGATCGGGTCGCGGGGGCAACGACCTAAGCAGGGAGGCCCAGGCTTCCCTCTCCCCGGCCACTTCCACCACCTCTTCCTGGGGGACCCCGAGGCGTTCCCAGGCCAGCCGAGTGACATAGTCCCTCCAGCGTGTCCTGGGTCTTCCCCGGGGCCTCTTCCCAGTGGGACGTGCCCGGAACACCTCACCAGGGAGGCGTCCAGGAGGCATCCTAATCAGATGCCCGAGCCACCTCAGCTGGCTCCTCTCGACGCGGAGGAGCAGCGGTTCTACTCTGAGCCCCTCCCGGATGACCGAGCTTCTCACCCTATCTCTAAGGGAGAGCCCGGACACCCTGCGGAGAAAGCTCATTTCGGCCGCTTGTATTCGCGATCTCGTTCTTTCGGTCACTACCCATAGTTCGTGACCATAGGTGAGGGTAGGAACGTAGATCGACTGGTAAATAGAGAGCTTCGCCTCTCGACTCAGCTCCTTCTTCACCACGACGGACCGATGCAGAGCCCGCATCACTGCGGACGCCGCACCGATCCGCCTGTCAACCTCGCGCTCCATTCTTCCCTCACTCGTGAACAAGACCCCGAGATACTTGAACTCCTCCACTTGGTTCAGGATCTCCTCCCCGACCCGGAGATGGCACTCCACCCTTTTTCGGTCGATAACCATGGCCTCAGATTTGGAGGTGCTGATTCGCATCCCAGCCGCTTCACATTCGGTTGCGAACCGCTCCAGTGAGAGCTGAAGGTCACGGCCCGATGAAGCCAACAGGACCACATCATCTGCAAAAAGCAGCGACCCGATCCTGAGGTCACCAAACCGGACCCCCTCAACACCCTGGCTGCGCCTAGAAATCCTGTCCATATAGGTAATGAACAGAATCGGTGACATAGGGCAGCCCTGGCGGAGTCCAACCCTCACCGGAAACAAGTTCGACTTAGTACCGGCAATGCGGACCAAACTCTGGCACCGGTCGTACAGGGACCGGACCGCCCAGATCAGGGAATCCGGTACCCCGTACTCTCGGAGCACCCCCCACATGAGCCCCCAAGGGACACGGTTGAACGCCTTTTCCAAATCCACAAAACATGTGTAGACTGGTTGGGCGAACTCCCATGTACCCTCCAGGACTCCGCGGAGGGTATAGAGCTGGTCCACTGTTCCACGGCCAGGACGAAAACCACATTGCTCCTCCTGGATCCGAGGTTCGACAATCCGGCGGACCCTCCTCTCCAGGACCCCTGAATAGACTTTCCCAGGGAGGCTGAGGAGTGTGATCCCCCTAAAGTTGGAGCACACCCTCCGGTCCCCCTTTTTAAAGAGGGGAACCACCAAGAGGATGTCCACGCGATGTTGCAGAGTCGTGTCAACCAAGACAGCCCTACAACATCCAGAGCCTTAAGGAACTCCGGGCGGACCTCGTCCACCACAGACCCCCAGAGATCCCAGACCCTCTGTAAAAATGAAATGTACAAGGGTATGGTTAGGACCAGGCTAAATGAATTATGCAATGAGTAGGCTAAATCAGGGCTCTCAAGTTTTGAAGACAGGCAAGAGTGACATCCCCCCCGGGAGTCTAAATAAATAAATAAATAAATAGCTTTTTACCTGACATCTTTGAAAGCCAGCAATGATTAATGCATCCATGGCCAGGATATAATGTTAAAGTACGACATGATTTTATAGATGACCATTGACAATGCAAAACACTTGTATGTATTTAGTGCTGATAAAATTATTCAGCCTATTTGGAAAAATATGTTTATAATGTGACAATGTCAGTCATTGTGTGATAACGAAAATATGACTAGGCCCAGATTCAGGGGCGATTCTAGGATCAGACCTTTAGGGATGCTCAGCCCCGAATGAGAATATGACATGAATACAGTGCTTTGCAAAAGTGCAAAACCCCCTTGCTAATAACAGGCATGCAAACAGGTCAGGGGTGAAAAAGGTGAGAAGGACGCAGCGAATCCCCCGACCCTCTAGGGTGGTCCGGGGTCGCAAATTTATTAAATTTATTTAAAGTTAAATACATGAATCTGGTGCACTTTGAGAGCAAAATTAAGAGGCTAGATCTATGTAGAATCAGTGCTCTTGTAAACAATGTAATGTTCTTTTACCACAAAGACATTTTTTTCTATAGCATTGGTTTCAGAGCCAGTTGTAAAGTTGCAAAGGGAAGTACGGGTAAAATGCTGTGTTGGCCACGGCCATGAATCACGTAGGTTACCCATTTTGGTTTCAAAAGGAGAGGAGTTTGCATGCCTGTAAATAAATCCCATGGCATTGTGGGAAGGCGAGCGGGGCGTCGCCGCTCGCGTAGGGTATTATGGGAAGGCGAGCGGGGCGGCGAAAGTTGGATTTTCTCAACTTTATGTAAATGAGGAGCGTGAAAACGCTAGCGTTGGCCAATTGGGTTGGTTTCTTGTTTCTTGTAACGTAGCAACTGTTTGTCATGGTAAACATTTCTAGGTTTGACAAGTTCAAGATGGAGAAGCAACTCATCGTATGTGTGTCTACGCACTCAGTCTTGCTTTATACGCCTCTGTACGATTAGACGTTAACAAAAAATGCAAAACTGGCGCAGGGTTGCCGAGGTTGTCGATATCCCTGGTGTGTTAAAATCAGTCTCGTCACTTTAGCTAGCTACAGTACGTAACTTAGCTCTAACTTTCTTCTGTGCTAGCCGCATACTACTAATCTAGCTACAGTAGTCTAGTTTACCCGGCACACGATTGACATTCAACATTGAAATGCTGGTTGGCAGTCACTCGCTAGCCATACAGTAAATGTGTAGTGGCCATAACCTAGCGAATGTTACTGGAAAAATGTTTGAAGTGCTGTACAGTACTCCAGCCTAGTTGACACGATCATGCAACATCTAGTCAGCGTATCTGATTCCTTGCCATGGTGTAAAAGCTGTATTTTGATCAAGACAGGAGCACCTTTATATCAATAATGATCGCTATTGTAAATACATGAACCCAAGTCTGCGCACTTGTCCATGACACCATTTTACACAAAGTACAACAGTGACCTTAGAGAACTACAACTCTGTATTAACTTTTTTAACACGCCCCCGAGCGTGGATCATTGTGGGAAGGCCAGCGGTGCAGAGCGGTAAAAAAGTCTGCAGTGTGAACGCACCGTAAAAAGGGTCTAAATTGCCACTGCAGAGACTACTTGTTCTGAGCAGGTGTCAGTGAACAGGCTGTAAAACTGTTGGTTAAGTTACATACACTCATGAAAAACTGATGTTAATTATCTGGGAAACATTTTCTAAGTTGTCGTTGTTTGTGTCAAACTAGTTGTGAATTAGTTGTAACATTAAAACAGGAGATCATGACTTTGTGCTCAAAGTGATGCTCGAGCTCCAGTGGTTTGCTCTGTAGGTGAACAAAACTTTCGGGAGACAATAGGTGCGTTCGACTTCATGCGGCGCCAACAGCCGGCTGCAGTCGGCTCCCTTGAAGCTGAGAATGCCATTGGCTGCTTCAAGTCAGCCGGGCTGCAGGCGACGCCGGCGCTGCATGAAGTCGAACGCACCTGTTTTAGCAGAATCACGTGAACAATTCCAGGATATGCTTTTTTTCCATTAGTTGTTGCGTTAAATCTTACCCAGATACAATAGTGCTATTTTCTGATTAGCTATTGTGTAGACGTTTTTTGATTGGGTGATAAGTGGCAGGCTCGACGAAGAACTACAAGGCAGACGTGCTTGATTCCTGCCAGTTCCATAGTGAGAGAGGCGCGGCAAGAGAAATTTTGGTTGGGCGCTGCGGCATATTAAATATCTTAATAGTTTTTCTGCGTGAGAAATACAATGTGTGGCAGGAGTGCGTGACAAAAGACCGAAATGAGTGACTGTCACGCTCAATGCGTGACACTTGAGAGCCCTGCTAAATGCTTGAACATATCACTAGAAGGGAAAACGGACCCACCTGCAACCGACGCATGCAAGCAATTTCCCTCTTGCAAGCAAGAGGGTACAATTTCCCCAGAAATTGTACCCTCTCTAGTTCAGTTTTATTATACCTGCATAGCCATAAGTTGGGTCTTTGTAAGGTGTGACTATGAAAGGCATGTGTCACTAAGGCAAGTCAGAGATCACAATATTTCCAAAGTGTATAATGCCATTTTAACTTTGAATGAGGAAAATAGAAGGAAGGACAAGGTAATTTCTGCGAGCCCTATCTAAAGACCTAACCAAAAGCTATCTGGCATACAGTGGAATGGAAACGTAGTGACTGTCCTTTTTCAGTGCCTGCAAAGGCTATGTTAATCACTTTGTATCATCCCATATTGTGATGCCATATACTCTCTTGATTTTCTGTATTCATTGTCCAGTCTTCTGTGATACTCAACTTGAGTGTAACAGACACCTTACATATGTGTACATTGATATAGTCTTGAACTTGCCTTGAACCAATCTTAACAAGTCTTTCATTGACTTGGCACTTTCAGAGCAATTGGGTATTAGAGAAAAGTCTTCACAAACTATTTCTTCTCTCCTCTCTTTTTTTATTTTCATTTTCTCCTTCTCATTTGTTCTTTCTCTCACTTTCTTTATTCTTGACATGTGAAAATGCAAGCTAAGGATGGTCATGATGAAACTCAAGTTCACAATCAAGTCACTTGAATTGTATCCTTATTTAGAGGTCTTTGACAGAAATGTGCTCTGAAAGTATCAGAAGCAACTAACTACTGTAACATTGTTATAGACTAACTGCAAACTCCAAACATTTACAAGCCGTATGTCTTTTCACACTATAAGGAGGAACTTGAGACATCATGAGATGAAAGAGGGTGGGTCAGGTTGAATGTTCTGAGACATGTATCATAGCTCATCAGAGCTAGAGTACCTCTGGCTCAGGACTGACTCAGGGACAGACCTGGGAAACATTAGAGGGGCACCACAAACTGCAATGGTAGAACTCACCAGAGGGCTGTAATTCACTGTGTGTGTTAACGGCAGACTGTGGCCTGAGGCCAGCCAGTCAACTGCGGGCCTCCACACAGGGCTATAATAAAATGACTGCAGTCTAGACCCTTTTCACTATGCCCACTAGAGCAGGGTTTCCTCCATGTCATCACCGCTGGCGTACTCACCCTTTGCATTATGTGTGTGATCTAAGAAAAATTACTTGTTTGCTTTGAAATATATCATGGAGTTGAAAATAACTGTGCATGCTGATGCACATCTTAGCATAAGATATGGAGGAAGTGCAGCAACACTGAGAAAACCACCCTGTTTGAAAAGGCTTTCATCACACAGCCCCTTTCAGAGTCTGACTTATTATCATTTGGTGTTAGATACAAATGGTTCCAGAATTTCAGAGTCATATCTGAGTCAGACTTTTGTCATCAAGACTGGTTGGGGCTGAGTGAAAGTTTTCAAACAAGGGGCAGTACAAAGCATTCTCACTTACTGTCTTTACATAGAGAACCTTCCTAGCCCCTGAATGACATGTTACACCTTGTGGGCCAATAGTTGTCAGGCTGCGCACAATGGTAGCAGCATCACTAGTCATCAGGAGCACCTTCACATTGTAATGCCGTTCAAATAAGAACCATGCAAGCTAACCGTAACTCACCCCCACCCGCTGTGCAGGGCTATTGACATACAGCAACCATGGGATCCGCACATACTCCGACATACATTATTACATCCCCTTGTCTCTGGGTGGGGGGAGGGGGGTTGAAATACATTGACCATCTCATCATTATTGCCTCAATTAGATAGTGGCTCAACCTTTGGGGTTAGGTAAAATGGCCAGCAGTCGTGTGTTAGCCCAGACAAATCTTTTTAACCTCGGTTAACTAAGGGTAAAGAAACAGCTGCAGCCATTAGAGGATGTTTACGTCTACAGACAGATTGGCACTGGTAGGTGGGGGCAGAGATACCCTATCATCCATGACTCAAGTCACAGAGGCTGTACACTGCCATCTCACATGAAGAGATCTCCCCTCGGCTCAGTATCAAGCCAAAATCCCTCACCCCGACACACAGCGGAATCACAAGGCCATAGCTACATTTGGGTAAGATAGCAACCATTGAAGGCGGCGAGCTATCTTAGAAACATCTTGGGTCATCCTCATAGACTGGAATCTCTTCTCGTCTTGATGTGAAAAGGCCTTGGTCCCCTCCCCCAGGGCGTTGACTGCTGCTGTTCATCTCTCGCCCTACAGCACACATGCTGCCAAGATCTACCCCAGTCTGATTTATCACAAGGCAGAGATTAACACACCTTACACACCACAGTGAATAACAGACCTGCTAGAGACAGGAGGCCATATCTGCCTAGAGTTACACACATCTGTTAGCCAGTCCTCATTATTTCAACCCATGGCTGGATGCAGTTCGGGTTCAGGCTGACGCTTTCTCTCTTTCTGTAGGACTGTCACCACTCTGAACACACTTATCAGATGGCCTGCAGATGCAGCTAAATGAATGACCTACATCCATGCAGGGCATTGACAGCAGCAAGAATATCCTTACATCTGCCCCCACCCCAACTATGCTGCTGTACAGTACGTTCCCACTCCTGGCCCCATCTTCCCTGAGCTCCAAATCTCTGGCATTGCGTGAGAGATGCGGGTGGTGGCTTTTGTGGTGGAGAGGTGAAGTATGCCAAGCCATAGCAGTTCTAGATCCTTCTCTTCCTGCGTGGGGTAATCGACACCGGACTGCTGACAGTGGCTGGGGATAGACCTCAGAACACGCAAACCCTCAGCCTGGTTGTTATTCCCTGCATTTTAGCAGGCTTGAGAACAGAGGGCGGGGCTGAGGGAAACACTTACAAGAGTGGCTTTTATAAGACTTCTCCAAAGGTAACTAAAGAATACATGAGCTCTGTGGTCCATTGAAATCATCTTAGCAAACCCACAGCCTTACAAAGGTCTTTCAATGCAGGCTGCACAAATACCTATTTATGATTGGTTTCTTAATCACAGCCACATACAGAAGAAGTGAGTTACTACTGATTATACCATGGTCTGGGTGAATACTCGATTCTGATTGGCTGCAGGGGTGTCCATTATCGGGTAATAACGGACTAGCTAGGTGTCCGTTCCAGACTCTCGTACATTTCATTTGTACAGAATCTGGCCTCCCTCCATTGACAAGCGTTGACTTCCTTGTAGGCGGGTACCCTGTTGAAGTTTGAAACTATTGGATCTGCCCAGAGCCACTCTGATCTGCCATAACCAATCGCTAGCGTTTGCCTTAGCCAATTCCTTCACCACTACTGTAACAGAGCTAGCTGCCGTAGCTGGAAAATTAAACTGTTACCAAACCCTGTGGGGAGGAGGGCCACAACATCATCAAAACTCAGCAAAACTTGGGCCGAATCCCAATACTCCCCCTTACCCCTTCCCCTTAATTTACCCCTAGCCCTTGCCCCTCGAAACTGAGGGGTAAGGGCTACATATCCCTAAGAAATGGGACGCCACTTGGTTACGGGTACGTCCTGTATCGATATCTCCAAAGCAAGTAGTGTTATGCACTGATATCAAACGAAATTTGCTGCTAATGGAGTTTACTTTAAACTGTAGACATGCTAATCAGAGAAATGCGGGACTGTTGTGCAAATCAGCAGTGTAACATTAGCGTACCAAACTAGCAATTTTTAGAAACGTTTCAACTAGGAAAATGGTTGCAAATATATATGTACATGCCTGTGTATACCAAAAACCAAGACTGTCATAATTGTTTCATCAATTAATTAAGACGAAAATATTACATTTATCGAACTCTCTTTATGATTTGGCCGCCATTGTTGCCGGTTGTGCAGTATTCACATAGCCCTAGGTTTCAAGTAAGCTCCCGATTTTACTTGGTTTTAAGGGGTGTATACCATATATATATATATATATATATATATATATATATAAAGATTAGAGTCTAGAACATCTGCACATGGCGGCCATCTTGCTGTAGTCAACTCACTCACCCATAACATTGGGTTGGTGCTACATGTACTTTTTAAATGACCATAACTTGTTCAATTTTCCACTGATTTTTAAACGGTTTGGTTTGTTAACAACGTCAGAGATGTCGTTATGCCACTGCATACTTATGAAGTGGCAGAATGACATCTCTGACGTTGATAACAAACCAAACTGTTTAAAAATCTGTTCTACTCCGTTGTCCGGCAACGTGGACGAGACATCTAGTGTTTATATATGTCTATGGTGTATACCCATAGACATAGAGTAGACGCCGCATTGGCTGCTGGGCGCGAGAAACGCGGCCGCCATCTTGGAAAGGTCCAATTCCCAGTTGCGTAGCAGCAGAATAAAGAAGAAGTTAAACTCTTAAATAGGGCTCAAGGGATTACTTTATACAAGTAATACTTAACATTAGAGTACTATTTGTTGCATTTCGAGAATAGAATCTTACCAACGTTGAGAAATTAGGAGCAAGAATCTTTGATATTACTGTACTGAAATTGTAGCTAGCTAGCCAGCCTAGCCCTATGTTTACTGCACCGGCCGGTGTACACCCGGCTATGAACTGAGACTTGATAAGTCATATTCCATAACACTGACTTAGATGACACAACTGACACAAGAATGCTATTGTAGAAATAAAACAAATAATATAGCTGCAAGCAGCAATGCAGGTTCCTCCGCAAAATGGCAAAATATTATAAACATGTACACAGTAGAAGATCGAGACTTGGACAACAAGAGAGCAATCCTACATGTTTGGCCAACAACAATAGGCTGAATGGGGATTTTTACTCAAGACTGTAAGGTTACAAGTTAGTGTCTCTAGCCTCTCTGCTACACACCAACTGCTGAGTTTTCATGATTAGTAAGGGCTGAATACTAACTTTCCAAAGGATATTAAAACTCTTCTTGAGTTGATCTCTTTCCAGACTCTCAGTCAATGCACAACGAACAATAGTCATGAGGGCAACCGGGCTAGGGAAGAGCTAATTTTCAACTCCTTGCGAATATGTTGAATATGACTCCTCAAATCCCTGGCACGGCTTTTGTAACCAAACTATTTTCCACAAGTCTTTGCGTTTTTTGACATGTCGCACTGTATGCTGGGTACCCAAGGGTGCTGACGCTGATTATCTAGCTGTGCTCCGACTGCGTGATATGAGTATTGGTTTTTGGTCAGCTTTGGGACAAAGGTTAAGAAACGGTTGACATTTCAAGGTGAAATTGCATGAAATTGTGCATGGTATTTCAGAATGATGTCATCCTGTTTAACGAAACAGATAATCAAAATTATGACAGGCCAAAAAACTGTGCCTGGGTTCGAACCCGTGACTTTACACTTCATAGGACACTGCTTCAACCAATTGAGCTACCCGCAAGGATGAGTATATGTGGTCAGTTTATGTATACAAAAAGAAAGGTGTTTCTTCTGTAGCACGGATTGTTTGATTCGGCCCAAGTTTAAACAGCTGTAATTCAATGATCTTTTGACATATCAAGGTGAAATTGTGCATGGTACTTCAGAACGATGTCCTCCTGTTTAACTAAACATATATTCTAATTTAAGACAGACTCAAACAGTGTGGCTGGATTCAAACCTACGACCTTATACTTTGCAGGTCACCATTCCAGCTCGATGAGCTATTCTCAGTGTTGAATATTGTCATGTTCAGTTACTGTACAAAAAAGTAAGCTGTTTCTCCTGTGGTAAGCGTTGTTAGATTCAGCCAATGTTGAAACAGCTCTAATTCAATCATATTTTGACATACCAAGGTGAAATTGTTTATGGTACTTCAGAGAGATGTCTGATAATCAATTTACTTCATTCGAGCTAATTCGGTTCTAAATCTGACACTACCATACGTAGACTCCAAGTAACTTGCTACTGTTGTAAACCTGGCTTGTTTTGCAGTGGTTTACACAGTCTCGCTTAACAGATGATCGGAGTGTTGTTATGGGCTCAAATAAACACTCATTGCTATGTTTTACAACCGGAGGATTGACCGGAACACTAGAAACCGTTCTGTCCCCCCAACATTTTTTTGCCTCTGACTGGTTTTGAAACTACAATCCTTTGTTTATCAGCACAGCATCTTAGCCAATTGAGCCATTACCAGATCTGGACTCTTGCCATGTTCAGCCATCAACTGGATAATAAAATAAGATGTTTCTCCAATGGCAAGCATTGTCAGATTTGGTCCAAGCTCAAACAGCTGTAATTCAGTCATATTTTTACATATCAAGGTGAAACTTTGCAGGGTACTTCAGGATGGTGTCATCTTAAAGCCTATTGGGTTTGAAAAACCATCATTCAAAATTACATTCGATTTAGTGACACAAACTTATTGAGGCAATGTGGACATTTACATAAATACACCCCTTTCAGACATTCTGTATTTGATTCAACTGTCTTAAGTAACATTTTTTAATATGTCAATGATACATATCTGTACAAAATCTCAAGTCAATTTGACCTTTTTTGTAGGAGGAGATATATTTTGAAGGTTTTCCCAAATGATCACTGTACAGGGAAAATCCATCACAGTGGACCTTATGGGTCCTTGAGGCTTTTTTGTTCCTCATGAAAAATGAGGCATGCATACCAAGTTTCAGAAGAATTGGAGCAATGGGGTGGAAATGCAATCACTCTGAAAAGTGGACATTTGGGCGTGGCCTGTGGCGCCCCCTATTGTCCAGTCTGGGCCAGTCTGTGTTTGGGCCGTAGTTGTGGCATGTTGTATCAATATGCCAAATTTCAAAACCTTTTACCAATGTGTTCATGAGATAAATTACAAGAATAATAATAATAAGAATACCAACAATTACAATAGGGTCCTCCTGACGGAGGAAAACTAAATATTTAATTTAAACATTAGGCCTTAACATTCTAAATAAATCATACATTTTTCGTAGGCACTGGATGCTAGCTAGTTATCTTACATATGCTGTAAACTAGTTACGAGTGATTTGGGACTCGATAGACAAACATTAGGCTGTTGTTAAGGTTAGCTTATGTTGATTTGGATATCTCCATTAATTGTGCATCCGTGGGAAACGATCAGGTCATGTAATTGTGTGGCTACAAAGCTAAAATTAAATAAGTGGATATCTACTAGTAGTTACAGTAGCAACTAATGGCTAGATCTGAGCTTCCAACGTTTCAGTAGCTAAACCAGCTAGTTATCACTGATATCACAGGACAGTGCAATATTATTGCTCAAAAATTAACCGAATGTTGCTAGTCTAGCTTGCTAACCAATAAACTGCTGAACACCAGTACTTGTAGACAGTCTTTTTCTTCGGCAACCTTTTAGTTATTTTGAGTACGCACTAATATGGAACGCTTCCCTTTTAAGGTAAATGTAAAAAGGCGTACAATACTTTATCGCTCAATAATGCACACCCCGGAATTCCCTCTCAACCAATCAGAATGCTTGATTTCATCCACCCGTATTATAAACCATATTGAAGAGGAGAACCAGGGGATTTTTATGATGTGAATAAATATGATTACTTAAGGCAAATCATATTTAATCAAGGTGATTTTAGGCAGATATTTTTTACAAAAACTTCTCCATCCACCATACCTCATCAGACAACTTAATTTTTAACCCCTTTAAGTAGGTGGAATATCCACAAATCTGTGGGCAATGTAGAACAGAAGACAGATTAGAAATATCATATTTTGATTAAAAGTTATGACCATTCTAGTTACTAGTGGAAACATGGGGGAAACCGGCATTTCCCTCCCCCAAAGTAGCTAGCGCTATGGCGTCACTGTGCTTCATTGTCAGGGTCAACAGACAGGACCTGTAGTGGAGACTGGCAGAAGATTTTAATTCACTGTTTGGCACTTTGTTTGAAATAAAATGACTGAATGTTACATGGAAATGCTGCCTTGTTTATGCTTGAGTTAGGCTACACATCACACAAACATAGTCCTCCTAAAGTTGGCTACCATGTAGCCTATTATACAAGAAAAAGTAGCATTTTGGGCATATGAGGTCTGCATATGAACCAGCCCAATATAAGCAGTAGAATTGAGAAATATAGGTTTCTTAATTGACGTTGCAGTTACGGACTGGCAACGTCACAAAATTACGTTGCTAGGAGGTCGCGGTTACGGACTGGCAACGTCACAAAACAACGTTGCTAGGAGGTAGCGGTTACAGACTGGCAACGTCGGAAAATGACATTGCTTGGAGGTCGCGGTTACCGACTGGCAACGTCGGAAAATGACGTTGCTAGGAGGTCGCGGTTACCGACTGGCAACGTCGGAAAATGACGTTGCTAGGAGGTTGCGGTTACGGACTGGCAACGTCGGAAAATAACGTTGCCACGACGTCGCGGTTACGGACTGGCAACGTCACAAGATTACATTCGCGCAACCTACTGGCGCCCCGCAGATGCACGGTCCCGCAACGTATGTTTGGTCATCGCGTGACGTTGCGGCAACGTAAGGGCAACGTAAATGTGTTAGCTGGGTTGTCGGTGCTCCTGGTGAGTTTTCTGTACTTGACTGTAAATTCAGTCTCTCGTCACATTACGTAATTTTGTTCTAGCTAGTTACTGTACAGTAGTAGCCCGGCTGGAACTCCCTGGTCGTATCGACAGACTAGCAGAGACTTTGGGTAATATAATGTCAACGTGTATGTTTATGAAACAGTTTTGTATTTTGTATATAAATTGTACTTTGATCGATGTTGCGAGTACGTAAACCCAAGTTTGCACACCTGGCCATGACAACTACAACAGTGATTTTAGAGAACTACATTCTACATAACCTGTTTGAAACGCTCCCCAGCGTGGTGAACTGTGGGAAGCGATGGCAAGCAATTTGCGTTGCTGCAGTGTGAACGCATGGTTAGGGTGATCACCGCCGCGTGAGACCCTGGCTTTGTTTACATAATTAGGGTCATTGTAGAAAGTAGCTAAATTGCCCTGACTTCTGTATTCAGATTCAGAGCGGATAGTGTTTTACTGAATGTGCATCGTGACTGTCTCCTGACTAAGTAAGCTTGTAGTTTTTGTTGTGTTTCTGCTAAATCTTGTGTCTGAGTAGAGCTGAGAGACAGCAGCTATCCAGGCCATTAAGTAGCTAGCTAGAGATTGACTGGGAGTATACCTGCGGGAGTCCACCGAGGAAGGCCGACGGGGCCGGGATTACTTCTTCTGATAAGTATCAGCCTATTTATATCCTACCTAGAACATTTTCATAGCAAGCATGTGTTTCCTGAGCATTCCTGTTCATTACACTACCCGTAGACGTAGATATGTCGCAAAATATACGGTCTACTTCTAACCTTCACTACCTATCCAGATCTTCTCCACCAGCCCTCTCTCTTTCTTTAGGGCTCTGGAACTGCCAGTCTGCTGTGAACAAGGCAGAATTCATCCCGGCGTTTGCATCTCATGCTTCTCTTCATGCCCTTGCACTGACAGAGACATGGATCCGCCCAGAGAACACTGCAACTCCAGCTGCTCTCTCCGTCAACCACTCCTTCACTCACTCACCCCGCTAAACCGGGCGGGGTGGTAGGACAGGTTTACTTCTTTCCCCACATATTAAATACACATCCACACCACTCTGTTACTGCCAAATCATTTGAACACCATTATGTGATGCTAACTGATCCTATCAAAGCATGCTTAATTGTTTTTTATCGCCCACCAGGACTGCTAGCCGACTTTGTGGAGGAGCTGGACATGCTCCACAGCGTCCTCCCGGATGATGGAACCCCCCTGATAGTCCTTGGGGACTTCAACATCCACCTCCAAGGAACGCAGGCCGTCGACTTCTTGTCTCTCCTGAATTCCTTCGACCTAGCGCTGCTGAGCACACCGGCGACCCACAAGGCAGGCAAACAGCTAGACCTCATTCTGACACGTAACTGTATCACTGACTATCACCTCCTGTCCCCTTGATCCTATCCCCTCCCCTCTCTTTCAAACCATCTCCCCCTCCATCATAACTTTTCTTCTCTATGTCCTAAACTCCTCTCTTACCTACGGCACCTTTCCCTCTGCCTTGAAACAGGCCAGAGTTACCCTTCTACTCAAAAAACCCTCCCTTAACCCTGCCGTCCTCCAGAACTACAGACCGGTATCATTGTTAACCTTCTGTTCAGAAACAATTGAACATGCTGTATCTAACCAACTGTCAAACTATCTCTCTCAGAACAACCTGCTTGACCCCAACCAATCGGGCTTCAAGACTGGCCACTCCACAGAGACTGTCCTCCTTTCAGTCACCACTGCCCTCCAGTCTGCCAGAGCGGCTTCCAGGTCATCCGTCATCATTCTGCTGGACCTTTCTGCAGCGTTTGATGCGGTTAACCACCAGATCCCGCTCTCCACACTTTCTGAGATGGGCATCACTGGCACTGCACTCCAGTGGATCTCATCCTACCTGTCGGAAAGATCCTACCAGGTCTCCTGGGGAGGCAAACTGTCAGGCCCTCGCCAGCTCTCCACCGGTGTCCCACAGGGCTCCGTTCTTGGACCCCTCCTCTTATCTCTGTACACCACCTCACTTAGACCAATCATCACCTCCCATGGCTTCTCCTACCACTGCTACGCTGACGACAAGCAGCTGTACCTGTTGTCCCCCCCGACTGATCCGGGGATCTCAGCTAGGATTGAGGCCTGCCTCACAGACATCTCCGCCTGGATGACCGAGCACCACCTCCAGCTGAACCTCGCCAAAACAGAACTTCTCATCCTCTCTGCTAAACCCTCCATCTCCCACGATATGTCAATCACCCTGGGATCTGCGACGGTGACCCCTTCATCCTCTGCCAGGAACCTTGGGGTTACCATGGATGACGTGCTCTCCCTCACGGCCCACATTGCTGCAGTCTCCTGGTCGTGTAGATTCACCCTCTACAACATCCGGAAGATCAGGAGATACCTGTCTGAGCACTCCACCCAGCTGCTAGTCCAAGCACTGGTCCTCTCCAAGTTAAACTACTACAACTCGCTGCCCGCTGGTCTCCCAGCATGTGCAACCCGCCCTTTTCAGAGGATTCCGAACGCAGGGGCCCGTCTGGTCTACAATCTACCCAGACGCTCCCATGTTACCCCGCTCTTCATCTCTCTCCACTGGCTACCGATCACGGCCCGCATCAGATTCAAGACCCTGGTACCGAGCAGTGAACGGGACTGCACCCGACTACATCAAGTCTCTCCTGCAGCCTTACACCCCCACCCATCACCTACTGTCTTCTTCCGACAACCGCCTGGTGGTCCCACCGTTCAAGACCGCTCGGTCCCAACACAAGCTCTTCTCCTGCCTGGCCCCCCAATGGTGGAACCAGTGTGGTAGAAAATTCTAGCTGGACTGTGTAGATTTGAATAAGTCGAAGATGGCGGTTTCCATACAATTTATTTAGACAATACAATTACATATGATTAAACAAAGCTTTGCTGATCAGTCATTACGAAGGGTGCGCTAGTCACAAATCGTTCGCAAGAGTGATAGAGAACTATCACACATGCACTGCCTTATATCAACTTTAGATCAAATGGCATTCTATAAGGTCAATCAATCAATGTAGCAAACACTGTGATTGGCTAACAACTTAGTGACAGCTTGAAACAATACATCTCCATACCAAGTGTCCCAAAGTTTTTTGATGTCACAGCTCTCTATAGAGCAGTAGATAATAAAGCCACAGGGGTTGGCCAGCCAAATGGTCAACTGTCCTTGGTGTGGTCATCTTCAAACAATACTTTTAATTAACACAAACAATGAAACAGGACAGTCCTTCTAACCAAAGTTCAGAACAACTGCCTCATTGACCCCTTACATTGACCAGGGGACAGAAGGCCATATATGCTTCACCCATCCCCAGGGCAAGCTGCCCACAGAGCCATCAGCACCTTACATTTCTTTGAACTCAACTCAATTATGTTCCCTTCCTGTTTCTTTCCAATGAACATAGAAGATTATAGATTTCATACACATTATAGATTTTATACATCTATGCATATGACCAAAATTTCTACCACACCAGCTCCCCACCTCCATCAGGGACACTGACTGTCTCCCCACCTTCAAGAAAAGGCTCAAGATGCACTTGTCCTGGGAGTACAACGGCACTTAAGAATGCTTGCTTGATAGGACCTGATGTTAGTTTCCTCCAGGATCACAATGACTGTTATTGAGAGACTTGTTGCTCTTGTAGGTTAGTTATAACGAAGTTAACTCTTGAACTTGCTGTGAAATATTTTACTGTTGATTGTTCTTTTACAGGTGCAGTCGTGCACTTTTCGTTGTTCATGTTGTTTTAATTTGTAACTTGTATAACTGCATGCTCTTATGGGTCTTCCCTTTGGTTTTTCACAATGTATGCTTCATGTTTTGGCTTCTTGCAGTATTTGGGACGACCTCATTGTTATGATCAGTGACCTTTGCTTTTTTGTAAAGCTCTCTCATGGAAGTCGCTTTGGATAAAAGCGTCTGCTAAATGCATAAATGTAAATGTCTCCGCTCTGGCTCCGCCTCGGAAAACAATGGCTGCCTTTACTGACGATACATTTATTTGCCCCTCCCAGTAACCCCTTAACCAATGATATGTACTTTGAGCTTAAGTTATCATGAGTATCTGGCAGTTTTCAGAAATAAAATCGGTGGTTGTACGGCAAAGACATTAAGGTGGGAACCATGGGCATTTTAATGCCCATATTTGAATGGTCCGGCAGAAAAGGGTTGAAAGGAAAGGCCCACTATGAATATTAAAATACGCCGAAACATGTGGCCTGTATCATAGCTACATGTATGACCTTTGCAGAAAAAAAACAAATCAGTATTCAGTGCGGGTATTCAGTGCAGTATGATTAATTAAATGCGCTGACAGCTCATTGCCCCAACCAAACAGATTAAACTGAGTGAAGCGATCGGACCTTTCCAAGATGGCAGCCCCACGTCTAGTCAGCACCAGTAGGCAGTAGCGTTCCATGCAGCGTCTATTCTTTATAATGTCTATGTGTATACCCCTTCATCTTACGGTGCGTTCACACTGCAGCGTTTTTTAACGCTCTGCACCGCTGGCCTTCCCACAGTGCACAACGCTCGGGGGCGTGTTAGAAAAGTTAATACAAAGTTGTAGTTCTCTATGGTCACTGTTGTAGTTTGTGTAAGACGGTGTCATGGACAAGTGTGCAGACTTGGGTTCATGTATTTACAGTACTGTACAGCACTTCAAAAAAAATTCCAGTAACATTCGCTAGGTTATGGCCACTACGCATGTACTGTATGACTAGCGAGTGACTGCCAACCAGCATTTCAACGTTGAATGTCAATTGTGTGCCGGGTAAACTAGACTACTGTAGCTAGACTAGTACAGTATGCAGCTAGCACAGAAGAAAGTTAGAGCTAGGTTACGTACTGTAGCTAGCTAAAGTGACAAGACTGAATTTAACACACCAGGGACACCGACAACCTCGGCAACCCTGCGCCAGGTATACATTTTTTGTTAACGTCTCTTTAATAGTACAGAGGCGTATAAAACAAGACTGAGTGTGTAGACACACATACGATGAGTTGCTCTTCCATCTTGAAATTGTCAAACCTAGAAATGTTTACTATGACCAACAGTTGCTACATAACAAGAAACCAACCCGATGGGCCAAGGCTAGCGTTTTTACGCTCCTCATTTACATAATGTTGAACAAATTCAACTTTCGACAGCCCGCTCGCCTTCCCACAATGCCCTACGCGAGCGTCGACGCCCCGCTCGCCTTCCCACAATGCCCTACGCGAGCATCAACGCCTGGTTTTCATTGAAAATGAATTGAAAGCCAATGCCCCGCCCCACTGCAGTGTGAACGCACCGTTATCCCTACCCATAGCTCCAAAAGAGTATTGAGACACCACTAGCTCTCACGGGAACACTCAAAACTAAGGGGAAGGGGGAAGGAGTAAGGGGGAGTATTGGGATTCGGCCTTGTTCTTGCTCCGGCTTTAGTTTATAGATATTCGGCAGTGTTGCCACAACGGACCAAATGGCTTCGCTCGCATCTTTCTTCGCCGCCATTACGTAACTACAACACAAACTGGAGCATGACATCAAGGTCATCGTTCTCAGCCACTCCCTCTGTTCGCTGATTCGCCGGTAGAAAATCAGCCTGAAAAATCTGACTTACGTACCGAATGACCAGACCTAGTACTGAAGCAAAATCCAAATTGAGCGGAAGTACGTAGATGGGCAGGGCCAGGCTTGACACCTACTGCGTCATTGCAGCAAAACTGTCTTTTCACCGTTTTATTCCACTGGCTACACAGGAGCCTGTACAAAGTATCAGAAATAAGTAACCATAACAACAGTGACGGAGTCAAAGCCTTCATTTACAATTTTGAAAGACAACAATGAGAGACTTCAATATTTATTTTAACCTATTTGAAAAATGTTGAAGAAATTATGACAACAGATAGTTCAGAATAATGATCATATCAAACAGAAATAGACAGGGAACCAGTCAGTCTCAGAGCCATGGTCCGGGTGGAGGAGGGACAGCAACAGACCCTCCTCCTTTCAACCTCCCGCCACCTCATCCCTGCCTGGCCAGGCACATTCCACTTATCCTGTTATTGCTGTGTAATAAGCCCAAAACGTAACCACTGGAAGGTATGCGTGCTGCATTTGGGATAATTTAACGTGGTAAAATGTCTCAATAAAGAATTATTCTTCCAAAAAATTACAAGTATGTGTGTGTAATTGAGTACATTTGAAATGCCAATTAAGCTATGAAAGAACAGCCTGTTGCCAGGTGGTGGTCGGTTTAAGGATTTAGGGGCCCTCTATGACCACAACAGAATACCAGAGATACCCCAGTGAAGCACAAAGGATAGGGCCTAGACAAAAAATGAAGCCAACTGTAAAATATGTCACTGGGGCTTTTGTATGAGAGGAATATTGTCCCCATTCCTCCTGGTGATTTGTGGTGTTTTGTTCCTTGTGCACTGACATGAAGGCCTTTTGTGAGGCCCAGCCATGGGGGGCACAGAAGGTTCATGTTGTTCCTTTAAAAAAGAGAGAGCCAAGCAGAGTAATGAAGATCAACTGAGAAGTGCAGTAAGACACCTCACACTAGAATAGGACATCATCACCACACCACATCACCAGTAGGGATGTTAGATTAGAATCAAGGTAAAAAATATAGCTGCAAGCAGCAATGGCGGATTCCTCCAAACATTGCGAACAATTGAAAAATGTATTCTTCACAAATTGTAACTGTATAGAAAAATCCATGCTGCGGAATTACCAATGGGAGACCAAATCTGAAATGCAATACCATCAAGATCCACAAGGGCTTTTATTTCAAGCCAAGGAGTGAAGGGAGGGGGCTTGGTGAGCTTATCAATTCCAGAAAGCCTTTTATCTTTGTGCATCAGGGCGTGGCCTGTAGTGCCACCTATGGGTTATGGTAGGCCATTTGTGGTGTGGTAGTTACTCTAGGCCTATACTATCAATGTTTCAGGATTTTGAGAACTTTTTACCATTATATACAAAATCGGAAATGCAAAACCATCAAGACCCACATGGGCCTTTATTAAAGACCAAGGAGTGAGTGGGGGCTTGGTCAGCCCACAAGCTCCTGAAATGTTGTGTGTGCATCTCGCCAAGCTCGCGCATGTGTCAAGGGAAAGGCCGAGTGTGTGAGAATGTGGAAGCGCGCGCTGAGGAGCAGAGAGAGACATTTCCTTAGCAATTAGCCAAACATGCATGTTTCAAATATTCATCAAAAATCTACTTTTCATTTTAACTTTTTCTCAGATTTGTGTACTAAACATTCTCAAAAGTCTTCATATAAACTTGTGATTGAATGAGAGTATCAGTTTTTGACCGCGGATGTGTAAAGCGTTATTTTAGCGTTATCAATAAATGCAATTTGCTTTATATCAATCATTTTAGGAGATATAAAGTTGCCTTTGTACATGGTAACATGTTGTAGTGTATTTGATTTGCTGAGATATGACCCAACTTCCTGTTTGCTGTCTTTGTTGCCAAATTTGATTGGCAGTACCGGACAAACGGTTTTGAAAATCAAATATAAAATTAATACCTAAGTGAGGATTGCTCTGACGATGATGTGTGCCAGTTCTGGCGAAGATTGGAAAAAAAATTGGAGGAGTAAGCTTTCAAAGGCTTTTGATAAAACCAAAAATGTCAGAAAGATCTATATAACCGGAAATTGACGTCATAGGATGTGTTGAACTCGTCTTGATCCAGGGAATCCAATGATACCTCATGTTTGAAAATTAGTCATACAGTTCAAATGGTGCGTGTGTAAACACAAGTCCAACTTTGACGTGGCGCTAGAGTGGTCTAATGGGAGATATGAAACTTGGTGGAAGTATAGAAGGGACTGTCCTTAATGAGTGTGCCAAATTTCACAAAACGTTACAGTATGGTTCTAGGGGCTGCCGTTGACTCCCATGGAACTAGAATAATAATAACTAGAGAGGGTACAATTTATGGGGAAATTGTAGGGTGTGCTTGTTTGTGCTGTTGCAGGTGGGTCTGTTTTCCCTTCTAGTGACATTTTCAAGCATTTAGCCTAATCATATTGCATAATTCATTAAGAACCCCATTTGAAACAAGCGAACCCCCTTTAAAACAAGCGAACCCCCTTTAAAACAAGCAAACCCCCTTTAAAACAAGCGAACCCCCTTTGAAACAAGCTACTGTAACAATGTTGGCACTGGCAGTATTTCAGATGGAATTGCGATTCAAACAATACCGTCTGCAACTGAAAATATGCCCCCCAAAACGTAAATGAAAATTGACATTAATTTAGGGGGACATGGCTAATTCAAAATAAGTTTGCTAGAGGCGAACTAGCTGCTGTTGCTAGCCACACTTCACTGATTGTTTGAAAGCGCTGGAAATTAGTTTCTTTTAACCAGAGTTCGTACAGATACTGTATAATGAAATTCCAGTACTTTCAACGACTTTTCAAGCGCTATTTTGGGGGTTTTCAAGGACTACTATCAGACATCTCATTTATCAAACATATACATTATTTACTTTAAATTAATCCTTATTATAATACGGGTGGTTGAAATCAAGCATTCTGATTGGTTGAGAGTGAGTCACGGGGTGTGCTTTATTGAGCATAAAGTACTGTACGCCTTTTTACATTTACCTTAAAAGGGGAGCGTTCCATATTAGTGCGCACTCAAAATAACTAAAAGGTTGCCGAAGAAAAAGACTGTCTACTAGAACTGGTGTGCAGCTGTTTATTGGTTAGCAAGCTAGACTAGCAACATTCGGTTAATTTTTGAGCAATAATATTGGATTGTCCCGTGCTATCAGTGCTAACTAGCTAGTCTAACTACTGAAACGGACGGAAGCTCAAGTCTAGCCATTAGTTGCTAACTTGATATCCACTCATTTAATTTTAGCTTCGTAGCCACGCAATTACTGTACAGTACATGACCTGGTCCTGGCTTCTTAAAAGGATGTTTTCCACGGATGCACAATTAATGGATCTATCCAAATCAACATAAGCTAACCTTAACAACAGCCTAATGTTAGTCTATCGAGTCCCAAGTCACTCGTAACTTGTTTACAGCGTATGTAGGCTAGCTAACTACCATATACTCAGTGCCTACGAAACATTTATGATTGATTTAGAATGTTTACAGTAGGCCTACTGTTTAAATTAAATATTATTTTATTGAAAGTGTCCCATTTTCGTCGTTATTTTAAAGGCAGCTTTTATAAAATGAGCATTGAATGAATGAGATGGTGCGAGATCTAGTGCTAGCTAGGCTAATAAATGTGAAGTTCACAGTGCTGTTTGTCCGTTGCATAGCAACAGCCACTGTTTACAGGGACTATTTTCTCTCGGCTACTGAAATGCGATACACAATGTTTGTTGTCTATAACTATTTTGTGCTGAAAGGCAGCTTACTATTTATTTACTATTTATAATTTCGCTGGCAACCGTACTATAAAAGCAATAAGGTACGAGAGGCAGTACTTTATCGCCAATAAAGTACGTGTTCAAGGGTTTGCCGGCCCTCCGCTGAGCGTCGGGACTAACAACACCCTTGAACACGTACTTTATTGGCGATAAAGTACTGCCTCGTACCTTATTGCTTAATTAAAGTTACATACGTTATTCAATCAATAGCAGTGATTTTCTCTTTTACTTTGATTAACATTAATGAGACGGACAGCAATGGGTTTATTAGACGTCTGTCTCTTTAAGACCAGACGCACATGTTGCGGATCTGACACAAATCCAGTTTTCTTCCAAATTTTCACCTTAATTTAAGACTTTGAAACTCATTAAAGACCATGGCTGCGGGAACTAGGGGTGCTGAGGGTGCTGCAGCATCCCTTGACAGCACAAGAATTTAAAAAGATATGACTTAAGACAAAAATTAAGAGAAAAAAAGACACAACCTTCACTAGACAAGGTCTTACCAATTGAAAAATGGCTATGTTTATTTTACATAAACTATTTTGCGCTAAAATAGAGGCCCAAAAATGTGTCTCGCATTATGGATCGAACTCCCAAACTAGCATCAAATCAAACACATAACATGCATGCATTAGCAGGGCAGCTGTGGAGGCGTATACGGCCAGTTCTGGTAGGCCGGTCTGGATCAAAGTCCAGGGCCTATTTTTACTCCCAGTCCACCCCCACCCCCCCCACCCCCCAGCACCCCATAATAAAATATGTTCCCGCGGTTAAATTTTGACAATTTTCAGTTTAGTCCTCAAGTAGGCCTAATTAATACGATACTGGCACGCACTGGCTGAGAAGAAGCGTTTTTTCTCTCGGTGTTTGAGTCTGATGTTTGTACAAAGAATGCCGCTTCAGACAGCACTTCTTCAGAACCTAATTGTTTTTTTCTTTGGCTCTTATCGTGGTTGAAAAACACTCAAATTAATTTATAACATAAAATGCTATAACGCAAACCAAAGAATGCCAGAAAAAACGGATCGTGCTTTATTTAAATTAGCAGGAGGGTGATGGCCTGAGGCGTAATTTTGAGCGAAAATATATATATATTTTTTAATGATCACTTCAAAATTACTTTGTAAATTCATATATATTGTCTTTAAATAATTCAAGCACTTAAGTACCTCGTCATTAATATGACTGTTTTCAAGGGTTTCTCAGGACTTAAATTTCCAGTTCAAATTCAAGTACTTCAAGCACTTAATGCACCTTGTACAAACCCTGTTTGACAAAGTTTAGCCATAGCTGTGGCATTGAAGACAGTAGCAGTACTACACACCAGTGTTGCCAGGTCCACGGTTGTCCCGCGGAATTGCGCTACTTTTGAAGTGTTGCCGCGGGTTGAATTTTTTGTCCGCTGGTTTGGGTAGACCTATTATGCATGCAAATTATATATCTTTAAATAAAAATCCATATTTTACATGAAATAATTTATTTACACACAAGTCCAAATTGGTGGCGCTAAAGTGGCATAATGGGATACATGAAACTTGGTGTGAAAAAAGAAGGGACTGTCCTTAATGAGTGTGCCAAACTTCACAAAAAGTTACCGTATGGTTTTAGGGGCTGCCATTAACTCCAATAGTACTAGAATAAAAACTGGAGAGGGTACAATGTCTGGGGAAATTGTAGGGTGTGCTCGCTTGCAAGTGGGTCCTTCCCCTTAAGTTTTTCCCATCTAGTGATATTTTCAAGCATTTAGCCTACTCAAGAACCCCCTTTGAAACAAACAAACCCCCTTTGAAACAAGCTACTGTAACAACGTTGTCACCGGCAGTATTTCAGATGGAATCGCGATTCAAACAGTACCATCTGCTAACTGAAAATATGCCCCCAAAAACATAAACAAGTTTGACATTAATTTAGGGGGAAATGGCTAATTCAAAAGAAGTTTGCTACGAGCAAGCTAGCTGCTGTTACTAGCCAAACGTCACTGAGGGGATTGTTTGAAAGCGCCAGAAATAAGAATGTTTCTTTTGACATAAAGTTTAGGCTGTGGCATTGAAGACAGCGACGCACCACACAAGCTTGAGTTTAAATTAGTGGCGGGCCATTATCTGTGTTAACGTGCTGCGTTAACGTGAGACTCTTATTGGGCAAAAAAAAAATATTGCCGTTAATCTATTCTCAAAGTTGGGTTGGGAGCTGGGTTTATACTACGCAAGCTATGATGACTTTCACCTTGATATTTTAGCGCGGATGTATACCTAGCCGAATTGCACTGTCGGAATTAGTTTACTGTAGAAGTTCTTCCAGTCTCAAATACCACCTAAACGCAAAGCATCCCTTAGCTAATGCGAAAGATGCCGGGCCAGGCACTGATGCAGCGCAGGGGAAGAGTCGTCGTCAAACTACTATGTTTGAGTGCAACCGAGGCAAGCCCGTCAGCACAGCTCTATCAGCCAAGCGAACTAATCTAATAAACAGTTAATAAACACAAGTACATCTTATTAAACATAATTTTCTTCACCAATTATCATAGTAGAATTCCACACACCAACATCATTGATTTCTCAAGCAGTTTGTGATGCATTTTGGAAACAGGAGATGAGCCCCTGGTCTAATGCGCCACCTGGCTTGAGAAACCCGTTCTCAAAGACGTACTTTTAGTCATTATTTGGGTAGCACACATATTCTGAATGCCTTTGGCGGAATTCAAATGAGCCATTTTAATCTAGATTAACGCCAAGATTACAGTGAGATTAATCTAGATTAATCTATGTCCACCACTAGTTTAAATACATTATTTACTGTGGCATTACTTACTGTACATGCAAGTCTTGATTCGCTTACATGTACATGTGCTGCTAGTACACCACGGCACGATACTCGCTATGCAACAGCACATTAATACATGCGTCGTTGCTAACGCTGCTTGGCCCCTAATAATAAAACTCACAATTACAATAGGTTTCTTCCTCATGGAGGAATCCTAATAAGTCAAATCCAGTAATACCAAGCAAATATTTTATGCCTCAAAATCTCCTTATTAGAATAAGTTGTTTAAAGGACTCTGTATGACATTGTGGAATCACTACTTCTTCTAAGAACACTTCTTGGTTCCAGGTAACACTACTAACCACTAGTTAAGAAAGTTAAGAATCCTGTACATTATTGTGGTTTCATTTTCCATGGCATATGCCATTGTAGGGAAACCCCACCTCTCCATTCCAGGAGATCAGCAACAGTACATCTTCATGTGTTTTCACATATCCTTTATATATGCTCCACCTCATTTACCCTACTTTTACTCTTTTTTATAATACCACAGGAGACATGCTTTCCAATGCCTTCTGTTTCATCCTACACAGCCAACTGTATGACCCCTTTCCCCCAACATAGTTTATAGGTTAGGTACATGGAAGGCATATCATTTCCTGTTGTAACTGTAAGGATCCCATTATGAAGTTGTACAGCTAACAGATTAGATTTTGAGCATAGACTGGTCAGCTTGAACCTCTGACAGCATTATTAAACTAACATGCAGAAATACAGTCCACAGGGCAACATCACGGGTCAGCCAATAAGATAAATTAGACAGCCTAACGAGTATGCTAGTTGACTTTGACAATGAGGAGTTATCAGTAGAATTAAATACACCAGTTTAGTGGTAAGGTAAAGCAGAATACCTTGGGTAACCAAATGTGATCATCAGTGAGGGCAAAGCAAATAGAAAGACACAATCAGGTAAAGACTACTGTCCACAGAAGCCTAACATCTCCCTCTAACTGCAATGAAAAAAACACTCCACTAAAGATGTATAGTCTGAACTCACTGCTTGACATGTTCTAGATAAGAGTCAAAAAAGTTAACGCCTTTTACATGCCATTTGTTTTCACGTCAAAGCTTATATTTAATTAGTGCTTAAACAGAAACAGTGTTTCTATATGTATGTTCTGCCAAACTGACAAAAATGTTGTTTCATTCGCTGTTCCTGTTGTACCCTCACAAATTATATACCATAAATCTTTAAAGAGGGTGGAGTTAGGGGATTTCAAAAGTCAAATAAGGACTCCTGCTTTCTGGCCCTCTGTTCTGAAAGACTGCGTTCCCCCATCAATTTCTGTACAAAGGTGGTGTTGGCTAAAATGATCCGTTCACTCTCTGCTCAGCTAGTTGGGGCTGAAAGGAAGCGTGCTGAGTGCGGGGGAAAGGCACTCTGGGACACTGCAGGTTGGCTGAAGAAGGGCAGCTGAACTCAGTTGACCCACATTCTCTGATTACCCAAACAAGCAGGAACACTCATGAGACAAACCAATCGTGAGCAAGAGACTGTAAAATGCCCCAATAAAAAGACATATGGGAAAGACTCAGAGACAAGCAATAAATCAAGGCATTCTTCACATTCCAAAAGGAAAATACATTCATAAAATAATGGGGAACCTTTAAATGTGATGATCCCTGCCAGATGTCTTCAATCTGAGCGTGATAATTCAGAATGCAGTCATTTAAAAGGGATTTATAAAGACATTTGTGACCCTCAGACACAAAGGCTGTGAGTGTCTTACACTCAGGGACTGTCATTGCAGTTTTCTGTAACATAAAAACGTGTATGTAGTTAATGTAACTGATCAAGTGTCCTTCAGATAATACTAAGAGACTTATTATACTCCCAAACTCTGATATAGCATCACACAGTGCCTTTCTACGTGTGTGTCTATTATTCCCTCAATTTCAGTAGTTGTGTCCTTGCAGTAGCCATAGCACACATTTACATAATGTGTACTATGATTTAATCTGGAACTATTTGCTTTACATGGAACCTTTAGTTTATATTTATTTTCTTTCATCTTTTCAAATGATCCTATGTAGTGTATGTACTTTTTAAAGTGTAGTATCACAGCAAATATATGAAACGTTACAAAACATATTCACGTTTTGAAATGTATTTACATATAACCTTAACAAGCTTGAAGACTAAGAATTTGATTGGGTATAAGAATACGTGTGGACCTGACCAATGTCACCGCACTGGAATGTAGGCTATTACTGTAACTAGAGAAAATGCAGTTGAGTTTATACTTCAATATATACTGACGTGAACTATGCATTGGATCTTTCTCTCCCTCACGTCTGCGCTGAACTAGCTGAGTCTGTTACTGGCCAGATCAGTTGGCAGACTGTCTAATGGGGGTGTGAAATTTCACAACAAAGACTTTCAAGCAGACAGGAAAACTGTTACCAACAAACTTGTACTTTTAGGTGTTAATGTTTCAATTTGAACATCCACAATGTATCGGGAACGTTTTGATGTTGGTATGTGGATATCCCTGCTTTCAGTTGATGCATCGTGACGGTACAACAACTTGTCAGATTTAACAACTTACAGCATGCTGATGTATGTCCGGTATGCACTTTTGAACAACAAAAAGTGACCAATAACATTGGGTCAGTTAAGTTTGTCCATGGTCATACAGACCAAAGGTTGGCAGTGCTCTGCAGGTTTCTTGCATTTAGTTTATGTGCGCAAACAAAACAAGTTTGTTTCTGCCTTTGCACTGCAGTTGGGGTAATACACCCTGAAAGTGGAGATGAATATCAAGCCAAAGGGGGAAGGGGAGAACTAGTTTCCGACAAAGGCTGGGTGCTTTGATTGGGCGTGGTAGTATTTGTGACACCCACCCCCATATCACATTAAGAGTATTTTGCTAGAACAAAGTTTTGTTCAACTTTAAGAAACATCTTAATTTGTCAAATTGTCCAATCTATGAGTCTGAAAATTATCACAAGAATCCATGTAATCGCCCAAACTGACACATCGGCATCAATGTGCTATAGCTAACTTGATTTAAAAAAAAATATATATATATATATATAATATAAAGGAAATTCTGCAGTAGAATTGGGGAAAAAAAGAAAACGGTTCTTTAAAGTATTTTGGCAAAACCACAGTGCATTTTATTTTCTTTATAGCAATGAATGTACATTTCGTTCCAGTGACACTGACCTGTATGTGTCCTTAGGTGAGCTTTGAGGTGGGATGATTTCCCATAAACTTTTTCACACCCTGAATAATGGCATTTGTGCTTTTTCTGGGGTGATTCGTGCTCAATTCGACCTCTCAATCGTTTGCCTCTTTGTTTGAGCGTAGGGTCGGAGATGGTGGTAGGTGTGGCAGAGTTTCCATCATCTTTCGTTATATTCGGTGGCGCTAGGCTTTCCTCCTTTATTTTTGCCTGATCGGCAAAATTGTTGGGGGTTTGCTGGTTGATATCCGCCAGAATCCTAGCCACCACAAAGAGAGAAGAATTGTCTTTTACCAAAGGTTCTTTAATCTCCTCTCCGTTCCTGGGAGCAGTTGCAGTTTCTGGTTTTATCTCTCTATTCCCTTTAGGGCCATGGACAACTGCACGACTGGACATGAAAACAAGGCACTCTGCTGCAAAGTGATCCATTCCGTAATAGAAACAGTCCCTATGTTTTTAAGACATTCCCCCCAAAAATGTGTCGGCCTGTTATAAGAACTTGTTCCGTGGTTCCCTTTGTGTGATGCTGATTATGTTGCTCTCGTAAGAGGACTATGTGATCTTACCGGCTTTCTAACAATATCAACATCTCACTGGGAAACGTTAAAAACAAAAATGTATACAGACAAAACAAGTGGATCTCTCTTTAACGAAATTCTGCAGGTAATAATAAACCGGAAAACTTGCATGTAACTCCCATTGCGGCTGCTACATTCTCGCCAGCATAGTGTCTACTGAGGACCAGTTCTTGCCGACTGTATCCATGCTGGGGGCGTGTCGACCGGTAGCATTTGGCAGCGTCGTCAGGGAAGCTGCCTTTTCATTGGATATCACTTGTCCCTAAATGAACCTTCCTACCCTCTCCCAACTTCAGACAATAACTTGGAAGTTTAGAATGCTGGAAATGTGAAACGTCAGTATTTTACATAGTTACAATTATTCATGATGTCAAATTTGTCCAAATTAAACTAAGAACATTTAGGCTTAATGACTGAATTCTGATAAGAAAACAGTAAATGATATTAATGATTTCTGGGGAAATTGTGAGGTGTGGTTGCCTCCGTTGCAGCTGGGGCATTGATGGGGGTATCACCTCCAAAACTATTGTTAAAGGGGCAATTGACTGCAAAACCGATTTTACCATTTCATAGTTGAATAACGACAGTTCGGTGGGTAAAATGAACATACCGTGAATATCAAAGTCCATTGACACCTCTTTCCTATTCAAATCTCAAAAAGAAAAAATTTGGCTGTAAAGCACTAGCTTTTCAACAAAGCTACCGGTCCTACGTAAGACCGGTGATCGCCCTCTTATAGGCTCTGGTCTGTATCTTTGTCACGCCCCAGAATTTACATCCAGACCAGCCCGAGGTAGCGTCTATCTCCGATACTAGTTTAGCTGCGCGCTGCTCTGTGTAAGCTACTTATAAGGAATTACAAAGAAGAACGTTTTGAATTATAACAAGGATATTGAAAATGGACCACGGTCGTAAATGTTGTGTTCCAGGCTGTAGCCTACAGGGAAGGCTAACACTCACAGTCTTCCCAAGGAGCCAAACATTCAACAGGCATGGCTGCTGTTTTCTTATGAGAAGATACAAGCGAAGTTCGACACTCAATCATTCATTTGCTCTGAACATTTCACCCAAGACAGTTTTGACAACCTTGAACAATTGCAAGCAGGATTTGCTAGGAAGCTGAACCTGAAAAGAGGTGCTGTTCCGACCGTATGCTCATTGCAACCGCCTATAAGGACAGTATGATGTTGTGCTAACAGTTATTAGCAATGCTAACGTTTCCTGTATAATATAGCATACCAGGTAGAATGCTAAATAAGTTTCTACACACATCACATGACTCTAGCTAGACTAGCTGTAGTCGGCATTAGAAGGGAAGCTTCCGAAAAATTGCCAGAAAACGAACAGCAGTCTGGCTTATTGCTAACACCTGTCTAGATAATCTATTTGAAAGAACTGGAGAAAGGCAGGTGCTTGATACAGGATATGGTAGCATTGCTAGTAACTGTTACTAGTAACACCTAGACTGTAGGCATGTAAACAAGTTTAGCTTGCTAATGCAAGAGCATAGGTAGAATGTGTGATCATTTAGCCTAGTTTATTGGCAATGGGGCTAACGTTGATTCATGTTCCTGACTGTGTTTCATTCAAATAAATAACCTGTGTAATGTAAATCTACAATTCAAGATGCATGTTTGTTCAGATCTTGGTCATGTTATTTTTCAGCAAGTTATTTAGAGCTAGCTAGCTAACTGAAACCGAGTAGAATCAGGATATGGTTTGGTTGCTAAGCTGTAGCCTAACGTTCTACCCACCCAAGTCAATCCAGTTTGCTTCAACAACAGAAGTGGAAACAAGTAATGTTATCATTTCAAATGATATATAGTCAATCTGTTGAAAACAGTGTTGTGTAGACACAATAGATTTATTTGCACATTTTTATTTCAAGTCTCCAACTTCGGTGTTTCAGCGAGTGCTGCTGTTGGCCGTGTTGCGTTTTTGCTCCCCAGCTTCACTCGTTGAAAACCAACCAATCAGCGCGCAGCTCATCTAAATATTCATGAGCATACCATAAAAGGAGAAAAGCTAGTGTTTTTTCTCGGGAACATTTCAGAGGATCTGTCAGTGGGCATGGAACAGAACCCGGGCCATTTTCAACCCAACCAATGTTACATACCCTATTTGGAGACCTTAAGGAACAGTGTGAAATACCCCCAAAAAACAGTCAATTGCCCCTTTAAAACTAATATCAAACATCCAAACATTTGGAGAAAGACAATATTTTTCATAAGTGTAGGATACTTATAAGTTTGAAAAAAAAGATGCATACTTACTATCGAAGATTGAATAGATTAAAAAGCACACAACAAACATTTGTTGATGCTTATTTACTCTTCAAAATACAAAGCGTGAAAGTGTAGAATGGAACAGGGTTCTCTTATCTTCCTATAGGCTAATGGTGATATGGGAGCCTCAGCCTAGTTGAAACAGTTATCAGATATTGAATGGCTTCGAGATTGCTCTACAGGATGTATAATCATAATTGTACACCCCTCTCTTGGTGTATTGCTATAATAATCTATCAGTCCCACCACAATTCTATCTGAGCCACAGCCAGTGGTGGACAGTAACAAAGTAGATGTAATTCGTTCCTGTACTCATAAGTACAATACAGATGTATCTGTACTTTACTCAAGTATTTATATTTGGTAAGACTTTATACTTTGACTCCACTACATTTTAAACTGAAAAATCGTACTTTTTACTCCATTATATTTAGTTAAACCTCTTGTTCCTCTTCGAATCAAATAATGAGAAGTCAAAGCGAGTGCACAATCCCACCAATCACGGCTCAGCGCGCGCTTTCCTCTGAAGTCCTTTAGGTTTCGTTTCGTTGAGCGGGTGCTGAGTTGAATTCGTTACAACACAGCTTCAGCATTTTGTGGATGTTTTATGCTCATGACAGAGCATAACGCTACACAAATGATGGAAGAAACGTCTGACTTGCCTGAACACCCTTGGCCTTATTTGGGCGAACTCTTTAAATTAGAAGAAAGAAAGAAGGACTTGTTTTATTTCAAGTGTCTCCTCTGCCTGCCTAAGAACAACATAATATCCTCTTTCAATAATTCACCCTCCAATTTGAAGAAACACATTGAGGTAAGTGATTTTTATTCTGGTAGATTTGATGACTATCAACCTAATTTTTTAAAAATTAACCTACATTGTCTGCATTGGGTGTTAAATTAAGCTTTTCTAATCTAAATTAGTTAACTAGCAGCTATACGCTAGCATAGCTTGCATCACACTGCTCAAAGGAAATGGAATATCCAATTCAGTACAGTAAATGGGAATGCTATTTAGTACCGTTTCACTGAAGCTAGTAGAATATGTACCTGCATACTGAAATGGTAAATGCTTAAATTGGTAGGGGGGCACACTTTTGAATGCTTGTGATTCTAGGCGGGATGTTTGCGCACACACTTAGCTAAGCAAGCTAGTGTTATAGCCACTAGAAGCTATACCACTGATGTTCACACAAGTCAAGTCGAATGCATTTTGACTTGTTAAAGGGGCGATTGACTGTTTTTTGGGGTATTTCACACTGTTCCTTAAGGTCTCCGAATAGGGTATGTAACATTGGTTGGGTTGAAAATGGCCCGGGTGCTCTTCTATGCCCCCTGATAGATCCTCTGAAATGTTCCCGGGAAAAAACACTAGCTTTTCTCCTTTTATGGTATGCTCATGAATATTTAGATTAGCTGCACGCTAATTGGTTGGTTTTCAACAAGTGAAGCTGGGGAGCAAAAACGCAACACGGCCAACAGCAGCACTCACTGAAACACCGAAGGTGGAGACTTTAAATAAATCTATTATGTCTACACAACACTGTTTTCAACAGATTGACTACATATCATTTGAAATGATAACATTACTTGTTTCCACTTCTGTTGTTGAAGCAAACTGGATTGACTTGGGTGTGTAGAACGTTAGGCTTAGCAACCAAACCATATCGTGATTCAACTCGGCTTCAGTTAGCTAGCTCTAGATATCTTGCTGAAAAATAACCTGACAAAGATCTGGACAAACATGCATTGTTAATTGTAGATTTACATGACACAGGTTATTTATTTGAATGAAACACAGTCAGGAACATGAAACAACGTTAGCAGAATTATCACACATTCTACCTAAACCAGTTTACATGCCTACTACAGTCTAGGTGTTACTAGTAACAGTCACTAGCAATGTTAACGTATCCTGTATCTAGCACCTGCCTTTCTCCAGTTCTTTCAAATAGATTATCTCGACAGGCGTTAGCAATAAGCCAGACTGCTGTTCGTTTTCTGCATACAGAACAAGATTATCCGAACTACCACAGACAACGGGTCCAATTTCTTAAAGGCATTCCGAATGTACGTAGAACAAGATGAGAACAACAACTCTAATTCAGATGAGTCTGAAGATGATGGTGATGAGGACCAGGAGTTGGATGGGGTTGAAGTGGATTTTGTCTACGTCACATCTATCTTAAAAGAATGGTTTGCAATTCCTACTCCCTAAGCATCATCGATGCGCATGCCACTTATTAAATCTTGTCTCCACAGTGGATGCAGCCAAAGCAACCTCAAATGATGCGTTCAAAAGGTTGTCTAGATCAGCTTTCTCAAAATGCTATGCACTATTGAACAAATGTGAGAGATCTTACATTTTACATTTATTCATTTAGCAGACGCTTTTATCCAAAGCGACTTCCAAGAGAGAGCTTTACAAAGTGCCTAGGTCACTGATAATAACAACAAGATAGCTCCAAAACATTGCGAGTAGCCAAAAACAAGAAGTACACATTTTGAACAACCAAAAATAAGTGCTAAAGGGAAGAAACCATAAGATCATGGAGTTAAGCAAGTTGCAATTAAACAACATGAATCTCTAAGTGCAAGTGTACCTGTAGGAAAGCAACAAAAATAGGATTAACTAAAATAGAATACAACAGTTTAAATTAGCTACCACTAACCAACAAGAGCAACAGTCTAAGCAAGCGTCATTGTAATCCTTGAGGAAACTAGCATTGGGTTCCGCAAACCATTCCTAAGTACCGTTGTACTCCCGGAACAAGTGCGTCTTGAGCCTTCTCTTGAAGGTGGAGAGACAGTCTGTGTCTCTGATGGAGGTGGGGAGTTGATTCCACCACTGGGGGGCCAGGCAGGAGAAGCGCTTGTGTTGGGACCGGGCGGTCTTGAGCGGTGGGACCACCAGGCGGTCTTGAGCGGTGGGACCACCAGGCAGTTGTCTGAAGAAGACCGTAGGTGGCGGGTGGGTGTGTAAGGCTGCAGGAGAGACTTGATGTAGTCGGGTGCAGTCCCGTTCACTGCTCGGAAGGTCAGTACCAGGATCTTGAATCTGATGCGGGCCGTTATGGGTAGCCAGTGGAGGGAGATGAGGAGCGAGGTAAAGTGGGAGCGTCTGGGTAGATTGTAGACCAGGCGGGCCACTGCGTTCTGAATCTTCTGAAGAGGGTGGGTTGCGCATGCTGGGAGACCGGCGAGCAGCGAGTTGCAGTAGTCCAACTTGGAGAGGACAAGTGCTTGAACAAGCAGCTGGGTGGAGTGCTCAGACAGGTATATCCTGATCTTCCAGATGTTGTAGAGGGTGAATCTACACGACCGGGAGACTGCAGCAATGTGGGCCGTGAGGGAGAGCTCGTCATCCATGGTAACCCCAAGGTTCCTGTCAGAGGATGAGGGGGTCACCGTCGCAGATCCCAGGGTGATTGAGAGGTCGTGGGAGATGGAGGGTTTGGCCAGGATGATGAGAAGTTCTGTTTTGGCGAGGTTCAGCTCGAGGTGGTGCTCGGTCATCCAGGCGGAGATGTCTGCAAGGCAGGCCTCAATCCTAGCTGAGATCCCCGGATCGGTCCGGGGGAACGACAGGTACAGCTGCGTGTCGTCAGCGTAGCAGTGGTAGGAGAAGCCATGGGAGGTGATGATTGGTCCAAGTGAGGTGGTGTACAGAGAGTAGAGGAGGGGTCCAAGGACGGAGCCCTGTGGGACACCCGTGGAGATCTTCTACTGCTGACGATCTTGTAGAGGATGTATGCAAAATTCAGCTGATCCATCCCAACGCAACATGGTGGAATTCTTTGTTTCTTGCTGTTGAGAGAATCCTACGAATTGTTAAAGAGCCGGGAGCGGGAGCTCTGACAACTGTCTTCACTTCACTTAAGTTGCCCATTTAAGTGTTGTTTTTGGAGTTTTTAAATTCATGGATTGCTTCAAATAGCTTAGGTATGTCAGATTGTATATGGTAATACTGCTAAATGGAGCACTTCTACGACTCCAGAGGGCCTATGAATGTCACTTTGTAAATCCTTCCCCCCCACACACCCCACTACATGCACTCACACACACGCAGAGTTAAAAGTGTGATCACATTAATTGATAAATTGCTGTTGTTTGAGTCTGTTAGGCTGAGTCCAGTCGAAATCGCCTTTCTGGAGGAGTACGCCAGAACCATGGGACCACTCGCCAAGGCCCTCAACATTCTGCAATTCGAAGCCGACGTTCAGATGGGATGGCTCCTGTCTACTTTGACGCCCCTCATTACGAAGCTTGACAAAATCCGCATTAATTGCCGATGCTGCAAACTTTTGGTGGATACTGTCCAAGAGGGCCTGCAGCGACGCTTTGCAGACATGCTTCTGGAACCAGAATTTATTGCTGCTGCTATCCTTGTCCCAAAGTTTACGACATCGTGGACTTCTGAAGAAAACGTCATAAAACTAGGTAAGACTACATGAGTGATCCAGTTTTGTGTCAGAAAAGTAGTAAAAGTTAGATTCACAGAAGAAAATAACCAAAACACTTTAAAAAGCTTACAAGCTCAAATGGGTATACATTAGATTTATAGCACCTTCAAAATGCAGTCGTTATGATTTAACATGGAGGAATGCATGATTGCAGTGACTTGATTTTTAGCATTTATTTAAATGTCCATTTCAGGCATGGACTACATTAAGGATCATCTGGAGGAAGACACTTCACATCAATTGCCAACTAATGGCCTCGAGTGCATCAGATGATGAGGACTTCTTTGCTAGCATGAAGACACCTGATTGTCAGGACAATATTAAACAACTAGAGAGCTACCTTGCCTCAAAGGTAGACCACAAGGAAATATTAAAGTCGTACCCTGTAGTGTGTAAGTTATCTCTTAAACTCAACACCACTTTACCAGCTTCAGCCGCTTGCGAGCGCCTATTTAGCACAGCTGGGCTGATTTTCAGTCCACGGCGGGCAAGGCTGGATGCAAAAAATTTGGAGAACCAGCTCCTCCTGAAGCTAAATAATAAATATTTCAGCTTTGGCAAATAATGAACAGCTCTGCCATTTTAGGCTTGCTGTTTTATTGTTTATTAAGGATCCCCATTATTCTACACCATGGTGGAGACTATTCTTCCTGGGTTCCAGGCAAAAAATATTACAATACAATATAAATACATAAAATGCAGTACAGCATGATCAATTATCACAAAAATACAGACTTAGAAAACAACATTTACATTAAACATAAAATAATACCTAAAATCCCTTAAACACCTAAAATAATAATCTAATCTACTATAATTTCCTTTTTAATTATAGCTGCCTTAAGTTTCCTTTTGAAATCACATTAATTTTGTGTTAGAGTCACATATAAGGGGAGCATATTCCAGTATGCAATGGCTCTGTCATGTCCCCGGCCTAGGCCAGACTGGGTTTTAGTCCGTTTCTTCCAGGTCCTGTCATACATTCCACTCCTTCACTCCCTCCCGGTACTCACCTCATCTGTGGCTCATTCCCTCATCAACACCACAGCTCTTAAACCCCGTATTGTCACCCACTCTTTCTACTTGGCTCTCAACAAAGGCAGTCGCATTTTCTTTCCCTCTCCTCCCCCTGACCTTCCCTGCTTGCTTCCCTGCTTGGCTTCTATCCTATCTATTGTCCTATTCATGGAGAAATGCTCTGAAGTTTCAATCATTTGGATAGTTTTTGATGATATTACTCAAAATCAAATACTTCTGATTGGGGCAAACTGGATAGACTACAACCACTAAAAGGAACAACCTGAGGGACTGAAGCCCAAGGAGAGCAGAGGTATTTTGGGCTACTCTCCAAGACTGACCACAGGCAAGCAAGCTCAAACTTGTTCCTTGTAGAACTATGTCTTGCAAAGACTGCAAACAACTTAGTCAGAGGATAGTCGAACTGGAGCTAAGAGTCAGAACCCTCTTAGATATCAGAAAGACCGAAGACTTTATAGATTCCATGCTACCTAGCCCGGAGGCTAAGCTACTGGCTAATGAGCCATCCTTGGAACCAGCTTTCTTTCCACTGGATGAGTCATGGCCTGCTCTTGGCTCTAAACCAAAGAGGCCCAGCGCCGCTTCTACCTTCATCGGAGTTGGGACTGTCACCAAGGATAAAAAGCGAGGCAGAGACTCTTCCCACATCACCTCTCCTCCTGTCCCACTCAGAAACAGATTTGAACCACTGGGAACTTTCTCTCCCTTGTATATGGAATCCAAGGCGAAGAGGCACAGAAGTGCTAGCCACGCAGCTTACAAACATGAAGGGCCCAGATCGCCGACACACCATGATGGTAGCTACTACACACATGCATATCCAACACATCATCGTCTGCTGCGACCGGGAGTCTCCCATTTGACTCCAAGCCCCTCTAAGACCACTCGGGGCGCTGTTCGACCCCCCTATCAAGCCTAATCAGACAACAATACCACAGGATTATCAAGTTCCAAGGTATGCTAAGACTACCCACAGCCCATCAGCACTTAGAAGAGCTAACGCTGCTAGCACTAAAGAATCTACTGCTAGCACTGACACAGTGGTTAACCTTGGTTTAGCACAAAGTCCTATCTTTGCTAACCCAAATAAGCTAAGAACTGGCTCCGCAGCTACTGATAAGGCAAACACTAGAAATGCAAACACAACACCACATATGACCACTATCTTGATTGGAGATGCCATGACAACACATGTTAAACAGTCAAAGACAGAAAATATTTGTCTTAGCAACACATCTGTCGGAACTGTCGTCAGAGGTACAAACAATCCTCAACAATAAACCAAACAACCCTAAGATTATCATCCACACTGGCTCGTTTGATATCCTACACAAGAAAACTGGCACTGAGATACTTAAACATTTCACCCAGCTACTGAACACACTCAACAGATATCAAGATGTATTCATCAGTGGACCGATTGCATGCTTTCGCAAAGGAAAAGAAGCCTTCAGTCGACTACTGTCTTTCAACACATGGTTGGCATCTGTCTGTCTGGCACACAAACTGACATTTATCGATAATTTCAATGTGTTCTGGAACTGTGCAGACCGTTTTCAAGCTGACGGACTCCACCCAAACCGTAGAGGATCTCGACTACTAACAGCAAACATCAGTCACGTGCTCCTGACCACAAATCAAGTTTCTCTCCCTATCCCTGTTGTGGCTAGGCTGACTGACGCATCCCAATCAACCTCCCATGGAACAGAACATTCAAACAGCCTCCTGCAAGGTCATGGGCCCTGCACAGATCTATGCCCCCCAGATGAACTCCCTTGTGATGGAACAGCTCAGTGTCATAGACTTTCTCCAAGAAACGGTACTCTAGGACAGCCACCATGCTATTTTATTAGACATACCGGTCATCATCACAAACAGAAAAATGGCATGGTAAAATGCATGGTTACAAACCTGAAACTAGTGTTAGAAGTCACAGAACTATCCATATTCTTCCAACAGATTTATCAACACCTGTTTTATCTTTTAATACCCCACAGATGAAACTGGCCCTTCTAAATGTTAGATCACTAAATAACAAAAGAATTCTAGTTAATGATCTGATCAAAGAAAGCAACTTAGACTGCATCTGTCTAACAGACACCTGGCTAAACAATGACACGGCAACAGCAACTCTGATAGAAGCGTGTCCACCCGATTACAGCTTTCACCAAGTTTCTAGGAAATCCAAAAAAAAGGTGGAGTCGCAGCTATTTTCTCCTCTAAACTGTTGTTCAAAATCACTGAGCTATGTGAATTCACATCATATGAAAATCTTGCTATAGAGCTCAAAACCGAATCAATACTGTTATTATATATCGGCCACCCAAGCACTCGGCCACCCAAGCACTCGCCAATATTCATACAAGAATTCTCTGAACTATTATCACTATGTGTCACTAAATATGACAAAGTGGTTTTAAACGGAGACTTAAATATCCAAGTAAATAAAAAAGCAGACCCAAGAACTATTGAGCTCTTAAATCTCCTTGACAGTTTCAATCTAATTCAACACATAACAGACCCAACACACCGGCACGGAAACACACTAGCTCTAGTGATAACAACTGGACTAAATATCAATAATATTTCAATAACTGATCTACCCCTCTCAGACCACCATTACATACTTTTTAATGTGGAAATTATCCTAACAAAAAACACAAAACAATTCTTAGTCCAAAGAAGACATTTAGACGATACAGCTATGATGAAATTTTCGGAACAATTTGCTCTATATGAGCCAACTAGTCATGATTGCTCTCTGAATTAAATGGTAGAGAACCTCAATGATGCACTATTATCTGTGTTAGACTCTGTTGCACCACTGAAAACCAAAAAGAAGTGCACAAGCAGAACCTCCCCATGGCTGAGAAATAAAAATTAGTGAAACGAAAAGAAAATTCAGTGCAGCAGAGAGAAAATTGAGGAAAACAAAGATCACTATCCACTACAATATCTACAAAGATACACTAACCACCTATAACAAAACCATCCGTCTAGCAATGAGAGAATATTTCTCCAACATTATTACAGAAAATGCCAGAAATTCCAGAGTTCTTTTCTCCACCATTGACCAGCTGCTAAACACTGTCCCTGTCCCACCCCCATCCTCAGCAGTTAAATGTGAAGAGCTTGCTTTGTTCTTCAAGAACAAAATAACTTTGATCAGAGCTAGTATTATTAAAAGTGGGGTCGACACTGACATCAGTAGATTCTGCAACATAACCATGAGCACATTTACCTGTATCACACTTAGTGAACTTTCCAAAATTGTCAGCGAATCTAACTCCACAACCTCAGATATTGATCCTATACCCACAACATTCTTTAAGCGAGTGTTTGATAGTGTCTCAGGTCAGGTGCTAGAGATTATAAACACATCCCTTAGAACTGGCGTCTTCCCAGATGCCTTCAAAACAGCTGTTATAAAGCCCCTATTAAAACCCAAATTGGATAACAGTCTACTTGCAAATTACAGACCAATATCAAACCTTCCATTTATTAGTAAAGTACTGGAAAATATAGTTTTAGTCCAATTAAATTATTTTCTTGAAGAAAATAACATCCTGGAAGTCTCGCAGTCAGGTTTCAGGAAATATCACAGTACTGAAACTGCTCTCACCAAAATAATTAGCGACCTCAGACTAAACTCTGATGCAAATTAAGTCTCGATCCTTATCCTGCTAGATCTTAGTGCACCATTTGATACCATTGATCACGACATCCTAATCAATAGACTGGAAAAGCTTATTGGGTTCACGGATAGTGTATTGAACTGGATAAAATCATATTTCACAGGAAGGAAGCTTTATGTTAGTTTAGGAGACCGTAGGTCCAAGAAACATGAGAACTGCTATGGGGTTGCTCAAGGAAGCTGCTTGGGTCCATTACTTTTTTCTCTTTATATGTTACCACTCGGCGACATAATCAGAGAACATAACATAGATTTCCATAGCTATGCGGATGACACACAACTATATATATCCACTGAACCTAACGATGCAACGGCCATCAATTCCATTACCAACTGCATGTTGGCAATAAACAAATGGATGAATGATAACTTTCTTAAATTAAATGAAGACAAAACCGAAGTCCTATTATGTGGCCCCAAATCCAAAAGAGAGATGCTTACTAAGAATCTAGGAGGCTTAACCCCCTGTCTTAAACCAGAGGTGACGAGCCTCGGTGTAATCCTGGACTCAGATTTGAATTTCAACTGTCACATAAATAAAGTGACCAAAACAGCTTTCTTTCACCTGAGGAATATAGCAAAGGTACGACCATTCATAAACCAAAATGATGCAGAGAAGTTAATTCATGCTTTTATATCCAGCCGGCTGGACTACTGTAACGCAATTTCACTGGTCTTCCCAAGAAAACCACTGAAAGACTACAGCTCATTCAAAATTCTGCAGCTAGATTATTAACCAAAAATAAAAGGAGAGAACACATAAGTCCTGTCCTAGCTACTTTACACTGGCTCCCTGTCACTTTCAGAATGGACTTTAAGGTCCTTTTCCTCACATACAAAGCTCTACACGGACAAGGACCTAGCTACATTGCTAACTCCCTTATAAACTACACACCAGCTAGAACACTGCGATCATCAAATGCAGGCCTATTAGAGGTCACCAGAAGCAGTCATAAGAAGATTGGTCTTTTGGCCTTTGCTAATTACGCCCCAAAACTATGGAACAAATTACCCATAAATATTAGGGAAGCAAACACGCTAGACATTTTTAAAAGACAGCTTAAAACCTACCGTTTTACCGAAGCATTTAAGTAATTTTATCTCAGAAGTGTTTTACTACTTTTATTAGTTATATTATTGTTGCTATTTTAATTATGACTTTTATCACTTGTATTATTGTTTTTATTGATTTTATGTAAAGCACCTTGAGCTACAATTCTTGTATGAAATGTGCTATATAAATAAAGTCTTACTTACTTACTCACTACTCGCCAGTTTGTTGTCACCAACCCCCACGTCTGTATTCCTGGCTTTCCGTGTTTTGGACCAGTCTATGCCTGTTTTTTTTGTGCTGACCTTTGTTCTTGTTCCACCACCAGATCACCGCTTCCAGTCCTCCCGGTACCCCGCTCCACCATCCACCAGTACCCCCAACTGTTCTCTCTCAATAAAGGTCTGCGCACATCTAGAACTTTGTGTTGTGCATTTGGGTCCTCATTACAGCCGTGACAGGCTCTGTACATTACTGTTTTCTTAAGTGCATTGGTTCTGGTTAGGGGAAAGTTAAAGTGAACACTTATTGCCTGTCTAGTTTTATAACCATGTCTCTCATTTGCAGGTGATAGCTGTAAATACAAACTGACAGGTTTCTGTGAGGAATACACATTATTTAAAAACATGCCAGTCTTTCATCCACCCTCATCCATGACAGCGTGGCGTGCATAACATCCACACTACTAACAGCAGTGAAGTGCCAGTCTTGCCGCTCTTTTCTGAGCAAGCTGAAGTTTACTGAGTTCTTGCTTTGATGCACTAGACCAAATCACAGGACAGTAGTCCAGATTTGACAGAACTAGAGATTGTATGACTAGTCTAATTGTTGTGTTAGTTAGCAGATGAGCACTCCTTCTAATTGCATAGATACCATTAATCATTCTCACCACTGTATTATTAATCTGAGTGGACCATGACAGTGTTTTGTCAATAATGACACCCAACAGTTTAACTTCTTTAACCATAGCAACCCCCTTTAAAGAGAGGCTTAATTTCTTATCTGTCCTTATCTGTAACATCCTCCCTCCCATTGACGAGTTCTCGTCCCACCCCACTAACACTGCCACTGACACACTGTTAACCACTTTAGCTGCATCACTTGACTCTGTCCCCTGTCAACTAGGCCTGCACAATCTTCTCCCTCCTGCCCGTGGCTCCCGGATGTTATTCGTGAAGAACGGTCCACCCTTCGAGCAGCTGAGAGGAAATGGCGCAAGTCCAAAGACGGTCTGGACCTTGATAAGTATCACTCCCTCCTTAAATCCTTCTCTTCTCACATAACTGGTGCTAAAACCCTCTACTTTCTTTAAAAAATTAACTCTGCTTCAAACCCCCACAAACTTTTCTCTACCTTCTCCACTCTCCTTATCCCACCTCCCCCACCCCCTCCCTCCACCCTGACAGCAGACGACTTCTTCTCCTTCTTTGAGAAGAAAGTCGCCGACATTAGCAGTCGGTTCCCTAAACCCACCTTTCCCCCTTACCCTCCATGACTGACCCAACTACACGTCTAAACTCTTTCTCTCCCCTGTCCGAGGCAGAGCTCTCTGACCTCATTCTCTCTCATCGCCCCACCTCCTGTCCCCTTGATCCTATCCCCCAACTTCTCATCATCACCAAACCCTCCATCTCCCACAACCTTTCAATCACTCTCGGATCTGCGACGGTGACCCCTTCATCCTCTGCCAGGAACCTTGGGGTTACCATGGATGACGTGCTCTCCCTCACGGCCCACATTGCTGCAGTCTCCCGGTCGTGTAGATTCACCCTCTACAACATCCGGAAGATCAGGAGATACCTGTCTGAGCACTCCACCCAGCTGCTTGTCCAAGCACTTGTCCTCTTCAAGTTGGACTACTGCAACTCGCTGCTCACCGGTCTCCCAGCATGCGCAACCCGCCCTCTTCAGAGGATTCAGAACGCAGTGGCCCGCCTGGTCTACAACATACCCAGACGCTCCCACGTTACTCCGCTCCTCATCTCCCTCCACTGGCTACCCATCACGGCCCGCATCAGATTCAAGACCCTGGTACTGACCTTCCGAGCAGTGAACGGGACTGCACCCGACTACATCAAGTCTCTCCTGCAGCCTTACACCCCCACCCGTCACCTACGGTCTTCTTCAGACAACCGCCTGGTGGTCCCACCGCTCAAGACCGCTCGGTCCCAACACAAGCTCTTCTCCTGCCTGGCCCCCCAATGGTGGAACTAGCTCCCCACCTCCATCAGGGACACTGACTGTCTCCCCACCTTCAAGAAAAGGCTCAAGATGCACTTGTAGTTAGGACTGCTTGATTGGAGCTGATGTTGGTTTGCATCACAATGACTTTTACTGAGTGACTTGTTTCTCTTGTAGGTTGGTTATTACGAAGTTAACTCTTGTACTCGCTGTGAAATATTTTACTGTTGATTGTTCTTCTACAGGTACAGTCTTGCACTTTTTGTGGTTCATGTTGTTTTAATTTGTAACGTGTATAACTGCATGCTCTTATGGTTCTTCCCATTGGCAGTTTTTTGACAATGTATGCTTCATGTTTTGGCTGCTTGCGATGTTTGGGACTACCTAGTTGTTATGATCAGTGACTTTTGCTCTTTTGTAAAGCTCTCTCTTGGAAGTCGCTTTGGATAAAAGCGTCTACTAAATGCATAAATGTAAATGTAGTGCACTTACAGTTCATCAAGTATACTTCCTAAAGTACTTAAAAGTATACCTTGGAATACACTAAAGTAACCTGTGTAGTGCACTTTCAGTTTATGAAGTATACTTCCTTAAGAACTTCAAAGTATACTTTGCAATACTTTTAAGTGCACTTTCATTTAATGTAAGTACTTCAAGAAGTAAACTTCTAAATTAAATTTTACTATTACTTACTAATGTATTACAATGTTTAAGGGCGCCTGAAAGGCCTCAGATTTTAAGTCACATGGTGAAAATGGGGCCTTTGGAACATTTTACTGCAGATTCATAGCTGAAAGAAGCTATTAACCGTATTAGTATTACCCTTGCAAGAATCCAGCTGTTCTTATGAAATGAAAGAATCATTTAACTCATGGTTATAATGGTAAACCAGAACAACAATGACAATTATCACGCAACAAAACACTACATTCTAAGCAGACACATTTAAAAAACGAAATTCATGAAGTTACATTTATATTTCGAACGAACCGCAAACTTATCAGCAAATTTTAACACTATTTACTGCCTTGCATCATGGGAATTGACTAGCCAATGAGCCACACTATCTTTATTATTTTGCGTCGTTATTTTGTTCTTCAGTCAGTTTGAGAGTATAACCTTCAAATGCATAATGCAACCCTTCTGTCTGCTTCTTTCTCAAGTAGCTTTTTCGTTTTTTTTCCATTAATACTCCAATTGATAAATATTAGTATAAGATTATAGGGCTTCAGAATGTTTTGGCAGTAATTAAGGTTACAGCTTCAATACCAAAAAAGATTCAATGTGCAATGCATGATAGATTTTCATAGACATTAATAATTAGAATGAGATGGATCTAAAAAATGTAACCTGTAATGTACTTAAAAATGATTTGGACTGTTTTTGCTATATAATAATAGAAAACGGACATCCTACTCCAGAAGAAATGTATACCATCTTCTGTTCCTAAGCATCCTTCTTAAAATCAAAAGTAAAAATATTTTCAAAGCATACTTAAAAGTACATCAAAAGTGAACTATTTTCTAAGTATACTTCTTACAAAAGTGAACTATTTTCAAAGCATACTTAAAAGTATATCAAAAGTGAACTATTTTCTAAGCATACTTCTTAAAAGTATGTCAAAAGTGAACTAAAAGTGTACTATCCATATTTTAGTATACTTATAGTATACTTTAATATACTTCTTTTTTGTAAGGGATGGCCGACTCTCACTTCCCATTAAACCACACAACATGCACTCTCAGGGTGACCAACAAGATAATTTTAACTAACAAACAACAATAAGAAGACTCGGTACATCCGGTGCGCCTCGAGATGGCTGCGCCGACGAGAGCTCCGTAAAAAACTAGCTTTTTGTTTGTCATTTTATTGTTCATTACCTGTTTTGTCAATGTTATATCGTTGTTTATTCAGTACGACCGGCAGACACTTCTGGACATTTGCACAAGTTGTCACTTGGCAAGGACTATTTTACGAACTTTAATTCCACTTTTCGGAGTGCGAGTTCGGACTGCAGCTGGCCCTTTGTTGTTCCGCCGCTCTGTTTACCTGTGAGACGGAGGAAGAAGAGACGAGGCCGGCGTACTGGAGTTCTTGTTCGGACTCGGAAAGGGTGCTTCAAACCTGCTTTTCCAACCATCTTACTTGCTACGTTCAGTCCATCGACAACAAAATGGATGAACTTAACGCTTGTGTCAAATTCCAACGAGACATCAGGAACTGCTGTGTACTGGCGTTCGTCGAGACCTGGCTGTCTCCGGAGATCTCCGACACAGCGGTTACACCGTTAGGATTCACCATATACCGCCAGGACAGAACAGCTGATTCAGGGAAGTGCAGGGGCGGAGGTGTCTGTGTTATGGTTAACTTTCTCTGGACTCCGGATGTAGCGATACTAGCATCTCACTGCTCTCCGGTCCTTGAGCTGCTCACTGTAAAAATCAGACCCTTCTATCTGCCTCGGGAATTCACTGCGGTCGTCATGAGTGCAGTCTACATCCCCCCCAGGCAGACAAGGCCGCTGCTTTGGATGAAATGTATGGGATTATCAATGGTCTGGAAAATGTGCACCCAGAGGCAGCCTTCATTGTTGTTGGTGATTTCAACAGAGCCAACATGAAGAAAGTCCTGCCCAAGTACTATCAGAACATTGACTTCTTCACACGTGGAGACCAGATCCTTGACCATTGTTATACAGCATTCAAGGGCAGTTACAAACCCCTCCCCCGCCCTGCTTTTGAGAAGGCTGATTACACCTCCATTCTTCTCCTCCCTGCATATGAACAAAAGCTTAACCATGACCAAAAGGTTCATAACAAACCATCGTTGTGTTTACCCAATTTTACCCAATACAAAAGCAAATAAAAATAATTGTATTTTAACCTTCGCAATGTGGGGGGTTTGAGACAGCCCAACGGTTAAAAGAAAATGCTTAATTTTGTTTTTGTATGTGGTAAAGTTGTTGCAAATGACGGTGGGTCACAATGGCTGATGGGTCAGAATGACCCGAAGAGAACACAAGGGTTAAACAGATCAGACCGGTTGAGAGGTCAGTTCACCTATGGAGTGACGAGAGTGTGGCAACCCTCCAGGACTGCTTTGACACCACTGACTGGCTGATGTTCAAGGAGGCAGCATATGGGGACATTCACAAATACACAGACGCTGTTTCCAGCTACATCCAACACTGCATCGATGACCTTTGTCCCCAAGAAGGTTGTCCGGTCTTTCTCAAATCAGAAGCCCTGGGTTGATGCCGCGGTTTGGGCCAAGCTGAGAGCCCGCACCGTCGCCTTTAACTCTGGGGACCCTGATGAGTACAGGAAGGCCAGATACGACCTTCTGAAGGCCATCAAAGCAGCGAAAAGGGCTTACAGGACCAAGGTGGAGTCCAGCTACCATGGCTCTGACCCTAGGCGCATGTGGAGTGGACTTAAAGCCATTACTGACTACAAAGGGAGAGGTTACATTGAGACCCAGTCCTCTGTCCTACTGCCAGACGAGCTGAATTCCTTCTACGCTCGCTTAGAGAGGGACAGTGACCCCCTGCAGTGGAGTTACCTGAAGGCCAAGCCAGTGGTGTGCCTACACTAACTGTAGCCGAGGTGAGGCTGTGCTTTAAGAAGATCAACCCTCGCAAGGCACCTGGCCCAGACGGCATTTCAGGTAAGGCCCTCAGGGGCTGCGCTGACCAGCTGGGAGGGGTCTTCAGTGACATCTTCAACCTCTCCCTTAACCTGTCTGTACTCCCCACCTGCTTCAAGAGGACCACCATTATCCCTGTGCCCAAGAACACCAAGGTCACATGTTTGAATGACTATCGCCCGATAGCACTGACCTCTGTCATCGTGAAGTGCTTCGAGCAGCTAGTCAAATCATTCATCTGCTCCTCGCTGCCCCCCACACTGGACCCTATGCAGTTTGCATACCGGTCCAACAGGTCTACAGACAATGCCATCGCTCTGACTATGCACACTGCTCTCTCCCACCTGGACAAGGGGAATATGTATGTGAGGATGCTGTTCATTGACTACAGCTCTGCATTCAACACCATCATCCCCTCCAGACTGGTCTCCAAGCTTGTGGACCTGGGACTAAGCACCTCCTTCTGCAAGCGGATCTTCCACTTCCTGACGGGGAGGCTACAGGTGGTGAGAATCGGTGACCGCACCTCATCTTTACTTATCACCAACACAGGTACCCCCCAGGGCTGTGTGCTCAGCCCTCTCCTGTTCTCCTTGTTCACTCACGACTGTGCGGCAACGCACAGCTCCAACCTCCTTGTTAAGTTTGCTGACGACACAACCATCGTGGGCCTCATCTCTGACAATGTCAGCCTACAGAGAGGAGGTTGACACCCTGACATCATGGTGTCAGGACAATAACCTCTCTCTCAACATCAGCCAGACCAAGGAGATGATTGTAGACCATCGGAGGCGGCAGGAGGAGGAGCATGCACCCCTACTCATCAATGGATCTGAAGTGGAGACGGTCAGCTGCTTCAAGTTCCTCGGGGTGAACATCAGCAACAACCTCACCTGGTCTGTTCACACGGACAAGGTGGTCAAATTGTCCTGTAAGCGCCCCTTCTTCCTGAGGACACTGAAGAAGTTTGGTATGGACTCGGTCATCCTCACTAACTTTTACAGATGCACTATAGAGACCATTCTGACTGGTTGTATTACCGTGTGGTATGGGAGCTGCACAGACAGGGACCGCAAGGCCCTACGAAGTGTGGTCCGTTCTGCTGAGTTCATCATCGGCAGGAAGCTCCCAGCCCTACAGGACACCTACCACACACGTTGCCTAAGGAAAGCCGGCAGGATTCTAAGAGACTGTTCCCACCCATCCTTCAGTCTCTTTACCCCGTTGCCTTCTGGCAGGCGTTACTGCACCATCCGGTCGCGCACACGCAGACTGAACAACAGTTTGGCCCCAAGGGCCATCAGGCTTCTGAATGGACACTGATATGGACATTGATTTACTGCACACTAGTCACTTATACACTGTCACTTTCAGCTACTGGTTGCACTATCAGTAACATTGCACTACTGTACTTCACCACCAGGCTCCTGTATGGTCATTGACATCGTCACTGATTTGCAATTTTGCACTATTGTACTGTACTCCACTTAGGTTAGAATAGGTTATAGGGTTGAAATAGGTTTTATGTGCATTTAGGGTTAGTGTAGTGTATTATTTATTGTTATCTGTAATTTAGGAAGTTTTAGTATTAGGGTTAGTATTGTCGATTATTTATTGCCATCTGTATATTTAGGAGGTTTCACTTATTTAAGCTCAGCGTAGATGTAAATTATGTTCTGTGTACTTATATGTTATGTTATGCCAAGTGCTTGTGTTGTCATGTCTTAAGAATTTCAGTGCCCAGTCTGACCTTGTGTTGTTCTGTGTACCTGACAAATAAAAGACTTGAACTTGAACAATTTTACAAACATCTAACTGGACGAACGCAACAACTGAAATCCCTTGCATACCCAGATAGCAAACATACGTCGGGCCGACGTCGGCTTAAGATCAAAACATTGTGTTCTATTCATAACGTCGGATAAGCATCGGCAAATGGTCGGATTTCTAGTCATCTCTGTGCTCTATTTCAAACGTCGCAGATACGTGGGCTCATCGTCGGCTCATCACTGACTGTTTCAGGAAGAACGTTCCATTATGCTCATTCCGTGTTGTATTGCAAGCCTATCTAGAGCCAGAGACTCGTGAGTCAGAGGCATTCACTTTTTAAACCGTCATTTATCTTCTCAAAGAAGGAGCAGACGTTGTTAGGTAAGTGAATGAAAGTAGAAAAATGTCAAAACGTTTTGCGATAAGTAGCCTATGCCTACAACAATGTGTAAAGTTACTGTAATGAGCTAGGTTTGAGTGAACCATATGCTACAGAGCTAGCGCAAAGGGACCCCAACCGGCTAGGCTAGTTCGACACTGGTCAGACATTTTACAAAAATGTAGCTACTAACTAGAGCAAAATAAACATACATATGTTATGTCAAAGTGTTGTATTGTAATAAGTAACCTAGGCCTACATACACATAGGCTAATACATTCTGGTTTAACAGTGATGTCAGATTTTTCTTCTTCTAATTTAGGCAGTTAGCTACTGTAACCATGGCAGTCAAGACAGTCAGAGGGCGGCGGAGACCAATGGAAGATGCAGAACTGAAGGCAAAGTTGTATATTTATGTTTCTCTGTTCCATTGATCTCTCTTTTCTGTGTTGGAGTTCTTTTAAGAGCTTGATGACATCAACATCCAGTCTGATTATAAAAGATTGTTAATTTGAAGTGTCTCTTCATTACCCACACACAGTAAATCCAGGTTGAATCAAGTAGCTAATAGCCCATTGTATGTTCATTTGCTAAGTGACATTTCAGATAGATAGTGAAATATTTGCTGTCTGAGAGATCCGAACTAAATAAATAAATGTAGAGTTAAGAGGAAATATCTGTAGAACGGCCAGTTAGTACAGTTTTGATTCATCGTCCAGACATCGTCTGGAGGTCGGTTTCAATCAATTGCCGACGTCTCGGCGACGTCTTGCCAATGTGCAAACGATGTCCATACAACGTCGGGCCAACATATATTGTATACGTCGGCCCGACGTATGTGTGCTATCTGGGTAGCTGTTGTAACCAAACTATTTTCCACAAGTCTTGGCGTTTTTTGACATGCCGCACTGGATGCTGGGTACCCAAGAGCGCTGACGCTGATGATCTAGCTGTGCTCCGACTGCGTGATATGACGAGATGCTAGTGACGCGCTAAGGTCTCGGAGTCTCCTGAAATGGAACGCGTCTTTCTGCCTTGAAGCTGTGTGCGCATCATCATCAAGACTCCATGTACATGTCAAGATAACATCCAAGCTAAAAATTTCGCCAAATCTGACTGCAGCTTTGTATACCATCTGTACTGTGTTATGGTTGTTTGAGTTAAACAATTTGCTTAATGAATTAAATGGCTGTTAAATGTCAAATCCAACTATAAATGTTTAAAAGAGAGAGTTCCAATCAATTATTATTTTTAAACCCAGAGGTTTAAAAGACAACCTTTCCCTAAACTGACATGCACCAACTCAGATAACTGAGTTTCAACATCCGTTTACACATTTACTCTCTATATTTTACTCTATTCTTATGGCATAACTATGTTTAACTTCATATCTGCACATCTCTGTCACCAACTGTCTCTGGAGTGGGGGGTTGGGGCTTCACAGGGTGTCTACAGGTGTAAACAAGTTAAATTTAAGACTTTAAGACCTTTTAATACCATTTTCCAATTGAAATTAAATACCAAATATACGATGGAAATACAAATCAAAAGTGGAAATATACAGTAATCTTCCCAAACACTGATGTCTGTTCAATATGAACAGTATGGTAAAACGACAACAATCGGTTGAGTTTAAGAACATTGACTAAATGTGTGTAATGCGAAAGGATAACACAAAAATGGAATTGCTGTCCTTAATTATATTTTTTACGACACAATGGTGGAGCATAAACTAGCAATTCCATGAATCCCATGGAAACAAAGGCAAATGTGTGAGATGAACTGATGTGGAGCACAAATCATCCAAGAAGCAGTACTTCTCTTGAGTTTTGATTCAGATGACTAATCATTGGATTCAGGGTCAAAAGTCTATCACTTGAACTGGTTTCATTACTTAAGACACTAAAAGTCAGCAGCTTGACATGCTGGGACATGGAAAAGATTAGACTTTCATCAAAGTAAAAAATGCTGGTTTGTCCTTTTTCATCAATGTTCTCAAAAAAGCAGTCTGCAGAGCTACTGTGTCTGTGGGCGACTGTCTGTCTCTGGAGGGCTGGCAGGCAGGGGCAAGCAGGGCCTGCAGTCAGGGCAGGCCAGCTGGATGAAGCTGTCCTGGGGTCAGGGCTGAAGAGAAGCTGTCCAGCTAGAGGGGGGTAGTCCATCAAGGGATCTGCTTTTCTCTCAGTATCCTCTGTTGAACTCTGTTGAGCAGGCCTCTGTATGACCCTCCAGACCTGTAGAAGTGAAGAAAGGATCCATGTCAGTTGTGTAAAATGAAGCTTTTTACATCTTCACTTGACATAAACTACAGTTTTGACTGTGAAATGCAGTGGCATTACTGCAGTGGCATTACTGGGTACACATTTTTCCATGAGGAATTTGTGAGAGCGATCAGGCTAACTGTGTTAGCGACTGAACTGGGCAGCGCAACGATCGAGCAAAAAACAAAACCATTGACATTTCTTACGTGCGTTTCCCAAACATGCTCGTAGGTAGTAGGCCAATGTATGCGCTTTCAAGAGCTACGAATTTTCAAGAGACACTTTAGCTACGATGTATTTGGGAATGGCCCGTAAAATTAAGATTCGTCCTACAATAGATTCTACGATCAAGTTACGGCTTACGACACTTTTGGGAAAAGCAGCCGTTAACTACAATGACATAGCCTATCATTAGCGAGTCCACTCTGACAATGTATGTAGAGTAATAGACTAGAGGATATAGACTACCATACTAAAGCATTATAGTCTGATTTTAATGAAGCATTATGGTATCAATTAGATCTGTATTGTTGTCCAAGTGAATGTCGTGAATTGTGTGTAGCGACAATAATGTTAGCCAAATGCTAACATCATCAGTTAACATTTTTCTCTGGCAATAACTGTTGTTTGTTGTGTGTTTGCGTGTCAGTATCAAATGTAGTAGACGAGCAAGTTTTTGTGAGGGTTAGAAGCTACCCATCTCAGAGGAAAAAGGAGGATCCTCACAAACTAGAGGTTTGACCACTGAGTGCACATGTTCCCTGTTCTTACATTGGCAACCTGAGCTTCTTACTGCCGTTGCAGTATTGTTCACTAGCTGCAGTTGCAGCTCCTCTGGTTTCAAGAGGCGAACAGTGATCCCTAAAACGTAGCCGTCTAGGTAAAGTGTCTGCTGCAGACATAGTGTAAGGGGCCCCATTATCGTCCACAACCGCTTCTTCCGTTAATTTCATAAAGAAGATATGCAGCAGCAAAGAAAGAAAGTGACTCATCGATATGTACACATCTTATATTGGTGCACACCAAATTACAGCTTCTTATTTTGAGATTTGAGTATGTAAATACGCTCTCAAACCGTATGTGTAGCATCTGCCTTCCGCAGCGTCAAACTGACATTTCTCCATTGAAAGTGATTGGGTGGACGATAATGGGACCCCTGGCTAACTCCTAAAATCAGGAAATTTTGAAATGGTCGCTGACGAAGAAAAAAAGCGTCGCTCAGGCTGCTGCATTTATACTTTGGCAAACACATAGCTATGGTTAAATTGTTTATGCTTTGTAGCTTAGCTGATCGATCGGAGAAAATGGCTGTAGGGTCATTTTGAGAGGCATTATAAAGGTGTGGATATGTTCTAACTTGCTCTGCCAATCTCTCCTTTATTCCTTGCATCTTAAACAGCTGTTGAGCGTTCACTGAAAATTCAAAACAATGCAGTCATCGACGCGTGCTGTCTATCTAGCCAATCACACTTGCGCGACACTATGTGACGACATCAGCGCCAGTAGAAATTTCTCCTGGTTGGCAACACTTTCAAGCAACGGTTAAAAGTGTTGACCGTGACGCCATTTCTGTCGGCAACCTTTTCAAAAGTGTCTGCGACCTAAGTATAAATTGGGCTTAAGTGCTCCCCTTTTTAATTGTTAAGTTTGGTCCTTCATCCCGCCGAATAGCCTAAATACATTTTCGTCAAACTTCACCATCAACAGGGAAGGAATGAAACAACAGATATGGCTGTTTTGGGGAATAACAAGAACAGCCCGGTACGCTACAATAACTCTTGCTCGTTGCTTGCACCATTTGTTTACCGCTGTTGCCCTGGACAGAGGAAGAAGATTTCCACGACGATTCTGTATTTCCGGTAACAAATACGGAAGTTGTGAAAAGGGTCTATTACGATATCGTTTACACACTACCAGTGAGTGAGCCGAGTCTGTCTCTGAGGCTAAGTCAAAACAATGTACCCCCGGGACACAATCTCACTCCACTTGCAAGTTTTCCACAAATAGCAAGTTTTCCACAAATCACAAAAATAATCAAAGCATTTGGCTAAAAGCACAATTCACACATCTCCTAAAGGCTGCCCTCCTCGACATTTTTGGTGTCGACCGAACTGTGAAATGGTGAACTTATGAACATGACGCGACCAAAACATGGATGCCGCCTAAAAGCCTATGCAGTATCCCTGGCGCATAGGCTTACTACAAAGACTTTCACGACCCAAATCTAAATTCTGAGCCGACAGGTCTGTGGGGAATCGCTTGTTCTCCTAAAAGCTGCCCTCCTCTACCTTTTTGATGAATTCACCGAGATGCTACAGTACATGATTCACTAATTACACAGAATGAGTAACCGAGTTTGGTTTTCCGTCACTTCAAACTTACAATCTAAAGGTCTCAAAGTGCTCAAACCTTCACCATAATTCAAGAGTAGAGTACTTTCACGAACCCAATCATTGATTCTAGCTTAAAATGTGTAAAAATAGGACTTACCAAACGTGGCTGCCTCCAACACAGCTATCACATTCCAGTTGAAATAAACAATGGCCGCCGAAAAATAATTTATCTTCGTAACGGCGAGCTGCGATTGGAAGCAAAATAAAACGGGAGCTAAAGACCAAGGGTGGGGGCTTGGTCAGCACACCATTCCCAGAAAGGATGTGTGTGCGACTTGCAAAGCTCACGCACGTGTCAAGTAGGTTGACCACCTGGCCCTCTTTGCACTGTATTGCACAGCATTTTCAATATGCGACGTGCAGGACAAGGGGTGAAAATGCTGTGCGACACAACGCAAAGCGGGACAGGTGGTCACCCTAGTGTCAAGGGGCAGGATGAGTCTGTGAGAATTTGGAGCCCGCACGCTTTGGAGCTATTCACTTGAATTCAATCATATATTGACCTACCAAGGTGAAATAGTTTATGGTACATCAGAGTGATGTCGTCTTGAACCCTATTAGGTTTGAAAAACCATGAGTCAAAATTATATTCGATTTATTGACACGAAGATATTGAGGCAGTGTGGACATTTACCTAAATACACCCCTTTCAGCCATCTTGTATTGCATTTCTTATTCAATTTGATCATTTATAAAAACATGTATTCTACACATCTGTAACAAATTTCAAGTCGCTTGGATCGATGGTTCATGAGGAGAAGGGTTTTGAAGGTTGTACCAAATTTGGACTGTACAGTAAAATATCATGGCGGACCTTATGGGTTCTTGAAGCTTTTTTGTTCCCCATGAGAAATAAGGCATGAATACCAATTTTCAGGCATTTTGGAGTAATGGGGCGCTGGGGAAATCACGTAGACTTTGGGCGTGTTTTATAGCGCCACCTATGGATGTACATGGGCCACTAGCCGTCTGGGAGTAATGAGTGACCTTTTGTATCGTTGGGCCAAATTGAAAAAAAATCGGGTCCACATTTATAAAACTGTGCGTAGGATCCTTACTAAAAGTGTACATACGCCCAAAAGCCTAAAATGGCGTACGCACACAAAAATTCCGATTTATAAAACCGTGCGTACGCACACCTGTACGCAATGTTCCCTTTATAAATCACAGATTACCCACAAGTGTGCGTACGTGAATCAGCATTGTACCCTGCCCTGAACACGCCCATTTTTAACCATAAATAGTCAATGCAAAGCACCTCATGAATGCTAATCAAGTATCTCATCATGACCCTGGCATACGATTGTTCTTTATGGTGAATCATAGCGCATGACAACTTCTCAGACACTGTTAGCCTATTGGTGGAGCTCGAAAACTCTGAAAATGTGGTGGCCGGTAGATCACCAATTTAAAAAAAACTGTGCGAGTGGCGTCAACTGTGGCAGTGATACTGCGAGTCGAGATACAATTTGAAAACAAAAGCGTTTTGTTATGAACAGTAATCTATTAAAGTCTGGACTGATAACGAGGACGTAGAGTGTAGCGATTGCACGGGAGCTTGACGACTGTATTTCCAGTTTTTGACATATGAGGATATTTGCACAGGCTATTAAATAAATATATTTAGTTATACACTGTGTTCTGCAGTTATCTAAAGGTAGGATATGTGATGTTATCCTGTATTCCATGCAGTCACGGAATCTCCCCCTCCTGAACTCCTGTAGTGGACAATCTGATGGTGAGGAAGCACTGAATTTTTATTTAAAATTTGAGTTGGATTGTACAAGGTGTTTATGGAACAAGAATCACTCAGTACAAGCGCAAATAACACTGCTGGATGTAATCTTCATGATAATCATGAAATTTAATGAAAAGAACGTGTGTGAGGAAAACAAAATATATAAATATTAAAAGTAATTTTCTTCCCACATTTAATTTTTGCAGTCTGACTACAGTACGGTCATCTGCGTCGCCAATTCCAACTGTTTTCAAAATGTGCGTAGGCCTACGGGAGGGTCAGAGTTTGCGTGGAGGACCGCACATTCTCCCGTCAAGTTTGTTTTTATAAATCACAACCTTTGCGTGGAAAGTGCCGTACGCACATTTTCAGCCCTGTTCCCGTACGCAAGCTTTATAAATGAGACCCCAGAACTTTTTGAGCTATTGAGCCATTTAGCGGAGAAGAAAAATAATAATAAGAACACTATCAAAAACAAAAGGTTCCCCTCCTACCAGTGGAATCCTAACAAGAACGTTTCATTGTCAGGGGATTTATATTTATACTTATGACTAGGAGGCTATGGCAGCCCATAGAACCGATTGATGCAGAGTTTTGAAATTTGGCACACTTATTTGGAGAGAAGGAAGCTGTGGATCCTCCGCAGCCCCATCCATCCCACATCACACAAAGAAAACGTGATGATGACATGAAATAAAATAAAGTATAACTGATTAATTATATTTCGTCAGATAACTTTGGATATTTAAGTATAATAGAGCATAGTATAAAATATTGAAATGAATCAGAAAATATGTACATTGAATAAGTATTTTGACCTGGGGAGAAGACAGAACCCTGTGTGTGTGTTAGGAATTTAATTATCTGCAGTATGAATCAAGGATTTACTCATGTTTAGTAGTTGTACTCCCAACAGGTGTGGTTACATTCTGTTAAAGGACCTAGAGATATTCTACAAACACAAGCTTTGTAGTTTTTCCAGATGGGAGTTTACATGATGCAGCAATGTAAGGGACTTCTACTCTTCATGTAGGCAAACTGGAGTTGATCTGCCAGGTTCTGGACTGTCTCTTGTAGATACAAAAGTATCAGACATTCAAAACTCTTCATCACCACTGATGTAAGAGCTAAAGGTTGGAAGTCATTGGGAAGTTTGGGTCTGCTCTTCCTTGGAACAAGGCAGATGGCAGAGGTCTCCCACAGAGCTAGAACTGTGTGTTCCTCCAAGGACCAGTTGAACAGTTCACAGAAGACAGGGCCAGTTGTTTGTATTAGGTCTCCAGGAGCATGTTATTACTGATGTTCTCAGGACATAATGCTTTGTTGACTTTGGAACTTTAGTGAAGTTAAGCCCATCAAAGCAAAGAGTAGCCTATCTGCAAATGAGCCCCAACCCTTAAGGCTCATGTTGCAGTGTGTACATTGGTTCTCTGTAGTCCCAGAAAACGTTTTAAAGTCACTCCAGGCATCATACCTGTACACATTAATATATTTTCCACCTTTTCTTTAGACAATTTTATGTTATTTAATTTGCTTACTTCATTTTATCAAATTACACTGGATCTTGACATCTATAAAATGTGTACATTTGTTTTCTAATTTTATGTGATTTTAATTTAATTATCCAATATTTATTATTCGAACATATTTTCATATCTTCGCAAACCATTAAAATATCTTGTTGCGATCTTGTGACATCGTTGTTTCTTGCCTCTCGCAAACCAATCTTCGCAAACCATTCAAAGCGACATCGTTGTTTCTTGCCTCTCGTGACATCGTTGTTTCTTGCCTCTCGCAAACCATTCAAATATCTTCGCAAACCAAATAAACCAAACATTTCAAATATCTTTGCAAACCATTCAAATATCGTTAGGTGGCGCTGTCAGGGTCCTAGAACTCTCTCCGGCTCTCCGGGGCCTCCGGCTCTGCAGGTTCATACTATTGAAAAAATAAGAAATAATTAATTTTGGGTGATGTACCTTTTTTCTCCACTAGATGTCAGACTTGGCTCATTTATAACTTTCTCTTTGACCTCCGTGGCAATGGCTCTTTATTCTCTGTATGTCAATAAAACATGTAAAAGATTCATAAATCAAGATGTTCTAAGGCATTTGTATTACAATGAAGTAGAATAGAATAATATAATAAGATAAACGAAAGCAATGAATGTTTTTCACACCCCTCTTGGTCCTCCATTTTATTTTAATTTTTTTGCTCTCATGTTGAAATAACAAGTCGACGGCATGTTGGACAGCGTGTCCGCCTCATTTCCCCCTAAATAAGTCCAAATGTATACCTAAACTACTCAAAATCTCCCCAAAACTACTCAAAATACTTTGAAAACTAGTCATAATAAACCGAATTCCTTTTTCTTAGACGGCTCTTTGTCGTGTCCCTTTCTCGTGCATCCTATAGCTATGAGTCAGCAGAAACACCCATTTTTCTCTGTTTCATTTTTTGACAAAAATGTATAGAAATATTCCAATAAATGCAAAGTGCACATAAAAGAGCGCATTTTTTGGACGCACTTTTTTCATGGAATTGAAATGATCGTATCTTAAGTTTTACTTGGCTTATTTACACAAATCAAACACTCAAATGTAGCTTCAGGTCTGCACTTCCGTAGGAAATCGGCAGCCCTCTCAGTGTCTTTGTTTACATGCTGCGTGGTCCAAAAGCCGACCAGCGCTCTGATCACGCCGGCGTGATTGTCAACTCCAATAGCCCTGTGCAGCTGTGTTTCAGGCCTCACAAAGGCCCTGGAAGGGGGAGAACATAGGAAAAGTACTGGCAATTCAAATTCTGTGACAATTGACCAATCGAGTGTGAATACATAAATGCATCTGTGACCAACTATAATGCACCAATGATAACATTTCACAAAATATTGGAGAATAAATATATAAGCGAATGTCCGGAGAAAAATTCCAGTCTGCTCCCGGGAACACACTCAGTTTGTTGGAATCTCTGTCACTCTAAATTCTAATAAATACTTTGCATCAGACCTTTTTGAGTTTCAGTGTTGTTTGAAACTTTGAGAATTGGTTGAAAACTTAGATTATTATTTATCTGACAGAGGTAAAAGGAGTTGGAGGGAGAGAGACAGAGAATTGGATAAAGAAGTGATCATAAATGTGTAGTTGGGTTACAGAGGTTAAGTCAGTGATACAGTTACATGTCAGGATGAGGTACAGCTGTTTTCCTGCCTTGTGGGTCGCCGGTGTGTTCAGCAGCGTCTGGTCGAAGGAAGTCAGAAGAGACTTGAAGTCGACGGCCTTCAAGGATTATCAGCAAGGTTCCATCATCCCGGAAGATGCTGAGGAGCATGTCCAGCTCCTCCACAAAGTCGGCTAGCGGCCCTGGTGGGCGATAGAGGACCACTAAGAATGCTTTGATAGGATCAGTTAGCATCACATAATGGTGTTCAAATGATTTGGCAGTAACAGAGAGTGGGGTGGGTGTGTATTTAATAGGTGGGGAAAGAAGCAAACCTGTCCCACCACCTCGCCCGGTTGAGCGGGGTGAGTGAGAGAACGAGTGGTAGACGGAGAGAACAGCTGGAGTTGCAGTGTTCTCTGGGCGGATCCATGTCTCTGTCAGAGCAAGGGCGTGAAGAGAAGCATGGGATGAAGTCTGCCTTGTTCACAGCAGACTGGCAGTTCCAGAGCCCTATAGAAAGAGGGAGGGCAGGTGGAGAACATCTGGATAGTAACTAAGATTAGAAGTGGACCGTATGTACTTTGTGATATATCTACGTCTACGTCTGCAAGTGGTGTAATGAACAGAAATGCTGAAGAAACACATGCTAGCTATGAATATGTTCTAGATGGATTAGAATACAAATAGGGTGATACTTATCAGAAGAGGTAATCCGGCCCGTCGGCCATCTTCGGTGGACTCCCGCAGGTAGACTCCCTGTCTTTGTTTGACCGAGTCTTCGTGCGCCGAGGCTGCCAGATGAGGCTGCCACTGCAGTGCTAGCTGCCTTAAATATGCAAGGTGCAGCTGACAATGACCCTAATTATAATGTAAACAAAGCAGAGTGTGCGTGGCGGAAATACTCTGGAACTCGATCTCTAGCTAGCTATTGACCAATTTAGCTGCTATACCCTTACCCTCTGCCCTTGAGACTACGTTTTAGATAGACATAATAATGAACAAAGTCTGACTGCTCACAGTAAGACGACAGTCACGATGTACTCTCAGTAAGACACAGTACTTTCCTATAAACAAATTGATAAGCTAGAATCTCTTGTGATTAGTCTTGTGAAAAAATCTCTGCTTGCTCTTCAACTCTGCTTTGGGAAGAAATAGGAAAAGCAAAAGATAATTGTAGGCTATTGCTGATGGAGAATACACATATTTGTTAATGCTACTACACACAAGTGCATAGGTTTTTAAATGCAAATATGAAAATACTACCTCCAATATATTCAGGACAGATGAAGAAATAAAGCAATGTTTGTTTCTTTTAGGTAAGAGGATATCTTGTGAGATACATTTACACAGTTGTGATTTTCTGACATGATGCATGTAATCCGTCATTTCAATCTACAGACTTTAATCTTTCACTTTAGATTATTCATTAGTTTTTAAAACAAAATTTGTATGTTTGCCTTTGTCAAGTACAGAACTGCAGTTAATAACTCCAACACATGCAGCTCTGCTTTCATCTGTCATCTCATTTCCTGCCACGGTGGGATTATTTATGCTGAGTGTTGTGGTATTAGTTGGAAGGTATTCTCTGCTGACAGCCTTTCATCTGTTATGACGGGAAGGATATTTGCTGACAGAGACCATTAAGGCTTTTATGAATTATTGTTTTCAGACAGGTGGAATCAAATTCTCAATCAAATTATTCTAGGAGCCTCTCATCATGACCTTTAGACAAGCCTGGATTTCATATTGTTTCAACCTACAGCAATAGGTTACATTTCCTGGTAAAATCTAACCAGTCTGATTGCACTGTCTGCAGTAAGCAGTAGTTTTTTTCTCAATTTATATCAGGGCAAATTGGTTGATTACTATTTTCTTAAGTGACTTTGTATAAATTTGACCATTTTGGCTTGTGATAGTGTCATTTCTCACACCATCGGCTGATTATGTACAGTATTACCAAGTTTCCAACTGTAGCCTATAGTACAGCTGACAGCCCCAATGGGTGTCGTAGACAGTGCCCCCCCCCCCCACCACCACCACCACCACCACCACCACCACCACCACCACCACCACCACAGCTGCCCTGTCAATGCATTCTGTGTTTGACATGATGCTAGTTACGTTGTTAATGCGAGCGCGCAATGCGCTGTAAAATGTAAAATGCGCTGTAAAATGTAAAATAAACAGCCGTTTTTCAGTTGGTAAAATCTTGTCTAGTGAAGGTGATGTATTTTTGTCTCTTAATTTTTCATCTCCACCCTTACGTTTCTTAGCATGGTTTTCCAAATTAATTATGAACATTTAAAACTGAAAGCATGCAGCCAAGGAGCTCTCCACCTTTATTACTCATTTGATCAATCAAATATAAAAGCATCATAGAATGTACAGTAAAGTAACATCTAGCTGGCGTCAGTTATTTCAAATGCATAGATAACATATTTGAGTGTGCTGAAATTAGCAATAACGTCAGCTAATTCGAGGTGTATGCATAGGCTAACTATAAGTTAGCAGCACATTTCCCGTATTTAACAATAATTAAACATGGACTTACCTGAAAGTGATGCACGGGCATCATCTCACAGTTTATTTCTTTTTCTGCCCCTGACTCCTGTTGTCTTTTTGAGGCCATTTTCGAAAAGTTTACCTAGCCTACTGTCAAAATTCTTCAGGCCACTGAGGTAGGAAAGGGCACCCACGGCGAGCTTGGAAAGTTGAGTGTGTATTTGTTTTTTTGTGGGGTGGGGGGGAGGGGGGGGGGGCACCGTCGTAACATTTTTTGAGCAATTAAATATATTTTTTGTTTTGCCTGTTTTGTGATTTACATGCCTAAAAGGTGCGTAATATTTATATAGGCCTACTGAAATAATATCGGCATTATAATTATAATAACTATGATGATTTTTCAGTTGGCAATTTTTTGGTGCCCCCTCAGGTCTTGGTGCCCTACGCACAGCGCGTAGTGCGCGTTATGGGAGCCGCGGCACTGGTCGTAGAGACAGATGTGGAAACCACACTCTTCAACCATGTCACAGATGGTTTCTTTACAATGCAGGTGAACCAATTAAAAAAGCATTAACATTAACTGGTTTCGGTTCCTACTGAAGGGAATAATAACAATGTTATCATTTTATATGATTGTTCAAGTATGCAACTGTGGTTTCATTGTACATTTTGATCATGGCATCAACATGAACTCCATGACGTCTTGTTCCATTCAACCCTGTTTAGATGTTTAGAACACTTGAAGTTTATGCTAAGGTGGGCCTATAGGGCTGTGTTCGAAAACTTAGACAGCTGTCTTAATCCTTGATGTCTTATTAGACAGGTGTCTAACGAGACAGCTCTCTTCGGGGTAAGGTATCTTAAAAACCGTTGTTTTCGAACTGCCTATTAAGACAGGATGCACGTCATCGCGCTGCGTGTACTTATGTGCTTGCACTAGCGCACTTTGTCAGACGGCAGTCAATTGCATTGAGTTTGTTGTCACACTAAGTCAAGTTAAGCTGTATTTAAACTTGTGTTAGATATAAGCTCAATAGCTCATAACATTTGTGTTTGTATTTCACTCAATTGATAGGATTATGATTAAACGCAGCAACTAGTGTCTGCACTGCGATGCTAGCTACTGTACGTTATCGAAAAGTCGGAGCAAATTTACAAATTAGGAATTTTATCAATAAAATAAGTACATTTTCAGCAACTACACTGCCCAATTCTCGATACATTTTTATTCAGATACTGATTTATAAGTACCGTTTAGCTGAAATATGAATTGTAAAAACGTAGAGCAATGGCGGTGAAAGGATTCTGTTTAACTTGTTGCCTACGGTAACCCCGCGCACATAATTTTGGGTAATACGTGCCGCCATTAAGACAGCAAGGCAGCTCAGATGCTCTCTTAAAAAATGACCGTTATGTGACGTATTTCAAGGTATCTTATTAGACAGGAAGAGAAGATTTAAGACATTTCGAACAGACCTCGCTGTCTTAAAAGGAAGGAAGGAAGGAAGGACGCATTTTAAGAGTTTTCGAACAGAGCCCTACTGTAGCTACGCTTTTACTCAGAAACTAATAGAGTGAGCGGGCCCATTATAGTCCACTCTAAATCTCCAACGTTCGGGGCCCCATTATCGTCCACAACCGTTTCTTCCGTTACTTTCTTAAAGAAGATATGCAGCACCAACGAAAGAAAGTAACTCATCGATATGTACACATCTTATATTGGTGCACACCAAATTACAGCTTCTTACTTTGAGATGTGAGTATGTAAATACGCTCTCAAACCGTATGTGTAGCATCTGCCTTCCGCAGCGTCAAACTGACATTTCTCCATTGTAAGTGGTTGGGTGGACAATAATGGGACCCCCTAACTGCTAAAATCAGGAGAGTAACATTTCTAGGCATATCCTGATTGGATTTCAAAACTGGGATGTTATAATATAGGTGTGTATCTATATATTAAAGTACAAAGCTGTGACATAACGTTTTGAATTTGTAATATAACGACATTTTGGTAACATTTCTAACGAGCGTCGAGAGCTAGGTGGACGATAATGGGACCCCTGTAGTATTCGCTCAGGTCAATGAGGCCTACGTGCCATAGGCCTAAATAGCAAAGAGAAGTTCAAAACGTGTAATGTTTACAATAAGTTATGTTGGTGAAAATATCTAACAACATTAGGGACTTGGATAGCCTATAGATTCGTATGGACTAGGATATGGATTCGTATGGATGATTATTAATCAGCCTTTTTGGACTGCCAACATAAACATTTAAATGTTTACTCCTCGTCAGGTCTGCAAACGCCTTTGTAAACCGAGATTTGTTAAAACGTTTGTTTACAAACAAATTGTTTTAACAAATCGAGGCGACAACGCGTTTGCTGACCTGTCGAAGAGTAAACATTTGGTTTCTTATATACTACAACAATACGTGGGAAGATCCCAATCAAACACGTCGAATCTGGAGCAGACGCCATGTCGTCAGAGCAATCAGCTGCACTTGCACTGGTGACGTCAATACATCTCCAAGGCAACATATCAACAACTGTGGAGTTTCAATAACAAATAATTTTGTGAACAGAATAACTCTCTGGTTGGTTAATAAATACTTACTAACCGAGAGTGAGGTCATGCCGGTGTTGTATCACCCGATGCATGACTCTCTGGATTGGAAGCGCGCGCGAATCAAAGAGTGAAAGATTTCGTCTTGATATGGCATCCAAAAGAAGAGGAGACAGAAGTCTCACATTAAACCGTCTTTGTTGTTGAATTCAAGAGAAGGATGTCTGTTATCTGTGTAAATATCTGATGCTATTTTCAACACAAAATCCTTAAAATTCGTCATTCAAACGGTATAGTAACGAACGCGAACCAACATTCTTGCTCCACGACATCGCATTCTGAGAAAATATACCCCAGTATGATCATGATTATTGCTACACAAAATGTATTTTGTGTAGCAGGTTCAAAGTATATCACATGGCACAGCTCTTCATACTAATGTATAGGTTCAAAGGCATGCGATTTTAATGCAGTTAGCCTGTGCGTAGGGTGGGTTACTCATACAGGTCGAAAACAACAACCTTCTGATCCAGAATAGGCTATCAGCTGTCCTGAAAAGGGACCAAAGGTTCACATGCCTAGCCTACAAAAGACAAGTACTAAAAACAATGTATCAACCATGTATCAACATCAAAAGAACCATCAAATCCTTTTTTAAGACAGGAAATATTATTCTTATTGTTTGAGTCAATGAAATAAATGAAAAAATAAAACATAATAATCCCTCACTTACCATGGACTATTCTGTTTACAGACCTGTCCACCCTATACATACACATGTATTGGTATTCAATTGATGCTATTAAATGTACATAATGCTGGCGTAGAAGGATAGAAACGTATGCGGGGGGAGAGCATTTCATGGCAGGTTTTCCATTAGATGTAAGTGCAATGAACCCCCTGTTAACCCTGACTAGGACAGTGTGACATACCTGAAACTTACTGTGGTTAATCAAACTAGTGCCCTCAGTCTACTGTAAGAATTATTTGATGCTGGGATATACAGAACAGACAATAGAGGGGGGGGGGGGGAGGTGCATTTTACAACAGGCTTAATGCACCCCCTGCTAACCCTGACTAGGAAAGTGTCACAGGCCTGAAACTTACTGTGCTTACTCATGCTAGTGCCCTCAGTGTACAGTAAGAATCATTGGATGCTGGGATATACAGAACAGACAATAGAGGGGGGGTGCATCTCACGACAGGCTTGTTGTATTCCTTCTTGTCACGAAATGCACCCCCCGCTAACCCTGACTAGGAAAGTGTCACAGGCCTGAAACTTACTGTGCTTACTCATGCTACTGCCCTCAGTGTACAGTAAGAATCATTTGATGCGGGGATATACAGAACAGACAATAGAAGGGGGGTGCATCTCACGACAGGCTTAATGCACCCTCAGCTAACCCTGACTAGGAAAGTGTTACATGCCTGAAACTTACTGTGCTTACTCATACTAGCCCCATCTTGTGCAATGCACACACTCTGTGAATAATAGACACTATAAAATTAAAGATTTTGAATACAATTAAATAATATAAACCTTTTATTATTTGCAATGCTGTTGCAGTCCCATATTACCTGCTGGTAGGTATTTTGATCTTGGGAAACAGTACAAATGAGCTGACAGGACAACCACTGTCCTGTTGTAGTTATATGCATAACCAATACAATCTAGTGTATGATAAATATGTGACTCCTTTTGTGTTATTTTCTTTGTTACTAATGTTTATTGAGGTACATCTTCACAAAGTACTTCTTTATGTCAAGGCAGTTCTGTATATCCCAGCATCAAATGATTCTTACTGTACACTGACGGCACTAGTATGAATAAGCACAGTAAGTTTCAGGCATGTAACACTTTCCTAGTCAGGGTTAGCAGGGGGTGCTTTAAGCCTGTCGTGAGATGCACCCCCCCCTCTATTGTCTGTTCTGTATATCCCAGCATCAAATTATTCTTACTGTACACTAAGGGCACTAGTATGAGTAAGCACAGTAAGTTTCAGGCATGTGACACTTTCCTAGTCAGGGTTAGCGGGGGGTGCATTTTGTGACAAGAAGGAATACAAGCCTGTTGTGAGATGCACCCCCCTCTATTGTCTGTTCTGTATATCCCAGCATCAAATGATTCTTACTGTACACAGAGGGCACTAGTATGAGTAAGCACAGTAAGTTTCAGGCATATCACACTGTCCTAGTCAGGGTTAACAGGGGGTTCATTGCACTTACATCTAATGGAAAACCTGCCATGAAATGCTCTCCCCCCGCATACGTTTCTATCCTTCTACGCCAGCATTATGTACATTTAATAGCATAAATTGAATACCAATGCATGTGTATGTATAGGGTGGACAGGTCTGAAAACAGAATAGTCCATGGTAGGTGAGGGATTATTATGTTTTATTTTTTCATTTATTTCATTGACTCAAACAATAAGAATAATATTTACTATCTTAAAAAATGATTTGATGGTTCTTTTGATGTTGATACATGGTTGATACATTGTTTTTAGTACTTGTCTTTTGTAGGCTAGGCATGTGAACCTTTGGTCCCTTTTCAGGACAGCTGATAGCCTATTCTGGATCAGAAGGTTGTGGTTTTCGACCTGTATGAGTAACCCACCCTACGCACAGGCTAACTGCATTAAAATCGCATGCCTTTGAACCTATACATTAGTATGAAGAGCTATGCCATGTGATATACTTTGAACCTGCTACACAAAATACATTTTGTGTAGCAATAATCATGATCATAATAAAAACGTTTATTACACGGCTGTTCTTAATGCTGTAGAATGCCGCCATTCACTTGAATGGGGCTTCCCAACGTTCTGCGGTCAATTATGTAAGGGATAATGTATAGAACGCCGGTCATTATCGGGAAAATAAGCACCCCGACGCGAAGCGGAGGTCCCATTATTACACTAGTATATAAGAAACATAATGAATTAACATGAAACAAACATAACAGGAGGGTTGAGAAGAAAGATTAAAATAGACTAAATGATTTTTGCACAGGGAAAAAGTGTAAAGACATTTGTTCTTTACTATAGCCATTCAGTATTGCTGTGGCACCTAGCACTCACCTCCGAGGTTTAATGGATACCTCCACCTCCATGTTCAGAACTTGACCAATAGTATCATTCAATTATGCAATTGCCAATCCCCCCCCCCCCCCCCCAGCCTTGCAGCTCCACACCGTAATGGAAATGAAAGTCAAGGAGAGACAGCAAAAAAAACATGGAAACCATTGCAATTAAAAGTATTGGAATTAAAGTTAATATAATTTCATGGCTGTTTGGTGAAAATAAGAAGTTTTATTTAATATAGTAAATACAAATAAAAATTACATGTTGGCAAAACAATACTAACCTTAGAAAAATAAAAATATTAGATGTTTTCTGGTTACTACAGAAATACTTTGAATTCAATGAAACTTACAACATTAGAGAATTGTCTATCTGAGTTTCCAGATCATTTAGTTCCCAAATCTTTTCATTACTTTCTCTTGATCTCTGGAAAGAACCATCGCCTCTTCTCCTTCTGCAGGATGTAAAGCATGTCATTTATTAGCGAACAAATATGACACATAGTGTGGCATAACGCTAACACATAATACAAAACCCCTTACCTTTAGTCCAAGGGTTGAGAGATTGGGTTTGGGTTTGAGCTCCTTTAGTGTCTCATATGTGTTGGGATAATGCCTGGTAGCTTCAACTTTCAACCCCATTTCTGGGATCTGTTCGTAAGTATTGTCCAAGAGGTAGTGACTTGGGATGGGTTCTGAAGGTACCTCAGCACACATGCTCTCCTCTCCAGCTGATGTCATGGGGTCACCCTCCAGTGGGACAGGCAGGCAACTGGGTCTCCCAGCCAAGTGGTACAATGGGCTGTAAACCAGCTGGTTGAGGCTATGGCTGATGCTAGGCCTTTTAGAGGACGGTGCTTGTTCCAAAATGGTATTCCTTGTGACTTGTTTAGGTAGTTGGGGGGGCAGTCTTGGAGGTGAAAATGAAGGCCCACTTAGCCTGTAGATATGGTTTTCATTCTCTGAGTTATTGTCCAGTAAAGGCAGAGACATGGTCCTGTAGTCCAGTGGATGGATCTCTGAGTAAATGGTTCCGGGAATTGGCCCAGGATATTCTGTTGTGATATGCATCCTCTGCGGGGTCTGGTGTCTGGGTTGAGATCACTCAGTCTGCCATGCTGAGTCTCTGAGACTATCCATTCTGCTCAACTGGGCCATGGGTCTTGACCTGGTTGTCTGCTGCTCTAGTAGGCCATACAGCACCTTGGCCTGGCCACAGCTCTGTTCATCAAGGAAGCCAGTCTTCAAAGGACCAGCCCTAATGGGTATAGGTGGCACTGCCTGTTAATGCAAAAATGAAGAACACAAAGACAAAAATCACAATAATAAACCTTGAATCTGAATTTGCAGATCAATGTAATACAGATGTTAAACACAAACCAACTTTGCTGTATAATGCAGGACAGTTTTGGTCTTCTGAAGAACTAAACCTCCATACCTCTGGTGACCTGTTATTTTTAGGCGGCAGTGCAGGAAGAAGTTTCACAGGCCTGTCACTTTTTTGGTCCCACATGTTCCTCACAGCTTTCACACTGACCACTGGCTTGTCCCTGTGGGTGACCTGGATGGTGTCATAGAGGTCTCTGGTGGATACCTGGATCAGTATAAGCCTATTACTTAGACTTACATATCTTGTATACCTTACTGGATACTACAAAGCAGGTATTATCAAAGAGAGTGTCTCCAAGAGTGTCTCCTTACCTCTAAGCAAGACTGTGTGAGAAACTCCCCAAATGGTTCTATGGGACTCCTCTTGTAGTACTCTATAAGGTCTGTGAGAGTGTTGTGCATTTCAGTGTCTCCAGAGACGTTAAGCTGTCCTGATTTGCTTTGGTTGATGACAAAGTGTCGACATCGATCCCGACCTCTACAATGAAAGAGAAGACAAATGTTAAAGGTAGTGAACCCCCGTAGCTCCTTTTGCTATTAACCTTTCTATCAATGTGTTCTAGTGAGGCATCAGTTGGCGTATGGGGCTTAATTGGAGTACAAATAATCACTCACTTGTATGAGAGAATGTATCCAATGGCCTTGTCACTGAGACGGATAAGGAAACAGCCCAGCTCCCTGTCTCGTAAGGTCTCTTCAGCATCCCTGAAGATGAACGAACATTAAAGCTTTATACAAAGTTACATTTGGAAATCAGAAGTTCAAAGTGTCAAAGTCAGCTCAGAAAAGCACTTAATCAAATATTTTAAAACATAGCAGGGTTTTTATTTCACTGTGGAAATAACATTACCATGAAAGAAAATCAATTTAGCTAAAAGCACTCTCCAAAGCCCTTGTCAATTCTCAGCCTACAGTACAAAAGCTAAAGCAAACAATTATTACATTAACACACTGTCCCTTGAGAGAGTAACCTGGTCTGACCATTTCCGCCAATTTGTCATTCTGGAGTACTACAGTATTTTATAGTTTGGCAATGCATTCTAATGGCTAAACCTGGCAGTTACATGCTAAGTGCTGTAATACTCAACAAGTGTTATATAAACATCTAACACTCAGCCAATAGCTAAAAATAACCCTTAATCAACATGACTGTACTTTATTCCAAAGCAGAACATGAATCAAAAATCTGTACATATTTCCTTCTGGAAATGGATCTCTAGAAGTTCTTACTTTCTGGGGATGAAGCCTTGGAACCAAGCAGGAAAGTTGTTTTTGTGTAGGATGAGGGGGGCTTGGGTCTCTCTACACCATTTCCAGGTCGGCTCCCTCAGGGTCCAATCGATACCCTCAGCCTGGGAGTCCACAAAGGGGTCCATCTTGTCTTGGTTCTAACAAAATCTGAGGGACAGCAGTCAACACTGATAAGCGGGACAGTCAAACTAACTGGAATGCCACTGTACAGAGAGCTTACAGTATGCTTGATTTGCCTATTTTCCAATAGACGTCACCCTTGGAGCAATGCTTGCTGAAGGCACCGATTGTTCTATATTTGCTTCCCTCACCTCTCTCAAATCTAATAATAGTACTCTGGGCCGGCCCAAGCCTTTATGGAGCCTTAAGCAGAATTGATTTAGGGGCCCCCCTGTGACGCAAATATTATTATTTTTAATGCTTGATTATTCTCACACTATTAATCTAATGCACTAATTAGCAATGTTATTAGTCTGAATCATCAATAGCTTTTTGGTCATGTGACTTATCACCCTCAAATCTATTTCAGAAGGTTCATTGACTATGCATACAAGTTACACAGTCTTTAGTTTTTTCATTTTCACCTCAAACTATTTTCTGTGAATTTATGAATGTCTGTATCTTCAATAGCTTTTTGGTCATGTGACTTATCACCCTCAAATCTATTTCAGAGTGTTCAATGACTATGCATACATGTTTCACCATCTTTAGTTTTTTCATTTTCACCTCAAACTATTTTCAGTGAATTTATGAAAGTCTAAATCTTTAATAGCTTTTTGTTCATGTGACTAATCACCCTCAAATCTATTTCAGAGTGTTCAATGACTATGTATTCATGCTTCACAGTCTTTAGTTTTTTCCTTTTCACCTCAAACTATTTTCAGTGAATTTATGAAAGTCTAATTCTTCAATAGCTTTTTGGTCATGTGACTTATCACCCTCAAATCTATTTCAGAGTGTTCAATGACTATGTATTCATGCTTCACAGCCTTTAGTTTTTTCATTTTCACTTCACACTATTTTCAGTGAATTTACGAAAGTCTGAATCATCAATAGCTTTTTGGTCATGTGACTTATTACCCTCAAATCTATTTCAGAGTGTTCATTGACTATGCATACAAGTTGCACACCCTTTAGTGTTTTCATTTTCACCTCAAACTATTTTCAGTGAATTTATGAAAGTCTAAATCTTTAATAGCTTTTTGTTCATGTGACTTATCACCCTCAAAGCTATTTCAGAGTGTTCAATGACTATGCATACATGTTTTACCATCTTTAGTTTTTTCCTTTTCACCTCAAACTATTTTCAGTGAATTTATGAAAGTCTAATTCTTCAATAGCTTTTTGGTCATGTGACTTATCACCCTCAAATCTATTTCAGAGTGTTCAATGACTATGTATTCATGCTTCACAGCCTTTAGTTTTTTCATTTTCACTTCACACTATTTTCAGTGAATTTATGAAAGTCTGAATCATCAATAGCTTTTTGGTCATGTGACTTATCACCCTCAAATCTATTTCAGAGTATTCAATGACTATGTTATCATGTTTCACAGCCTTTAGTTTTTTCATTTTCACTTCACACTATTTTCAGTGAATTTATGAAAGTCTGAATCTTCAATAGCTTTTTTGTCATGGGACTTATCATCCTCTAATCTATTTGTTACGTCCCCGTTGTGTACTGTTCTGTGGTTCTGTTCGTTGTCTTTTTTTCCCCTCCCCGCTCCCTCCTCCTTTCAGGCGCGTGCTGATTGGCCGGTCCCGTCCACCGCTCACGACCTATCATCCTCCACGCAGCCAATCGAGGGACCGCTTAAGAGACCGCGCGGTTTGACTGGGAGAGGGAGAGGCTGCCAGACCCTGTGCCAGTGTACTGTTTGATGTTGTGTCTGTGTGCTGTTTCTGACTTTAGTTCGTTCGTGTTGGTTCTCCCTTGTTTGGTTTGTACATCAGTATTAGTTTTTTTTCAGGCTACACTCGGTGTAGCTTTTCTTTTGCCCCCCTGGCAGGGAAACAAAGGGGACGGGCAAGCTACCCATGGGTTTACATCTCCCCTCACGTAGGCAGTTACCGGTTGGAGAAACATTAGGTAAGGAGCGGGTGCCACCCCTTGTACGTACTTTTGTTTAGTTTGTGGATAGGCAGACAGGGTGGTTTTACTTCACACTATTTTCAGTGAATTTATGAAAGTTTGAAACTTCAATAGCTTTTTGGTCATGTAACCTATCATCCTCAAATACATTTCAGTGTCCATTCACTTTTCTTTCCTTTTGGTTAAGTAAATAATTTACAGATGTACATTTCTGAACGGGCTATTCAGGAGGAGAACTTGTGCTATTGAAGATTCAGACATTCATAAATTCACTGAAAATAGTTTGAGGTGAAAATGAAAAAACTAAAGGCTGTGCAACTTGTATGCATAGTCAATGAACACTCTGAAATAGATTTGAGGGTGATAAGTCACATGAGCAAAAAGCTATTGAAGATTTAGACTTTCATAAATTCACTGAAAATAGTTTGAGGTGAAAATGAAAAAACTAAAGACGGTGAAACATGAAGGCATAGTCAGTGAACACTCTGAAATAGAGTTGAGGGTGATAAGTCACATGACCAAAAAGCTATTGAAGTTTCAGACTTTCATAAATTCACTGAAAAAAGTGTGAAGTGAAAATGAAAAAACTAAAGACTGTGCAACATGTATGCATAGTCATTGAACACTCTGTAATAGATTTGAGGGTGATAAGTCACATGACCAAAAAGCTATTGATGATTCAGACTTTCATAAATTCACTGAAAATAGTGTGAAGTGAAAATGAAAAAACTAAAGACGGTGAAACATGAAGGCATAGTCATTGAACACTCTGAAATAGAGTTGAGGGTGATAAGTCACATGACCAAAAAGCTATTGAAGTTTCAGACTTTCATAAATTCACTGAAAAAAGTGTGAAGTGAAAATGAAAAAACTAAAGACTGTGCAACTTGTATGCATAGTCATTGAACACTCTGTAATAGATTTGAGGGGTTATATGCAGAACACAAGCCACATAATTGTTATTTCCCCATAATATTTAAATAAATGTTCTAAGCCATACAAAGAAAATATTGTGCTAAAAGGGATTGAGACTAAAGAAATAAGGAAATGAATAAAATAAATTATTTGGATGCAAGAAAAATAATAGCAGCAGACATATAGCAGCCTCCTCATCAACATTGGTGTCAAAATCCTGGGGTTTACTGAAAAACACATGTAAGAAGTATTAATAAGATATATTTTTTATTTTATTGTGTAATCAGTCTGACATCTCAAATGAAAATGTTGAAGATTTTGAATTCCTAATTTGACTTACAGAAGACGGTCAGTGACAAAGACAACACTTCCATCTTCTTCTCTTTACTTTGTTCAGGACAGGTGTAGTCATGCCAAGGCATACCTGATGGAACCATCTTTGACAAGAGTCACACTGGATCTAAAAAGTAATTACAATAATATTGTTTTAATTTAGCAAGTATTTAAGTCCATGAATGACAACCTGTAACACACTAGCATAAGAAATGCCCTCAGAATATCTATATTTCTAATAATGACCTTGTGTCTTACTGCTGGGTTTTTGTTGGATTGTAGCAAATAAAGCTGCAAAAGTCATTTGTGTGAGAGGAATGGTAATTCTTGGTTAGTTTAAACCAGGCATACACATTTTGTTTCCTCCACACAGATTGTAAGATTTACATACATGTAAACGGTAACACTTTATAATAATGGTCCGTTGTTAACAAGTAGCTATGCAGGAAGTAATAGGTAGTACTTCATTAACACCAAATTTAATTCTATGAACTAATATGGAACCACGATTAACTACGCAGTAAGTAATAGCTAATTTACTACAACAGTAGTTCCTTGGTAGGTATTTGGTTATTACTAAATAAATATATCCTCATTGGGAACTACTTGTGAACTATGACCAATTGAGAGAGAATAACCAATTAATTACTGATCACAAAAGTGACATGTCTAAAAAGTGGAAAGTTCGTTTTTGTTATACTCTTAACATGGTATTAACTTTTCAGAAGCTTGTGCCTTAAATGTAGAGTGATCAGACATCCTGTTTTACCAGGACATGTCCTCTTTTCGAGACCTTAAAAATACGTCAGACAGGGATTCCAAAATTGTCCAGGATTTTGCCTCTTCGGATGTTTGTGTCTCTCTGTGTCTTTCACAAATGATGACGCCCTTACAAGTTTTGGAAAGGGTAGCTCCCTTACCTTCCACTTTCTTGCACAAGGTCTGTAGAGAGAACTTTCATTTTGATCACAATAGTGCAGCATGCAATACATGAGCAGCACCCCCCCCCCCTGCTCTGTTTATTTCAAACTTAAACATGGTATAATACAAATAATGATAATTTGTTTAACATATTTTATAATAAGGAAGTGATGCTGACATGCTCATGATTGGATTAGTTCACTATCATGAGCTCTTGAATGTCAGTTCAATGTCTCAGACTCCAAAGACCTACCTTTATCTTACAGTAGCCGCCTGAGGAGGACTTCTCTTCAGGATATGAATATAAACATTGATGTTCTCTTGTCAAAAACAATTAGCGTCTTGCATTTATGTTGCGATAAGCGCAAAACCACATCTTACGGATAACAATGTTTGTTAGAATATCACTAGCGCCTCACAGAAATGTATACTTGTATTGTATGTGTCAAATATAAAATTAGATTACCCTTAATATATTACTTGAGAAAACCAGTACAACTCCTCATTAATTACTTAAGTGTTACCATGTCATCCTGCAGGAACTACTTTTGATGTGGACCATTATTTTAAAGTGACAAACATGTTAACTCCACATTAATTACTCAAGTGTTACCTTGTCATCCTGCAGGAACTACTTGTGATGTGGACCATTATTTTAAAGTGGCAAACATGTTAACTCCACATTAATTACTCAAGTGTTACCTTGTCATCCTGCAGGAACTACTTGTGATGTGGACCATTATTTTAAAGTGGCAAACATGTTAACTCCTCATTAATTACTCAAGTGTTACCTTGTCATCCTGCAGGAACTACTTGTGATATGGACCATTATCTTAAAGTGACAAACATGTCAACTCCTCATTAATTACTCATGCGTTACCTTGTCATCCCACAGGAACTAGTGGTAATCTGGACCATTATTTCAAAATGAAAAACATGTTAACACCTCACTAACATGTCACCCCGCAATAATTATGTACAACATCAAACAACTGCAGTGATTGAGTCTAACATTTTATTAGTTGTAGGCCCTACTGGAACATTGTAATGGAATTGTAAAACAAAATCCTATGTAATGAAAAAATGCACATCTGGGCAAGCCAAAATTCTATATTTTGGACTGAAACATTGTTCATGTTTAACAAACTGTCAAACATAATGGCTGAATGAAACATTTATGAAACAACAATTAAACACAATTAGATTGTGAGGATAAACAGAATGTACATACAACTACTGGCATCATACTATTTATTTTTTGGTGTAATGTCTATTAGCTCTCCATTTTTCTTTTTTCCTCTATTGCACTGCACACTGGTTCCTGTGTTCACAATTGTTGGCAACGGTGTGCAAAGTCGGACAGCTTCTGCCCTTTTTGAAACTCAGCATGAATAAATAAATATTGTTAATTTACTTTTGTGCTACACTATAAAATGTTTTGTATTGAGCCAATGTTCTATTGGTCACATATCTTCATGAAAGGGAACAAAATTACAGTCGTAACCTAGACATTATCAACATTTACGGTACAAGAGATGTCCAAACTTGAATTTTTGGAATGGAAGTGAAGCAAGAGCAGGGTGTATATTAATTTAAAAGAATGTTGAAAGGCCATTGAACATACCTCTTCTGCTTTTTGGACTTTTCTGTGTTTTCTTTCCCTTATCGTACCTCTTCTTGTGAGGTGTTGACGAAGAGTCGGAGGAAGATGAGGACTGGGAGGGACTCGAAGTCGAGTCGTCTCTCTTGGTCTTTTTGCTCCCCTTTCTGTTTGTTTTTGTTCCTGCTCGCACATGGTCCTCCTCATCAGATGAATCTGTGATCACAGTAGACTCTTTTGGTTCTTTTGTTGAAATGGCTGTAAAAAGTTTGTAAAAAAAAAAAAAAAAAAATGAAAAAAGAGAATTACAGTTTACGAGTACACTTTTTTTTCTTTCACACTAACATTTTGTGTTTTAGGCAAATGTTTGCCAAAAACGTATAATAATAATAATTGTAGACAAATATAAATAGCTTACTAACACTCAAACATTTCTCACCATTGATCAAACTGCTCCGAAGAAAATCCCTTTCATTTGCCACATCCTTGCATTTCTCTTCAAGGAAATGAACTTTTGATTTCAACACCAAGTTTTCTTACCTTAATTTATTCATAGTCACCTGTTGGGTTGGTGCTTGTGCTGGAATATAAAACAAACAAATAATTATAATTAGTCATTAACATTAATGTTTGCCATGATGTAAGTGTAAGATGACCTTGATGCATCTATGGGAATATTTTATATTTACCCGATATCCAGTTAGGACACCAGGCGAGAAATTAGCATCCTGTTTTTTATGTAATAAACATTTCTGATAAATGTGTTTTTGGGAACTGAATGTGCAATTATGCTTGTAATATTATTAATGATAACAATAATTGTTGGTCTTGAACTTAGCTTACTTTACCCAGACCTGCCCTCGAAATCCCCGTTCAACCATAAACAATCCTGCAGTTTAGCCGTTGACAATTTGCTAGCAAGCTAGCTAGGTTGTTTGGTAGCCGAGCTAGCTTGCTAGAAAATTATCAACGGCTGTTTGATTTAAAAAAATATATATTTATTGGATTTTCTTATTTTCAACACAAACAATACAAAGAAGCACCACACATATACAAACAATACTTACAAAAAAACAAATACAAAGTACAGCTCAAGTCAACAAAGATCAGGTTGAGGCCACAGGAAACAGTTCACATTTCAGGCCGATCAAAAGTCACTGTTCACAAGTTCAGGTTTAGGAGACTCCTTGTGCAATAATCAAAGAATAGTCCGGTCCAAGATAGTTCAAATAGGGCTGCCAGATTTTGTAGAACTGGTCCACTTTGTGATGTATAATATTTGTGAGATATTCTAAAGGAATCAACAGTAAAATCTTCCACTAGCCATTAACAGAGGGGCTCTTATCATTAATCCACTGTAACAATATATTTTTCCTAGCAGCAAAAGTTAGGATGTTGTATAATCTTTTGCCAGATTTAGAGGGTATACTTCTACTTGGTAGACCTAATAGCAAACACAATGGATCCATTTCTAATTCCATACCAAATATTTTTTCAATTTCATTTAAAATGTCAGACCAATATTTCCGTAATTTATGACATGACCATAGACAATGAGTTAGGGTACCTATTTCTATTTTACATTTAAGACACAGTGAGAAAGTGCTGGGTTGAAAGAATGCCTGCGATTAGGAGATATATGAATCCTATGTATTACTTTTAACTGGATTGCTTTTGCCCGAGTACAGATGGAAATCTTTTTAGCATAACTCCAAATATCAACCCATGTCTCGTCATCAATATTAAATGATAATTTTTTCTCCCACACACCCTTGATCCTCTGTGTGTCAGTAGTAGAGGTACCAGCTATTACACCATAAAGCAGACTAACAGACACCTTTCCTGGAGGTTGAAACAGCACTTTCTCAACAGCAGAAATCTCAGGGTGTTCAGTAAGGGTTGTACTCTTAGTGATGTAATTCCTTATTTGTAAGAAACTGAAAAAATCTTGTTTTGGAAGTTGGTATTTCTTTATCAACTGTTCAAATGACATTAAACCGTTATCTGAAAACAAGTTTCCAAGTTTGGTTATACCTTTGTCATGCCATTGCCGGAAGAATGAGTCCGTCATTCCCGGTGAAAAATCAAGGTTATTATTTATTGGAGTAAACATGGAAGTCAATTTGAGCCTCCCTTCTAGACGACGGGCTGATCGCCAAGCCTTCAGAGCATTTATTGTTATTGGATTGGTACAGTTATCTCTTATGTTCTTAAAATTCTGAAAGAATAACAAATCTTGTAATTTACATTTTGACAAAGATGATTCAATGTCTAGCCAGATAGAAGATGTCGAATTCTTTAACCACTCAGATATAAACCTCAAATGAGCACTAAGCTGATATATTTTAACGTTTGGCAAATCAAGGCCACCCATGGAACTTGGCAGCTGCAAAACTACCATTTTTAACCTAGGTCTGCGTTTACTCCAAATAAATGAACTGAGCCAGCTATTCAAATCTTTTAAGGCCCTATTCGAAAACAGTATAGGAATCATTTGAACGGGATAAAGTAATCTGGAAACACATTCATTTTAATCAGAGCTATTCTTCCTAACCAAGAAACAGGCAGTGAGTTCCAACGTTCTAGATCTTGTTTTATTTTCCCAAATAATGGGACAAAGTTGGATTTGTACATCTGACTAAATGATGGGGTGATAAAAATACCTAAATAGACAAAACCAGAGGGCGACCATTTGAAAGGAAAGAGTGGTATAGTATTAGGTATTGTTTTAAGATTCCCTAAGGGCATAGCCTCTGATTTGTTTAAATTAATCTTATATCCAGAAAATGTACTAAATACGTTAATCATTTTAAGAAGGGCCGGAACTGAGGTCTCAGGGTGACATGAAAACACAAGGACGTCATCAGCATACAGAGTTATTTTATGACATCTTTCCCCAACCTGTAAGCCATATAGAGGGATCCATTCTAATGGCCACAGCCAGAGGCTCTATGGCCAGGGCAAACAGGAGAGGAGACCAGGGACAACCCTGTCTTGTACCTCTATGTGTAGGAAAGCATTTAGATCTTAACCCATTAGTTAAAACTGCAGTTTGAGGGTCACTGTATAGAATTCTAACCCATTTTATAAAATTACTACCAAGTCCAAATTGTTCTAATGTGTAAAATAAGAATGACCATTCAACTCGGTCAAATGCTTTCTCCGCGTCCAGAGAAAGCACAAGACCGGTCATGGATTTTTGTTCAAAGGCCTGGATAACATTGAAAAGACGTCTAATATTATCAGTGGAATTCCTGCCTTTTATAAAACCAGTTTGGTCTTCTTTAATTAGGGTGGGCAAAATATCCTCTAGACGAGTGGCTAGTATTTTAGAAAGCAACTTTCGATCTACATTCAAGAGGGCTACGGGTCTATAGGAGGAGCAGGACTCAGGACACTTCCCCTTTTTCAATAAAAGTGATATGTTAGCCTCCTTAAGAGTTTGTGGTAATTCTGTATTTGAAAACGAATCATTAAACATTTGAAGTAGTGGTCCTATAAGCAGGTCTTTAAACTCCTTATAATATTTGGAACCGAACCCGTCGGGCCCTGGTGATTTCCCACTCTGGAGGTTTTTAATAGCATTCAGTACTTCATCTCTAGTGATTGGACCATCTAGTAAACATTTTTGTTCTTCTGATATTGTTGGGAGATCGATCTGTGTAAAAAAGCCTTCCATTAGTTGAGGTGCATCATTTGTCTGTTCTGAGGCGTATAAATTTGTATAGTATTCCTTAAAGCAGTCATTTATCAATTTATTTTCATACACTCTAATGCCATCGTCCTTCATAATTGCTGCTATAGACTGGGATTCTACTCTTTTTTTAGCAAGGTATGCAAGACACTTCCCTGGTTTGTCACCGTGCTCATAAAACCTCTGTTTGGTATATCTAATGTTTTTTTCTGCCTCTTTAGTAAGGTGACAATTTATAGCTGATCTGAGAGCAGATATTTCTTTCCACAAAATAGGAGTTGGTGAACTGATAAGCTTTTTCTTTAACTGATAATTTAGCCTCTAGAGATTTTTGCTTCTCTAAGTTTTGGCGCCTCTTAGTGGCAGAAAATGATATGATCAAACCTCTTGCATATGCTTTGCAGGTTTCCCATAAAAGTGAGGGATTATCTGTTGATTGTGAATTAATAGAAAGAAAAGCTTTAAATTCTGTGGAAAAGTGGGATGTAAAAGTATTATCTTTAAGAATAACAGTGTTAAGTCGCCATTGTCGAGACTGATATGACGAAACTGGAAGTTTTATATCCATAACCACACTTGCATGATCAGATATAACAATATTACCTATGTAACAAGTTAAAACTAACTGCAATTGAACTCTTGGCAGAAAAAAATAGTCAATTCTGGTCTGACAACCATGAGGTGCAGAAAATAAAGTATATTCTTTGTTAGCAGGGTGGAGACTTCTCCAGACATCATCAAATCCAAGATCGTTACAAATTGCAGTGAGAGCTTTTGCTTGGGGAGAAGGAGCCTTAGCACTATGAGGAAACCTATCTATGAGTGGATTTAACATTCAATTAAAATCACCACCCACAATTACTGTATCGGCTCTCATTTCTGCAAGGTCCACAAACACTTTAGTGATTTAGTCTAATGGGTGAGCAGGTGGATAATAAACATTCATTATTAAAATCTCTTGTCCTTGTAAACTACCTTTAATTATAACATAACAACCATTTTTATCTTTGAGGCATTTCACCATTTTAAAGGGCAAAGTACGTCTAATAAGTATAGCAACACCCCTGCTTCTGGTTGTAAAAGACGAAAAATATACTTGTCCAAACATACCCTGTTGTAATTTTAAATTCTCTGTGTCATCAAGGTGGGTTTCTTGCACCAGTGCAATATCTATATTTTCCCTTTTTAAGAAGGTAAGTACTTTTCTACGTTTTATGGGATTATGAATCCCTCATATATTCCAGGTGCAAACCCGTAGTTTATTTGCCATTACTTCAAATTCCTATTGTAATACCTTGGCACACTCCCTCTAAATAACTGAAAAATAAAAAAGTCTGAGCTGCATAGAAACGGTACAAACACACAACACATACAGAACAAACCCCATAAAGAAAGGGGGAAATCCCTACTAAACATGCAGGGAATAACAATCCTTCTTTTGCTCTCAGCCAAAAGCCGACGGCTCCACCTTGCGCAATCTCGCGCCTAACCATAGAATAAACGCAAGTCCCACTCCTCACACAGTGATGTAACTTTAGTCCACATTGTGCGTTATAAAAAATAAAATAAAAATATAAAAATATCGAAAACATGGCCACATGAGTACTTACATACTGTTATAACAGTCCAATAATCAGAGCGTAGGACGGGGAAAGAGAGCACTTTTCCGTCGGAATGTTGAAGAGCCTGTCATCTTAACCGAGTGAGTCAACAAACGCCGCAGCAGCCTCCGGTGTGTCAAACCTCTTCTCCGTCCCGTTGACCGTCCACTTCAGCGTGGCGGGGTAGATCAATAGGTAGTCGATTCCCATCTTCTTCAATCGCTCTTTCACAGAATCAAATGCCTTGCGCTTCCTGACCACTGCTGCCGGGTAGTCGTTGAAGAAAGAGATGCGTGGTCCAGTGCGCGCGGGCTGGTCCGGGTCCACTCCAAGACGGCGATCTGCATTCATGACTTGTTGCTTGTCGCTGAATTTGTGGAACTTTAGAATTATGGGTCTCGGTCTTTGGTTGGGGCCGGGCTTGGGCGCCAGGGAGCGGTGCGCGCGGTCCAGTTTAACCCGTCCTCCTTTGGATGTCAGTTTAAGATAATCAGGTATCCACTTTTCCATGTAACGCACAGGATCAGCTCCCTCCGTACCTTCAGCCAGTCCCACAACCCGAATATTACATCTGCGCCCACGATTATCCAAGTCATCAATTTGCTCCAACATGCCGCTCACTTGTTTTTCCAGACTTGTGACTTTGGCCTGCAACGACTCCGTTGTGGTTTCTATGCCAGCAATTCTATCTTCCGCCTAGCCGACTCGGGTTCCCAGAGCCTGAATTTGGGTTGGTTGGTCTTTTATAGCCGCAAGCACCGTGTTTATTTTAGCGTCGATGACTTTGGTGATGTTTTCAGATAGTTTATCCATTGCTTGGAAAATATCTGTGTCAGTGCTGCTGCAGCTAGCATCTTCACCCTCGGCCATTTCCACGGCGTTAGCTTCCCCGCTCTGCTCCGTGAGCTTCTTTTTCGGCCTGGATCTGGTCATGTGGTCGTTTTTTTTTTTAAGAAATAGTTGTCCAAACTCATTACAGAGTTACTCCCACCGCCAAAAATGACAATTATGCAACGCAAATGTGTAAAGTAATCGGATAACTGAAAAGTATCACCAGAGCCTCCTGAAACTACAAGCTTCCTCTACGACGCCATCTTAACCCCCGGCTGTTTGATTTTAACCATAAATGTTAGTTAAAGATTTTATAACATCAGGGTTAACTCTGGCCCTCGAGATCCACGTTCATCCATAATCAAACACAGCTGAACAAGTGAGGTATTCAAGATCCTCAGGATACTACTGTAGCTAGAAAGATGAAGGTGAGACTGACCTGAGTTTGAACTGCAGGAAAGTGGATCTCGAGGGCCACAGTTGAAAACCCATGGACTACACAATATCAACATGAAATAAATATAAATGACACAATACTTTACCGGTTTCTTCCATGTCATCCTCAATTAAACTATGAGGCGCACGTTAATTCGACCGATGAACACAATTCATCAAGTGTACTGTCAAAATACAATACATAGTTGACCATAGGCATCAATCCACTCAGTTTTAACCTGTTAATTAGTAGCGTCACGTATATGTGATCGTTCGAAAGTGGGCCCCACAGAGTACCGTCACACATATGTGATTCTGAACATTCCAACCGACTATTTTCCGATAAACAAAAACTATATCACAAACGCTATAGTATGGCTTCAAAATTTACAATTAGGAGGCTAACAAGTAACACTAGCAGGTAGTAGCATTGCTACGAGTATTATGCTAGGTTGCTAGGTAGCGGAAGCTAACTAAAGCTAGCTAGCTTTCGTTTTGAAAAAATAACTCACTCTTGTGGCAGCGTCGGTAATATTTAGAACTCACTCCTCTAAAGGTTAAGCCTCCCAAAAAAGTAATTATGTTTTTAGTTCGAACATTTTCTCCTTTAAATTGTATCAGCGTCATCCTGTGAGTCTGTGACCTCTTGATCTGACTTGTAAATAGTTGCACGAATGTACATGTTTACAAATGAGCTCATTATTACTTAATTACGATATATTTGCTTTTCAAGTGTTTTGGTGCAATTTTATAAATCAGTAAAACATTTACTTTAGAAAAATAAGTAAAAAGGACATGCACATTAACATTGAATTTGCATTTATTAGTTTCTTTTTTTTCTTTCAAATATTTCTTGAAAACTGTGGGTGGAGTAGCCAATGTACAAAATAATTCAGGCAGTAGCCTATTACTCTTCCGGAGTCAAACGCACCATCACTAATGCCAAATACTCATTGCTAACGCCATCATCACAACCTTGAACCTTCGGTTTGAGTTGGTAGTAGATGGTAAGCCTAACTGTTTTCAGCAGTTATGGGACTTTTGAAGAAAATCCTCTCTTTGTGTAATCGCAGGGATAGAAAAGGGACAAGAAATTTGATTTAATTTTTACAAAAACAAAATCTAATGAAGGCAAAAATGAGGTGTAGCATCTGTAAGAAATCGATGAAACTACAAAAGACACATACACACGATGGATATCAATGGTAAAAATATATACACAATTTATTAACATAATTTTAAAAACTCCTACACTAAAGTTGAATGTGGTGATTTTAGGGTATGTCGCAGAAGATCACATACTATACTATAAAAAGACTACCAATTTTGAGGGTAATTGAACACCTGATTCCAGTTATAACAAGACATGTTCGCCAGGGATCAACCATTTTGAGTGACGAATGGAGAGCCTACAGGAGGGCTTTGGCTACACTCACTACACTGTGAATCATAGCAGGTGGTTTGTGGACCCACTTCATGGAGGCCACACCCAGAATATAGAAAGAGCATGGTCAACATAGAAAAGCCAGGTTTGGAGGTTGAGAGGCAATAGGACAGAAAAGCTGTTAAAGGAACACTTGACCTGCATTGAGTGGACATAATGGCTTGCACACAACCACAGGGATGGTCCTCTAGGACGTTTGCTAAAAGATATTAGAACACAATACAGAGTTTAATAGAGTATGCAACAACAAAAAAATTGCTTGTACCTGTGGTGAGCATATGTGTGTTTGGTGTGTATGTGCATGTCTTTGTAGAAGATACTATTGTGGCTCAGTTTTCTCATCTGTTTCATAACTTTGGCAAATTGTTTTAAAATGTTTAATTCAGATATCATATTTTACAATGCTTTATTATTGCATGCCCAGTTGTTCATTTTTTCATTTCAAAATATTTTCTTTCTTTTCTTTTACGATTTCATGAAAATATTTCAGTAAATGTGATAAAAAAAATTGGACCCAATCACTGTAGTTGTTTGAAGTTGTATATAATTATTGCAGGGTGACATGTTAGTGAGGTGTTAACATGTTTTTCATTTTGAAATAATGGTCCAGATTACCACTAGTTCCTGTGGGATGACAAGGTAACGCATGAGTAATTAATGTGGAGTTAACATGTTTGTCACTTTAAGATAATGGTCCACATCACAAGTAGTTCCTGCAGGATGACAAGGTAACACTTGAGTAATTAATGAGGAGTTAACATGTTTGTCACTTTAAAATAATGGTCCACATCAAAAGTAGTTCCTGCAGGATGACATGGTAACACTTAAGTAATTAATGAGGAGTTTTACTGGTTTTCTCAAGTAATATATTAAGGGTAATCTAATTTTATATTTGACACATACAATACAAGTATACATTTCTGTGAGGCACTAGTGATATTCTAACAAACATTGTTATCCGTAAAATGTGGTTTTGCGCTTATCGCAACATAAATGCAGGACGCTAATTGTTTTTGACAAGAGAACATCAATGTTTATATTCATATCCTGAAGAGAAGTCCTCCTCAGGCAGCTACTGTAAGATAAAGGTAGGTCTTTGGAGTCTGAGACATTGAACTGACATTCAAGAGCTCATGATAGTGAACTAATCCAATCATGAGCATGTCAGCATCACTTCCTTATTATAAAATATGTTAAACAAATGATCATTATTTGTATTATACCATGTTTAAGTTTGAAATAAACAGAGCGGGGGGGGGGGGGGGGTTTGCTGCTCATGTATTGCATGCCGCACTATGTGATCAAAATGAAAGTTCTCTCTACAGACCTTGTGCAAGAAGGTGGAAGGTAAGGGAGCTACCCTTTCCAAAACGTGTAAGGCGTCATCATTTGTGAAAGACACAGAGAAACACAAACATCCGAAGAGGCAAAATCCTGGACAATTTTGGAATCCCTGCCTGACGCATTTTTAAGGTCTCGAAAAGAGGACATGTCCTGGTAAAACAGGACGTCTGATCACTATACATTTAAGGCACAAGCTTCTGAAAAGTTAATACCGTGTTAAGAGTAACAAAAAACGAACTTTCCACTTTTTAGACATGTCACTTTTGTGATTAGTAATTAATTGGTTATTCTCTCTCAATTGGTCATAGTTTGTAGTAAATTAGCTATTACTTACTGCGTAGTTAATCGTGGTTCCATATTAGTTCATAGAATTAAATTCGGTGTTAATGGAGTACTACCTATTACCTCCTGCATAGCTACTTGTTAACAACGGACCATTATTATTAAGTGTTACCATGTAAACTATATCATTTCCGGAGTTAATTTATCATCGTAGTGTTCATAGTGTTACAATGAAATAGCTGACCCATTTTGTATTTGGTCCACATCCAGGGGGCTTGTCTGTTCCGCACAGTGAACAGTCATTGTTTTCATCAAAGACTGGAACAAAATGAAAGTATATTTCAAGCCAAAAGTTAATAATGAACTAAATCAGACGTAATCTCCAATTTAACTCTCCATACCTGAGTACTCCAGAATGTCTGTTGCTATCTGGCATCTCTTGACTGACATTGCTTTTTTCGAATGTCAGGTTTTCATGTCTTGAGGGATATTGGGAAGTTTTTCCAACACCACCTCTGCCATCTTAACAATTTTACAAAACATTTATATTCTGACTGGCATGAAATTGATTTACTTTAAGGAACTTAACATACTAGGATATTTTCTCTATTACAAATCTCACCTGCATCAGCAGTACACCACAGCTGAAGGAATCCTTCTGAATGCTGTAGGTTATTTCCCCTCCTTTCGACTTCCTAACAACCCAGTCACTTCTGTCGTGGCATGCTCTTCGCATCTTGAAGTATTCTCTGAGTAAGAGTGAAATAATGCAGCCTTTTTATAATACACTTTGTATGCCCGAGAGTTAAAATAATAATAATAATAATATAGCCTAATAATATGTATATTATGTTATTAGCAGACATGGGGTTATATCATTAACTTCTTTAACAAATAATAATATTGGCTATAACTATGATGTAATTTGTTACATTTGTACTTACCTAAATCGGGATGCGGCTTGTTCGGAATCTAACTTCTCATCATGTCCAGCAGAATCCAAAACAAATATTTGGCTGGTTTTTGCATGCAGATACTGTGGAAGAATAAATGTTGCTTAATATAGTACACAAATGTTATTGTATGTTTGGATTTGAAGAAATCAAATCAGAATATTTTGGTATAGCCCTTTTTACAAGCAATATCACAGACGGTTTCACCTATGCACATATAACTACACCTGAACCAACATACCCCCTCAAGGTGAAACTATTAATGTTTAAAATAATCCTCACCAAAAACTTCCAGTGGTTGTTGTCAATGTTAAGACAACTAATGACAGCACTGTAGTCCTCAAAACTGACCTAAATAGAAAATCAGACAGTCACATTACCTTATCAGCAATAAATGAAGGCAAACTGCACATTTCTTTAGAATTATAAAAATGTATTATGTTAAGACGTACCTTTGGAAGACTCTGGTGACGGACTTCTGTCCTCTTACCATTCATGATCACCCCCGCACTGTAATGGTTTAAGACATATACCGTCCATGTCCTCTGTTCTGCACAGCCACTTGAAAGAAGCACTCAATAGTCTAAATTATGTGAGTAGAAGAGGATCACAAACTGTTAATTACATTCACAAAAACACAATTTATTAAGGTTGAAATAAGCATAACCTTGTTATAAAATGGAATTTAAGATACTAATATTTAAGATATTAAATGCTAAATACAACACTATGCCATAATAAAACCCTAGAAACAATATGACAATAGACTGTTGCATTAATGCTGGTTTGGTGTGTACAGTGAATGGTGAAGAGTCATTTCCTGTTTAAGGTGCTGACTGCTCTATATTGTGCAGGTATTAGATGTGTAAAACAGTTATTGTACTTGTAGATTGCCCCTCCAACAAATGAGGTGGTAGACAGTATCTACCATATGTATATAACCTGACATCCATGGAGTTAGCATGTATGTCAGGCTCGGCTCCAGAATTAATCGGACAAGGGGGCATTTTGTATTGCTCTCTTATAGAAACCTTGAAAACTAAAATGAAAGGGGCACATCATACCATTTTTAGCTGACCCTGATGTATGATTTTATTTATTTTTACCTCTCCCATAAGCCACTTGTGTGGCTGCAGAGTTTTCAGTTCCAAGTGGTGTAACATGTGTGAAACTCTTTTGCCATGGGAATGGATGACGGCAACCACCACCTCAGAGGCCTTTTTCTTCCACAGGGCTTGTACCTACATATAACACAATAAAAACAAGGATTGATTTAACATTTTGTTAAATATCATCCACAAAACATCGAAAAATGCCCAAAATAACAGTGATCATACCGCTTAGAATAAAAACGTCTTCTACATAAATAAATTGTATGTAATGAAATGTATATAATACCTTTGCTGCTATTTTGGAAGTGCTATCAGATAAACTGTCTGAGGCATTGCTCACAGCAGGCATTGTCTGAGTGGCCTTGTATTGCCCTTTTGACCTTCTGGGACCCTTTTTTGGGATGGGAATTTTCTTTGGTTTTTTTAAAGTACTTAGATTTCCTCTTTGTGGTACCCTCGTTTTTGTCTCTTTTTGCCCATTGCTCTTCTGCTTGGTCTAAGCCTGTTATAGCTGGAGGTTTATCAGTGATTAAAGTGTCTGGTAGGTTATTTTGAATGATGTGCTCCTTGTATCTGCCTTGCAGAGAGCCATACATTTTGTGTATGAAATCGGCTGGACGGAGGTACTTCTTTTTCTGCAGGATGGAGTGTTTAACAATCCAAAACCACATCTCCACTTGGCAGTTAGTGTCACGGGTCTTTGGCATTTCTGTTGTTGCCTTGCTGAGTTTGTCTTTGGCATATCTTGTTAGATTGCCCAGCAATATCCCACTCCAAAGTGGAAATATGCCTAAGTAATGGTCAAAAAGAACATTGATGATTTCTGGACAGAAAAAGTTGTTCTTTGTCCCTGTTTTTAACTGTGATAGGATTTGACACTGTGCCTTTTGATGAACAGCCTGAAAGTCTCTGGTGAATGGAGATTGTCCTGACACAGTCTTTGCTCTGATGTTCATTTCACCATGGAACTGATCCTCCGAGTCTTCTTCCACATTCTCTGCTTTGATGTGTTTAGCATGCAATATGCTTTTGTCCAGAGTGTTTTTTGCAAGTTTGACAAGATTACCATCCTCCATTGAAGCAAAAAGCACACACATGTGTTGGAACACAGGAAGGGCTTCACCCATGCTTGTACTGGTCAACTATAACGAGAAGCAATAGGTGGAATACTCCTTTAGTCCTTTGTCTTGTGTCCTTTTCCCAAATCCTTGTGACCCAGCCTTTACAATGTGGGCAGAGCAAAGGTGTAAAACTGAGAATTTATGGAGGTCACTGTTGGTTTTCTGAATTGCTATGACTTCATGGGCTCTTTCCAGATAGGCAGATATAGTCTCTTTGTTGAAGGACAGCAGCACACTATCCATCAGAGCCCAGCTGTAGTCTGTCTCTACCTGTTGTACTCTGCGGGATGTGCACTTGGAGACTTTTCTCAAAGTTTACATCAACCAGTATGTCAATGTTGGGATAGAATGTGGATTGGTTATAAGCTCAGAGATAGGGACAGGTGGCTTATCTTTGCCCATCCCTGGCAGTACAAGGGCATAGAACAGCACCCTTTTCTTTTGATTTGGTATCTTTGACTCAACACCACCAGTAGCGTCAAGATGGAGAGTAACTGGTGTGGGTTGTTTTAGATGCTCCACCAATATGTTTATTCCTGCATCCATGTACAGATGGACTCCAAATGGGTCCACCTGCAGGTGCTGAATATAACCACCAGAAGAGACATCACTGCTGCACTACATTATTTTTTGTGTGCGCATCAGCTCCAGCAGGACATCATTATGGAGTCTTGTACTTTTATGAACTTCCGAGGAGATCATTTTTAAAACATCTTTGGTAAGACTCCTGGTAATATTACCAGCACATAGTTCTTCTCTTGGAGTCTTCCTGAGCTGCTGATAGTGGTAGTTGCTCACACTTTTGTGGATCGACCTGGCAATTCTACCTCTTCTCGGGAAGCTTGCATACCAAAATTTACTTTCCTTTTTTGAATGAGTGACTTTTCCTAATCTCATCACTCTGATGGTTATGTTTTTTGGGGGGGTTATGGGCTTGTGTTTTCTCTTGAACACATACACAGCTTTGCATGACTTAAATGTGCACACTGCAGATACATGCAGGTATGGGGACATTCTTTTACGGCTGTGTGTAGCTTTAACATGTTGGTATTTAAATGACAGAGTACAGCAAGGATTGATTTTAATGAACTCTTTGGAGAGGATTTCTGTCCATGGTCGCCTAAGTTTGTTTGTGCCTGCCAATGGTTTATTTTATTCCAATTCTCCTTTTTAATTGTAATTGTGAAAACCTTGGGTCCAGGTTTTGTTGCTCTTAACTGTGATTGGTCAAATTCAGGAGAGCCTTTGTCTGTCTTTTTCTTCCTGTCTCTCGCCTTCTCTAACTCTCCTTCTGTATCTGTTTCCAGTGTCCCTTCTGTCTCTATGCTTTCACTGTGTTCATGAGAGCATGTCTTCTTCTTCCTGTCTTTCGCCTTCTCTATCTCTCCTTCTGTGTCTGTTTCCAGTGTCCCTTCTGTCTCTATGCTTTCACTATGTTCAGGAGAGCATGTCTTCTTCTTCCTGTCTTTCTCTCTATCTCTCCTTCTGTATCTGTTTCCACTGTCCCTTCTGTCTCTGTGCTTTCACTGTGTTCAGGAGAGCCTTTATTATAGAGGGGGTTCGGGAAATTTGTTATCACTGAGGGTCATCCGGTTAGAATGAGAAAGAATGAAGGCTTGGATATCCAGATTGATTATTAACACTTTGTATTGTATTTGAAGAATGTATTGTTGGTGGGTGAGTGCGTGTGTGTGTGGTTCTGAAAGTAAAGTACAAACAGAATGTACATTGATACACGTCCCTGTATGGTGCATTTAAATAACATACAGGGAACTAACTAAGGATTCAACCTCTCAAGTAACGACATACTACTGGATTACTTTAAATCAACAATGGCATGTATCCTAAATGAGAGACCGCTCAACAGGTTAGCATCGGTAAACTTGAACACTCTATTTGTGCGTTAGCAGTTTATGCTAAGCGAGTTCACGAACATCATGCTAGCTTATTCAAAGTACACTTCTTATGACAATTATGAGTAACGTAAACTATCACAAACATATATTGACGAGATACAAGTCAACTTACATATATATGGACGTACACAAAGTCAACCCAGTCTCCCGTACATTTATGGGTAATTATCACTCGAAAACCAACTGCCACTCTATCCATGCTATGAAGCAAACCTAAAACTATAACATGCGGAGTGGAGTCACATGACCAAACATTTACCATATATGGTCATTATCCCAAAACATACTCTGTCTGGGCAACTTAACAAATAGCTACCATAACCTTTTTCACAGCCTTTGTCTGTCTTCTTCCTGTCTCTGCCTTCTCTATCTCTCTTTCTGTATCTGTTTCCAGTGTCCCTTCTGTCTCTATCCTTTCACTGTGTTCAGGAGAGCATGTCTTCTTCTTCCTGTCTCTTGTCTTCTCTAACTCTACCTTGGTTAATTCTGTTTGTTCTTCATCTTTATCCTGTTGCTCCTGCTTTTGTCTTTCATGTTGCCTAACTACTTCTTCTCTAATCTGTCTCCTGTCTTGACTCCATATGATATATATTCATTTGCTAAGTTTCATCATGTCAGAGTCATCATGAAATAAGTGCAGAGCTAAAGTTGACCATATTTCAGATTTTACTGTAATCTTGCATTTTTTCAAGCCCATGTGCAACAAATGCCTGTATTATTGTTTCTCTGCCACAGAAACAGCTCACCAGCTGACTCATCCCCTTGCGTTTGATTTGCTGTAGTAAACCTACTGATTGAAGGGGTACGCTGCCCTCCAGGAGAAGACCGTATCTAAAACGTGTTTAAAAATGATTTCTTACCCAATGCGACATAGAATTCCTTACACCTTACTCGTGTGGACAACACACTCTGCAGTGTGTTTGTATTTTTTTAAATACTGTTATTTGTGTTGTCAATAAATATTTGGTGTTAAATGTAAGCTATATATATATATGTAGCCTACTGTCTAAAACGGAGGTAGTCATGTAGTGTAGTCAAGTATTTGTAGAATGTGATTATTAATGGGACTAAGAAATCCACCCTTTTATTACTAAGATATAACATGTTGATTCTTGTAATCATTACAGAATACTGTATTTTTCGGATAAGGCTGCACAACAACTAATACTATGGGGCTTTTTTCCTAATAAACTACAAGAATACACATCAATTAAAAATACAAAAAGTAATTACATTCTATAGAAAAGGCTATATGATATGACAAATAATCTGAGACATGAGAAAAACGAGAATAATGCAATGCAAATGGTTAAGCCATTTTAGTGAGTGCTTGTTCCAAATGGACAACACTGACTGATCAAGCAAGGTGAAGCCAGGAGTCCAGTCTTGTGCTGTGATGATGTCCTTAGTGTCAAGTTGACCCACTGGATAGCGGTTCATAGTACAGCAGACTACAAAGAGCTGGATCTAGTGATCTGCTTTAACAGCAGGATCTGTACCTAGTTAATGCTGTGTACAATTGTGCTGGTGCAAGTGGACCAGTGTATTCACTACCTCTTGACTGACTCCCTGGTGATGAGAGGGGACAGTGGAGTAGGCCCACACAATCCCCATACTCAAGTAGTAGTACAAGTAGTTGTCAAAGAAAATGCTTTACTGAAAGTCAAAGCATAATTTTAAATTATGTAATAAAATGAAAGTCGGCCTAAGTAAATAGTAAACTTTTTAAGTATGTACAAAGTATGGGGAATGTGTCACATTATCACATTATCTCCAGTGTACAGAGATACAATATTTAATAATTGTGTCTTAATACCAACAATTTAATCTCCCCTTACAATAAAAGTAATTTTCTTAAGTAGCTTACGCTTCTTTGCAACTGTTGATTACAGTAACTGTGTCCAAAGCCATCCTCGTACATCCTTTTTCAACGTTAATTTGTTCGGTTTATTATCATCATCGTTGTTGTCATAGCATGTGCTCGAGGTCCACAGATGTATGTCTCTGGGCCATGGCATCTGACTCACAAGAAACATATTAATAAGGGGGGGGGATGGGGACTTGTAAGAGAAATGATTAGGCCATTCCAGTGTCAGCATATAGAAAGGACCAATGCCGTCCCTGGTTCATGGGCCGGTCAATGTGCAAATTGTTATTCTTCTTATCAAGTTTTTATTTTACACCGGCCCAAATGGGGCATCAGCCGGCCAAATTACCAACCAGACAAATTACCAGTCCAGGCCTATTTGACTTTACAGTTGTCCTTTGGGTTTTACCCCTTACTCCACTTCCTAGGAGTCGAAGGGTTTGGATATGTCACTGTCATTAACACAAATTGTGATTGGATGAGAGAAAGTCTCAGCCTCCAAATAGACATGTGCAAATTAACTTTGTTAGCAGTTGAACAGGCCTTTGAAATAAACAGGTCACATGACCAAAAAGCTATCGAAGTTTGAAACTTTCAAAAATTCACTGAAAATAGTGTGAGTGGAAAATGAAAAAACTAAAGGCTGTGCAAAATGTATGCATAGTCAGTGAACACTCTGAAATCGATTTGAGGGTGATAAGTCACATGACCAAAAAGCTATTGAAGATTCAGACTTTCATAAATTCACTGAAAATAGTGTGAAGTGAAAATGAAAAAACTAAAGGCTGTGAAACATGTAGGCACAGTCAGTGAACACTCTGAAATAGATTTGAGGGTGATAAGTCACATGATCAAAAAGCTATTGAAGATTCAGACTTTTATAAATTCACTGAAAATAGTGTGAAATGAAAATGAAAAAACTAAAGGCTGTGCAACATGTATGCATAGTCAGTGAACACTCTGAAATAGATTTGAGGATGATAAGTCACATGATCAAAAAGCTATTGAAGTTTCAGACTTTCATAAATTCACTGAAAATAGTGTGAAGTGAAAATGAAAAAACTAAAGGCTGTGCAACATGTATGCATAATCAGTAAACACTGTGAAATAGATTTGATGATGATAGGTCACATGACCAAAAAGCTATTGAAGTTTCAGACTTTCATAAATTCACTGAAAATAGTGTGAAGTGAAAATGAAAAAAACTAAAGGCTGTGCAACATGAATACATAGTGATTGAACACTCTAAAATAGATTTGATGATGATAGGTCACATGACCAAAAAGCTGTTGAAGTTTGAAGATTTATTTTGAATTAAAACATTTTGTTACAACCTGATATGAAAATAAACAAAATAAAAGCTGTTCAATGTGTATGCATACATTTTGAACAGCTCAACATAATTTTTACGTTTCTAGTTCATGTTTTTGAAAAGCTATTGACTTTTGACATTTTAAATGTATAATTTGTTGATGGTCCCTAAACATACGGGTGTCCGAATGTCTGTTGAATATCGAACTTCCAACCAACTTTACCACGGTCTTATAGCAAAGTTGAATGGCAATCGAAATGTATTTTGAAATGTATTTAGCTAGTATGCATTCGCCAAGGTAAATCCACCTAGGTGAATGCATACTAGCAAAGGAAATGCCCATTTTAACGGGGGGGATCTAGCTTTTATTGTTACATTTTGTTAGTTAGCTAGTCTAAATGTTACACTAAAATGATAGCTAGCTAGCTCTAGCTAACGTTGAAGGCTTGTTTAACGCATGTATCTCTAGACAGTAAATGTTTATGGTTAAAAACGAATTAATCATGCAAAACATACCTTGATCTTGCTGTTTTTTCTCTTCCTCTGTTTTATTTTTTCTGCACCAGAGGAATATTTCTTTTTTTGTGACATTGCTTTTTGCTGTGTCAGATTGCCATTGTGTGTGTGAGAACCTGTGTGTGTGTGTGTGTATATGAATGTGAGAGTGTGTACAGCTAATGTTTGTGCGCATACTTACGTGTAAGCGTGTGTGTGTACTAATGTGTGCTTTGTGCCTGCATGCCGGTTTGTGTGTGTGTGATTGTTACGATTGGCGACTGATCTTTTCTGTTCTTGAACAATCGACAATGCTGTTGCTGTATGAGTACAAAGGCAGGCCCCCAAGATAATTTATTTAAACAGTAGTAGTAGGCAATTATCTTCCTTGCCAGCCGGTAAACATAATTTTGAGTTTATTGCAAATTTGTATAATTACCATTAACATAATATAATTTAAAAATGAAGCTGTAACTTAAAGTGCTCTTGGAGGCCCCCAGGTGGTCATGGGGGCCCCAAGCAGCCGCTTAGTTCGCTTATGCCTTGGGCAGGCCCTGATAGTACTCATGTTCATACTGTTTTGTTTTAGAAGACAAAAAAACTAGATTAAGTGGCTCTTTCATGGTAAGTCGCATGTTATGGTAATGTTAAATGAATTTCATAAGAGATTTGATTTTCAGTACCTTAAACTGAAACATCAAACTGATCATCTGAATCGTGAAGGCTTTTGGGGGCCTCTGGTTCACTGATCTTTTTTCTGAACAGTGATTGCTCAGCTGTAACCATGGCACAAGTTTTCTAATGCAACAACTGCACATCCATGTGGTCCTGCACATCATACTGTATGTAAAAATACAATACAAATATTCAACAAGTTGAGATAGAAAATATGCACCTTGCTGACTGATTTGTTTTAGATTAAGTAGAGTATGCAGTATTAGTATAAACCTTTTTATTCTGTCATGAGAGAGATTTTACATACCTGTTGTTGAACTTTGCGGTGTAAAGTCTGAGCCTAATGTAATTTCTGAAACCGTGAAAGTGATTGTCTTATGTTCTGAACTGCCTGGGCGCTCTGATGCAATCTGGGGATGTACATGGGAGCTATACACCGATGATATTTACAGTAAAAATTGTTCCATGGACCTGGAAAGTGATGGTGTCTTGCACAAGTTCTAACAGTTAATTTGTATTTGGGAAAGAAAAGGGTTCTGCTAAGCAAGAGTTTCCTGAAGATAAATTGAAAGTATCCAGCACAGTAAAACTGTGGTTTCTGCGCACGAATTCAACACTCAGTAACACAAGGTAATGTACAACAAAACATTTGATTCCAGTAACTAAGTAGTACATTTAAAAATGAAGTTGATAGTACAGAATTTATAGCCTGACGTTGTCATACTCTTATTCTAGTCAGAATATGAGTCTGAAAACTCTCCGTTGGGCTGTGACTACGGGGCGTGTTTCAACCAAACTAGTAAAACAAATGCCTCTACGCTCAATTGGATAGACCTACAACCAATCAGAGCAACGTAATATGTTGTTTGTTGAAAACGAATTCAACCCAAGGGCTCTTTCGTGACGTTGTTGATTGCGGTACTGTTGATCATCTGTCCATCATCGTATAAAGCCCGCCCTGGCAATTTTTTGGTCCGTCCAGATCCTGGTTTTATGTAGTTGTTCCCAATACCAGACCCTCCAGACCCAACTTCCCGACCAATTTTTTTTGTGGGCGGGGAGAAGTTGGGCTGGCAGCCAGGCTACAGAATTTAGTGAATCTTTTTTAAAAAAATGACAATGACAAATAACATGAAAATCAATCTAGGCCAAAATGATAATACTTGAGTGGAACAGAAGGCATGTATGTGTCATCATTTATTGTATTGTGGCGTGGGACAGAGTGTTTTTTTGTATTTTTTTATCCCTAAATAGGTTTTAACCACTGTTGGTTCTAGGGCCTTGATCACAGATCACTTTTTCGGAAACCTTAATACAAAAGGTAATGAAACAACACAACCACTGGCTTCTCGGTAAAAAAATGTCAAATTCTGCACAACAGAGAGGCTTGTCTATGTCGAAGCCACCAAGGAAACAGTGTGTTGGTAGAGAGCCTACAGTAGGAACTTCCTCAAAATGTTTGATGAGGTAAGACACACTAAGTTGAGTGCATTGTATGTGAGAGACTACTCACTTACAGTAAACATAAATCCGTCTTTGAAAATGACAAGGTTCAGGGAGACAACATTTCATTACTGTGGGTCTGCTTGACTTTGAATTTCAACACTGACCTCAGAACAGGTGTGAGAACTTCAATTAATGCTCAAGGGTGATTCTGGGTAACTCACGTACACGCACATTAAATTCAGGATATTTTCTGAAATTAAAAACAGCCCTTTTTGATCATTGAATTCTGTACAGCATACTTTCAGGTTACAGCATTGGCTCAGAGAGGATAATTGTAATGTTATGAGCAGTGGCAATGTATTCGGCTTTGTGGGGAATCTGTAGAGCTTCAAAGGTTTACATTTCATAAAGGTCACATGTAAATTGACGCAAGTCAAATGTCAAGTATGGACAAAGTTTTGAATTAGTGATGTATTACCAAGTTGTGTAACTTTTTTAAACTTTATAATCTTAAGGTAAATGGTCGGCCCATTGTTAACTCTAAAAACATCTAACATTAATGACATCGAAATTCAGTAGGCCTATTCACTCTTATTTAAGATGCTGTAAAGTGGAATTGAAAATGAGTTTTAAGTTCATCACACCACAGAAGAATGTGTTGTTAACTACCCATCCAATTTCGAATAAAAAAAAATACAGACAAGTATGTTAAAGGTCACATGACATGAAAACTTCCCTTTAGGAGGTTATTTAACATTATTATGAGTTCCCCTAGCCTGCCTTTGGTCCCCCAGTGGCTAGACATTTCGATAGGTGTAAACCAAGCCCAAGGTATTGTTCTCCGCCTTTGAGAAAAGAAAAGCTCAAACGTTCGGTTTGAAAATCTGAAGGTTACCTCCCCTCTCTCTGATTTCCCCGCCCCGAGATAATCTGGCCCGCCCATGAGAAACTGAGCTATGACCGTGCAAGTGTTTTTATCCTCGAGAGACATCACGGCTTGCAAACAAACAAAGCATTACATTTGCTCAGTTTGGATGTACAAAGAGAAACAAAAGTATATTTACAGTTCCTTCATCCGAGCCTCTGAAGACAGGGTGTCTTAATTGTATTTTCTCTGGAAATGCGCCGACACAACTTCCCAAAGTTTTGTTTGTCTGCGCCAAACATTTCAGCCATGACTGTTTCCTCAACTTGAGCTAATACAAAGCTGGCCTTGCTGAAATAGAATTCTGGATCAGTACTAACTCTCCCTGGTCCAGCTACAAACCTCGGACAAGTTAACTAACGCTATATAATTTTGTTGCTTTACTTTATATGGTTACCAAGCTTGCTACCCTTAGATTGTGGCTGTAACATTAGCTTTGCAGCTAACAGCTGAGTTACTGTCGCAAATGTAAAGGAAGATAGCTTCAAGTATGTGTGTGAATACAAATGCTGTAACGCGAGTGTTGTACACTTTGTTATTTAAATAACCATTCTGCTGTTGTTATGGCGCTCGCGTTATTCGCCTTTCCCCTCATTGAAATGACTTTAAGTGTGCACCTCTGCAAACCAGGGTGATCAGATGAGAATTGGGAAAATTTGAGGCATCTTACAGCAACGGGGCTACGAGCCATTGCGATACATACATACAAATTAGCGCATGGTGCCGCCTCTCTCCTCCTCATTAGCATTTAAAGCTACAGACACAGAAACAGCGCATCTTGAGAAAAGCTCATTGTGGGACTGCTCGTAGTGGCTGTAATTATTCACCAAGGCTGAATTTCGGGAAAGAGACTTCAGATACAGTATTAGGGGACCATTAAGGCCTATATAAGAACATCCAAAAACAGCATATCATGTGACGTTTAAATTAGGCTTTGAAATCGTGAGAAAATCAGCAGTCTTCTCTGCTTGAGACTGGGGGGGGGGGGGGGGGTGTCACCTGAAGGAGCTGAAGTTCCGCCCCCTCTAATGTATTGAATTTAGCAACAACAGCAACACTAGCTAAATCAATTGCAGATATCAGAACAGACCTACCTGTAGTATTTGAGTGTTTTAAGTGATAATTACTTTGTCTTTGCATCATACCAGCTGAGTAACAGAATGCAACCGTCTGTGATCTGACATGGATAGGTCGCTGTCGGGTTGTGGCTCCGCCTATACACCTTCTTCCGGAAGTCACAATGGGCGCGGCCGTCCGCGTATTCGCATTTCCGGTTTAGATACTTTCAACTTTATAACGGTACTAAAAGAGAATATCTTAAACAGGCTCTGGTACGACAACTAGTGTTGTCGGCCGACATACTTTGCACCAGTGGCGATTTCTTTAATTGCAAGGGAAGCTCAGCTTCCCCTAACATTTAAAACAATTAATGGTCAAATATTTATAATTGTGTTAACATTTTAAATGCGTTAGAACACGTTCATATCGAAGAGTTCGTTAAGAATCAGCTACGTATATTAGCAGGTCGACTGACTGATTTCCTTCTCATACATTAACGTAGCGCCACAGTGCATTTCCCTGTTGAAACTCAGCTTCCATAGCCTGGCTGCCAGCACAACTTCTCCCCGCCCACAAAAAGATTTGGTCGGGAAGTTGGGTCTGGAGGGTCTCGTATTGGGAAACAACTACAGAAAACCAGAATCTAGGCATACCAATGAAATTGCCAGGGCGGGCTTTATACGATGATGGACAGATGATCAACAGTAACGTAATCACCCACGTCACTTAAGTTGAATTCGTTTTGAACAAACAACATATTACGTTGCTCTGATTGGTTGTAGGTCTATTCAATTGAGCGAAGAGGCATTTGTTTTCCAGGCTCGTTTGAAACACGCCCGTAGTCAAAGCCGAACGGAGAGTTCTCAGACTCATATTCTGACTAGAATTATGAGTATGACAACGTCAGGCTACAGCTTCCATGGACTTCAATGGGGTTGCTTTGAACAGTTTTTTTCAGTGCTTGGAAACTATACGGTCATTGGATGAATGCTGCGATTATGTAGGCTACTGCCCTGGACGCTCAGCGTCTCTGGGGGTAAATGGAGGAGTGGGCTGGCCTGGATGCTGGGCTTCTGCGTGATGATTGGAGGGTCTGTCGAAAGACTGCATCTCCTTTTGATTGACAGAGATTTTGTACTATAAAAAGTCGAGCTCAGTCTCTTCGCGGATTTTGCAAGTGTCGTCGAAAGACAAACTACTGCAATCTATTTCTTGGTATTTATTTGGCGAAATTGCTAGCCAATTTTCATCATACATTTCATACAATTATACACCACATTCCTTGTTTCAGTTTAACCTAATTCCCACATTTCCTCCTTCGAGTTTAATATTGTTTTGTTAGATCGTTCGTTCATTCATTCATACAGTAGGCTATGATAGTGTCGTAAGGGTGAACTAGACAGTGAACTAGCCAAATATATTGAAACCAATTATGATGTAGGCCGAAAATGAGCTTCCCCTCTTTGAAAGACCAGCAGCCGCCACTTCTTTGCACCGACCTCCAACCAAAGTTGAGGATCTGCGTCCCTGGCTGAAGGCGCTGAATTAAAAGACCCACCAAAGTTTCATTTTGTCTGCTCGTATCACTTGCAACATAACGTGTGTAATAAGAGATAAAACATTTTTCAACAGCAGTCAAGTTGTCATTGTTTGTGTGAAACAAGTTGTGAATTTGTTGTAACATTAAAACAGGAGATCATGACTGTGCTCAAAGTGATGCTCGAGCTCCAGAGGTTTGCTTTGTCGGTGAACAAAACTTTCGGATACGTAGCAGAATCACGAAAAATTACAGGATATGCTTTTTTCCCATTGGTTGTTGCATTAAATCTTACCCACATACAATGGTGCTATTTTCCAATTGGCTATTGTATAGACCCTTTCTTTTTTTTGATTGGCTGATAAGTGGCAGGCTCGACTAAAACTCCAGGGGAGACGCGCTTGACTGCCGGTTCCATAGTGAGAGTGGGGCGGCCAGAGGAATTTTGGTTGGGTGCTGCGGTATATTAAATATTTTATAAATATATTTTTTTCTGCGTGAGAAATACAATGTGTGGCGGGAGGGCGTGACTAATGACCGAAATGAGTGACTGTCACTCTCAATGCGTGACACTTGAGAGCCCTGATGATAGATACAAGATTATAACCAAATGTATGGGCATGGCTGTGAGCAAAACAACTGCTGCAGTGCATCTAAACGTAATGTAACATTTGAAACAACGCAGCAATCAAATTATTTTATAGATGCGCCTTTCTAATTGCCATTAGATAGGAGGGAAGATTACTAGTGCACACCCTATTTCATGCAAGTTTTAACACATTGCACAAAGCTTGGACCAAAGACCCTCGATTCAAAAGTTGCAACTATTTATTATAACAGCACAATTTGTGTAATTTGTAACTCATACTTTTGCAGTTTATGGGTAATAGCAGAGACCTGATGTAAAAACTAGAGCCTCAAGTAGATAAACAAGAAGCTATGTTCTACTGCTAACAATGTTAGCTGGTCAGTTTTGCGGGGGAATCTCAAATACATGTACTAACTGTACAATTAATCACACAACTGAATTCTAGAGGACCTAAGCTTTCAAACAAAGTATACCAAATGCATATGCAGGGCTCTACAATAATGTTTTCACCAAGGAGTATATGTGCTCCTTAATGAAAAAATGTTGGAGCACACAAATACATTTAGGAGCACAGTGTTTTTTTTTTATTGTATTTGTTTATTAAACATAACTTAACACAGGCATTGTTAGACCCTTTTTACAGGGGCACGTGCCCAGTATAAATCTACTGTGCCCCAGTAAAATGTAAAGTTTGAGTTTCAACAATTTACTTTATTAGTCAGTGCATTATCCATCCATCCATCATCTACCGCTTGTCCGGGGATCGGGTCGCGGGGGCAGCAACCTAAGCAGGGAGGCCCAGACTTCCCTCTCCCCGGCCACTTCCACCAGCTCTTCCTGGGGGACCCCGAGGCGTTCCAAGGCCAGCCGAGAGACATGGTCCCTCCAGCGTGTCCTGGATCTTCCCCGGGGCCTCTTCCCAGTGGGACGTGCCCGGAACACCTCACCAGGGAGGCGTCCAGGAGGCATCCTGATCAGATGCCCAAGCCACTTCAGCTGGCTCCTCTCGATGCGGAGGAGCAGCGGTTCTACTCTGAGCCCCTCCCGGATGACCGAGCTTCTCACCCTATCTCTAAGGGAGAGCCCGGACACCCTGCGGAGAAAGCTCATTTCGGCCGCTTGTATTCGCAATCTCGTTCTTTCGGTCACTACCCATAGTTCGTGACCATAGGTGAGGGTAGGAACGTAGATCGACTGGTAAATAGAGAGCTTCGCCTTTCGACTCAGCTCCTTCTTCACCACGACGGACCGATGCAGAGCCCGCATCACTGCGGACGCCGCACCGATCCGCCTGTCAACCTCGCGCTCCATTCTCCCTTCACTCGTGAACAAGACCCCGAGATACTTGAACTCCTCCACTTGGTTCAGGATCTTCTCCCCGACCCGGAGATGGCACTCCACCCTTTTCCGGTCGATTATGGCCTCTGATTTGGAGGTGCTGATTCGCATCCCAGCCGCTTCACATTCGGTTGCGAACCGCTCCAGTGAGAGCTGAAGGTCACGGCCCGATGAAGCCAACAGGACCACATCATCTGCAAAAAGCAGCGACCCGATCCTGAGGTCACCAAACCGGACCCCCTCAACACCCTGGCTACACCTAGAAATTCTGTCCATATAGGTAATGAACAGAATCGGTGACAAAGGGTAGCCCTGGCGGAGTCCAACCCTCACCGGAAACAAGTTCGACTTACTACCGGCAATGCGGAACAAACTCTGCCACCGGTCGTACAGGGACCGGACAGCCCCTATCAGGGAATCCGGTACCCCATACTCTCGGAGCACCCCCCACATTAGCCCCCGAGGGACACAGTCGAACGCCTTTTCGAAATCCACAAAACATGTGTAGACTGGTTGGGCGAACTCCCATGTACCCTCTAGGACTCCGCGGAGGGTATAGAGCTGGTCCACTGTTCCACGGCCAGGACGAAAACCACATTGCTCCTCCTGAATCCGAGGTTCGACAATCAGACGGACCCTCCTCTCCAGGACCCCTGACTAGACTTTCCCAGGGAGGCTGAGGAGTGTGATCCCCCTAAAGTTGGAGCACACCCTCCGGTCCCCCTTTTTAAAGAGGGGAACCACCACCCCGGTCTGCCAGTCCAGAGGCACTGTCCCCGATGTCCACGCGATGTTGCAGAGTCGTGTCAGCCAAGACAGCCCTACAACATCCAGAGCCTTAAGGAACTCCGGGCGGACCTCATCCACCCCAGGGGCCCTGCCACCGCGGAGCTTTTTAACCACCTCGGCGACCTCAGCCCCAGAGATAGAAGGGCCCCCCTCCAATGTCCCCAGACTCTGCCTCCACGTCGGAAAGCGTGTTTGTAGAATTAAGTAGGTCTTCAAAGTATTCCTTCCACCGATCCAGGACGTCCCCTGTCGAGGTCAGCAGCGCACCATCCGCACCGTATACAGTGTTGACAGAGCACTACTTCCCCCTCCTGAGCCGCCAGATGGTGGTCCAGAACCTTTTTGAAGCCGTTCGGAAGTCATTCTCCATGGCCTCGCCGAACTCCTCCCATGCCCGGGTTTTTGCCTCCGCAACCGCCAAAGCCGCATACCGCTTGGCCTGCCGGTACACATCAGCTGCCTCAGGAGTCCTACCAGCCAATAAAGTCCGATAGGCCTCCTTCTTCAGCTTGACGGCATCCCTCACCTCCGGAGTCCACCACCGGGTCCGAGGGTCACCGCCGCGACATGCACCGACCGCCTTGCGGCCGCAGCTCCAGTCAGCCGCTTCAACAATGGAAGCCCGGAACATGGCCCATTCGGACTCAATGTCCCCGGCTCCCCCCGAGACATGATCGAAGCTCTCCCGGAGGTGGGAGTTGAAGCTCCTTCTGACAGAGGGTTCCGCCAGCCGTTCCCAGCAGACCCTCACATTACGTTTGGGCCTGCCAGGCCTGACCGGCGTCTTCCCCCACCATCGAAGCCAACTCACCACCAGGTGGTGATCACCTGACAGCTCTGCCCCTCTCTTCACCCGAGTGTCCAAGACATGCGGCCCCAAGTCCGACGACACGACTACAAAGTCGATCATCGAACTGAGACCTCGGGTGTCCTGGTGCCAGGTGCACTTATGAACACCCTTATGCTTGAACATGGTGTTCGTTATGGACAAGCCGTGTCTAGCACAGAAGTCCAACAACAAGGCACCACTCGGGTTCAGATCGGGGGGGCCGTTCCTCCCAATCACGCCCCTCCAGGTCTCACTGTCATTGCCCACATGAGCATTGAAGTCCCCCAGGAGGACGAGGGAATCCCCGGGAGGAGCGCTTTCCAGTACCCCCCCCAGAGACTCCAAAAAGGGTGGGTACTCTGAGCTGCCGTTTGGTGCATAAGCACAAACGACAGTGAGGACCCTTCCCCCCACCCAAAGGTGGAGGGAGGCTACCCTCTCGTCCACCGGGGTGAACCCCAATGTACAGGCGCCGAACCGAGGGGAAACAAGTATTCCCACCCCAGCTCGACGCCTCTCACCAAGGGCAACTCCAGAGTGGAAGAGAGTCCAGCCCCTCTCAAGGAGACTGGTTCCGGAGCCTATGCTGTGCGTCGAGGCGAGGCCGACTATATTGAGCCGGAAACTCTCTACCTCGCGCACCAGCTCAGGCTCCTTTCCCGCCAGCGAGGTGACATTCCACGTCCCTAAAGCTAGCTTCTGCAGCCGAGGATCGGACCGCCAAGGCCCCCGCCTTCGGCCGCAGCCGTCTCACACTGCACCCGACCCCCATGACCCCTCCTGCGGATGGTGAGCCCACTGGAAGAGGGTCCCACGTTGTCTCTTCGGGCTGTGCCCGACCGGGCCCCATGGGAAAAGGCCCGGCCACCAGGCGCTCGCCATCGAGCCCCACTCCCGGGCCTGGCTCCAGGGGGGGGCCCCGGTGACCCGCTTCCGGGCAGGGGCAACTGAGAACCATTTATGTTTTTTGAGCCACGCTTTGTCTGGTCTTTCACCTGGAACCTGTTTGCCTTGGGTGACCCTACCAGGGGCATAAAGCCCCCGACAACATAGCTTCAAGGATCACTAGGACACGCAAACCCCTCCACCGCGGTAAGGTGGTGACTCAAGGAGGGGAGTCAGTGCCCCTCAGTAACCTTAATTAAGTCAGTGCATTAATTAAGTCAGTGCATTAATTAAGGTTAATGATCCCGAAAAAAAAATACGGAATATCTCAATCAACGCTTGTAAATCAAAGCAGTTTAACCAAAAACACAAAGCTTGCATTAACTATAGATGTCCCTGCCAAAGCTGATATCAAACTTGTGTCCCTGGACTGTTATATAGTGGGTTAAGCAAGGGGAGTTTCTATAGCCTAATAGTGCATTGTGCGCAACATGCTTGGAAGAAGGGATATGAATAGGGGCCTGTGCCCCAGTACAGTTTTATGTCTAACAACGCCACTGACTTAACAGTTAATGCTAGACAACTAGCAACTTTCACTCTGATAGAACTAGAACAAATAGTTTAAGAAACATGAATATAGTTAGTTCATATTTTCTGAAAATACTGGGACATTATAGACTATGTAGGCATGCCACGGATTAAAAGGCAAACATTGTATTTTGCAACGTTCAACCCCATTCATGTTCATGAAAATAGTTGAAAAAGTGATGCAGTAATTTGATCAATTTACCAGCAACTTGCTTCGTAACACTGAACATGAATGGCGTAATAGTTTGTGAAAGACCCAGAAAAACACACATTTCCGACGAGACAAAAACACAGACTTTTGGAATCCCTGCCGGATGCATTTTTTAGGTCTCGAAAAGAGGACATGTCCGGGTAACAGAGGACATCTGGTCATCCACATTTTATAAAGCCAGCTTTACTTAAAGTTTAGTGTAAGATATAACTTGATAGATTCTAAATGCACAATGCTAGCAACAATGAATTGCAGATTAAGGGTCCCCTATCGTCCAGCTAGCTGTCGACGCTCGGCAGGAATTTCCGGTCAACTCACTAAAAACAAACTTAACCCTCTCACAGGACATATTGCATAATAAAATGTTTTATTGAATGAAATTAGTTGCCTTGTATATTCTATTCTATTTACCAAACACCTTTCTTGTCTTAAATTGAAAGTGTCCATTAAATGAGCGCATTCTTGCTCTTGCTTGAGGGAGCTCACTACTAGTTCAAAGTCTGTCAGATGAGTTGGAGTCTTTTTTGTGCGCTCAGAGCGTCGCAGCCCCGGTGGTGAGCCTGCACTCGTCTCTGGCGGATCAGCTGGAGGGTGAACCTGGGCTGTTTCAGTGGGCTCACTCCCTTCTCCTCCCACTGACGCTGGAACAGCCGAGTCTCTGGTCAAAGCCTCCGCTGCGTTCTCTGGAACCTGAAGACTCATGGGCTCCAGTGTCATGTCCGGCATGGATGTTGCTAGATTCTGTTGCCCCACTCAAACCAAGGAAAAGAAAAGACAAGAAAATGGCTCCATGGTATTCAGAGGAAAGCCGCACTCTCAAGAGGTCCACTAGAAAATTAGAGCATAAGTGGCGTACCACTAAATTGGAGGTTTTCCGCCTGGCCTGGAAGGACAGCCAAATGGAGTACAAGCAAGTCCTCATCAGGTCCAGATCAGAATATTTCTCTAAATTGATTAGTAAGAACAAACACAACACAAAGTTCCTATTTGATACTGTTGCAAAACTCACTAAGAAAAGTACACTCTGTGTTAGTTCAGATCTCTCTCCCAATGATTTCTTAGATTTCTTTGACCAAAAAAATCTATGCAATAAGGGACAAACTACAGACTAGTCCTGGAGGAGTGGCCATCAACACTGAATTCGACTCTATACCCAGCATGCTGCATGTTGAGGCTCTTACTCACTTTAACCCTATTTATAGGGAAGCTGTCAGAAATATTAATCTATCAAGCATTGCGCAGTCAGTCGATGAACAAGTTTAAGAAAGTTTATTGCTTGCGGCCGGCCCACAAGGAGACAAAAACATCACACGCCATTGTGCTACAAAGTTTGTCCGCTAGCATGTTGTGCTAGCTAGCTATTTAAGCAGAACCGCTCTTTACAGTCATTGGTTAAGACAAAGGCATGCAAATTTTCCATTGCTCTTCTTCATTGGCTCCTTGCATAGACCTGGCGCAGGCGTGTGTGCGTGCGTGTTTGAGTGTGTGTGCCTTTTGACCCCTGTAAGCTTGACCACATGATTCACCCAACACAGATAAGGCCAGACATCTTTTATGGCCTCTCCAGTAAGAGAGTGGTCAGCCCAGGTCACCTTGTTTACATATGCCTCGTGTTCCCCAAAGTTCAGATTTGGGGGTAGGCCTCTCTCTACACACAAGGAATGCTGAACACAGAATCATTCTTATACAGGATAAATGTGTTACATCTTCAATTTTCCCAACATATCACTCCTGTTTATCTTGAATAAAATGTCATATTCCAAAACCACGCCTACACACAGTCAATAAAATAAAAATACATAAAATAAAATAATTCATAAAAATCAAAAATGTGTAAAATTCAATAAGACTACACAGCATTATAGTCTAGTAGTGTGAATGCTTGGACATGACTGAAGCCCATGGTATTGGGATAAAAACCCGTCATCACTCAACAGTGATCATTTGACGTCTGTTGCATTCACCAACAGACCTGGACGTCATCTCAGATCTCCTTCACACAAAATCAAAATAGAAACAAAGATTGCAACAAAGAAATCAATACAGAAATTATCAGGATATAAGAACATGCCTACTTGTTGTCAACATGATCATCTCTAAAACCATCAAACATTCAGTACACTGTCAGTCAGGTTTTTCTAAGACAGGCCCTGATTGTGCTCTTCCTCTCCAGGTTAGGTGATAAGCATTTCTCTCCAGGTCAGGGAGTCATAAACCTCAGTTACCCAAACAGAAACCTGTTTAACCCTTAAGTCACCCCAGATTTTGTCTCCAAATGTACTCCCCCAGTCAACCTTATCTCCATTTTATAGATGGCAAAAGCTTCTCCCCCTCCCCCGAAGGTGATCTCCTACAGAGCAGTCAGGACTTACGATCAACAGACATTTCTTTCCAGCCTGCTGCTAACTCTTTTACAACCTTTACATGATAAGACACATCACTTTGGTACAAAACCTGAAATCTCATTACATTTTGTCAATTTCTGTTTCTTTTCAAATTAATATAAATTTTCTGTAGTAGAACCAAGTTTCTCAAAAACTAAACATTAAGTTTTAATGCAATTCCCAAGTACTACTTCATCAAGTCACATAAATGAAACAGCATTGTTATCACCTCTTCCGACAGTTTATAACTGTTCTCGATGTTGCTGAACACAGAATCATTCTTATACAGGATAAATGTGTTACATCTTCAATTTTCCCAACAGAAGCGTTCATCGAGCTGGTAGATTCCTCGAAACCCATCAGCTGCCTTCTTGATCCCCTTCCTGCCAAACTTTGTAGGGAACTTCTCCCTATTATTGGACCACCCATGCTTAGTATTATTAACCTTTAGAGGAGTGAGTTCTAAATATTACCGACGCAGCCACCAGAGTGAGTTATTTTTTCAAAACGAAAGCTAGCTTGCTTTAGTTAGCTTCCGTTACCTAGCAACCTAGCATAATACTCGTAGCAATGCTACTACCTGCTAGTGTTACTTGTTAGCCTCCTAATTGTAAATTTTGAAGCCATACTGTAGCGTTTGTCATATCGTTTTTGTCTAACGGAAAATAGTCGGTTGGAATGTTCAGAATCACATGTGTGACGGTACTCTGTGGGGCCCGCTTTCGAACGATCACATATACGTGACGCTACTAATTAACGGGTTAATGAATCTATTGTAACTGGACAAGTCCCTGATGATTTCAAACAAGCTATTATTAAGCCCCTTCTTAAAAAACCAAACCTGGATCCAGGTTGTCTTAGCAACTACAGGCCAATTTCAAATTTGCCATTTCTCTGCAAAATTTTAGAAAAAGCTGTGGCACAACAGCTCACTGAGCACCTCTCCTCAAATCAGCTTTATGAACCTCTCCAGTCTGGATTTCGTCTTCACCACAGCACTGAAACTGCATTAGCTAAGGTAGTCAATGATCTAATATTAGCCTCTGACGCGGGCTCTATCTCTGTTCTGGTTCTTCTAGACCTTAGTGCAGCATTTGACACTATGGATCATGAGATTCTCCTGGAGCGTATGGAGAACTATGTTGGGATCTCTGGTACTTCACTTCAGTGATTTAGATCGTATCTATCTGATAGATCACAATATGTCCACTATGATGGTTGCTCATCCAGGAGCACCACTGTAAAATACGGAGTACCACAGGGTTCAGTTCTAGGCCCTCTGTTATTTTCACTCTATATGTTGCATTTAGGAAACATAATTAGAAGCTCTGGGGTAAATGTTCACTGTTATGCAGATGATACTCAGTGTAGGAGCCATTTATGATTTGTTAGAAATTCTTTGATTTCAAGTCGAGATTATGACCCTGCTGGCAGAACCAAGTAATGGCACCTAGAACAGTTAATTGATCGCCTCACCTGTGTTAATCGTGTTTAATTAGGAGGTGAATCCCTACAAGAAGATGGCATTGTGTGTTGCGTTTGGTAGAGAGCCTGTTGTGGAAAGTTGGAGTTTAGAGACGCTAGCAGGCATATGGTTTTTCAATTTTTTCTGAATCTGTTTTTGCACCTCTTACTTTACCATTGATATTTTGTGACAACACCTAAGTTTAAATAAACAAATTCAATATTGAAAACTCCTACGGCGTCAAGATGGAAGTGACTGATTAGAGGACACTACAGTTTTGAAAAACCTCATGCTTTGGAGAAATTCGGAAATCGCATGCTTTGGAATGGTTTGGATACCGCATACTGCAGGATTACTTGGATCGCTTGAAAGGTTGTGATTGATTGTTACCGGTGGATGGACTACAGAGTTAACGTTTACCCCAACCATTCGTGAGTAAATGATGGACTGTAAGACGGGCCGTCGCGTTCGCACAATGAATTGAACTGCGCTCATACAAATACTGAATGGGCCTTGAGTTCTCGTTTGGATCTTCAGTAGCCTATATGGACATTGTTGCTGGATCTCCGAAATAAGGATCATAAGATTTTTTTGATGAACTGAATCTTTGTTGAATTTGTTTTGTTAAACATGGCTGACGAACAGCCAGATGAGTCAGGATTACCACAGTTCGATCCTGACAAAGGACCTCGAGAAGAGAGGGTACTTTTCAACTTGATTGCAACACGTAGGGGGAAGCTCGGCGTTTTAACACGCAAAAGAAATGAAATTGACACTCTTATAAAACATGGACAGCCAAAAGAAACTGTTAAGGAACTGGTCACAGCGTTTCAAGGATACTTGGAGGAATTTGTGAACCTGCAAGCGTCTGTGCAACACTTGTTAAAGGACGAGTACGAAAAGGAAGCCGATCACCTTGACTGGTATGAGCCCAAACGAGAAAGTTTTGAACAGTACTTGGGATCAATTACGGAATGGGCCAACGATGGTCAAATTGAGGATGTGGAGGAAGAAAGGCCAGAAGAGGAAAATGAGGAGCAGGACGTAGACGACGACATAAACCCTCAAGACAGCGCGTCCAAAACAGCGCACATTGTTACGCACAGCCGAAGAACGAGAAGCGCTCTCAGTGGTGCGTCTCAAGGATCATACGTTCATGTAAAGGCCGAAGCCGAATGCGCGGCTATCAGAGCAAAGGCGCAAGCACTCGAATTTAAACATGAGCTTGATCTCGAGGAGGCAAAATTAAAGGCTCGAAGAGAAAGAGTGGAATTGGACGGTGAACTTGCCGCTGCAGAAGCAAAGGCTAGGGTGTACAGAGAGGCCGAGGAAGAGCGCTCAAGAGCCCTATCTGGCTTACCAGGGTATCGCACACCACCAGAGCACATCCCTGTGACATTAAGGCGTAGAGACCTCAGCTCTTGCAACCGGAACTCAAACTCGCTCCGCGCAAACCGCACGCCCACCGACTGTTGACGCTACTCCTACAGGCAGGCCAAGGACAAGCCCAAGCAGTTCACTTGATAAAACTATCACTGATGTTTTAAAAAGGCAAACTGAGATCACTGAAATGCTAGTCAAACAGCAAACACTTGCGCTTCTCCCAGACATAGAAATCCCCATATTTGATGGTGATCCGTTACAATACAGGACATTCACGAAAGCGTTTGAACAGTGTGTTGAAAGGAAAACAGAAAATATGAGTGACAGGCTGTACTACCTGCAACAGTATACAAGGGGTCAGCCCAAAAACCTTGTTAGTAGCCTATTGAATATGGACCCTGCTGTCGCGTACAATGAGGCTAAAGAACAGCTTGAGTACAATTTTGGAAACTGCTGTAAAGTGACATCAGCTTACATGAACAAAGCCTTGAACTGGCCAGCCATCAAGCCAGAAGACGGCAATGAGTTAAGATCCTATGCTCTTTTCTTGTGTAGCTGCTACAACACTATGAAAGACGTTGATGATTTAAGAGACCTCGAAAGCTCCACCAACCTGAAGCTTATCACATCTAAACTTCCTTTTAGGATGAAGGACCAATGGCGAACAATTGTGTGTAGCTTGCAAGATCAAAACAAACGTAGAGCAACTTTTAAGGACTTGCTCGAGTTTATCGAAAGGCAATCAAGAGCAATGTTTCATCCAGTGTTTGGTGACATACAAACCCCAACTGGGAATAAAGGCCCAAAACCTAAACCACAAGATTGAATACAAGTGGTAGATTCTCCAGCGTTGCTACTACAGTTGCCCAAGTACCTGAACCTAAAAGTAATGAGTCATTGGAACACAAACAGAAAACAAACGCCCTTCAACCGCCTTGTTTATTCTGCGACAGGAATCACACGTTTGAACGTTGTGAAGTGTTTCAGAAGAAACTGAATAAGGAAAAGATTGAATTCCTGAAAACAAATGGAATCTGCTTTGGATGTCTTACCAAAGGACATGTAAGCAAAACCTGCAAAGGCAGAATGAAATGTGAAACGTGCTCTTTACTGCATCCAACAATTCTTCACATTCATACTGGACGAGAGAAAGACTGGAATAAAAGTGACCAAATCCTATCTGGAAGCAAACCGCTGAATAGCGCTATGGTGTCCGTGGAAGATGATGACCCAATGATGGGGGCCAGTCAATCAAAGCAATGCACTCTTGCCATCGTACCAGTAAGAGTAAAGATGTCAAATTCGGACACAGTGATAAATACACATGCATTCTTGGATCCAGGTAGCTCGGCCACATTCTGTACAGAGTCACTGAAAAGAAAGTGAAATGTCACGAGTAAACATGTCTCAATACTACTGTGCACAATGGGACAGGAGAAAAGGGTTTCCCAGCAGTATAGTCTTTGGTCTCGAAGTCAGCAGTATGGAAGACCTGCTGTATCATAAGCTCCCAGAGGTCTACACACAGTCAAAGTTACCGGTTTCAGAACGACACATACCCACTCAAAACTCCATAAACAAGTGGCAATACTTACGGGAAGTAAAAATTCCACAGTTGGATGCCGACATCGAGTTGTTGATTGGCATAAATGCTGCAAAGCTTATGGAGCCTTGGAAGGTAATAAACAGTAGAGGTAATGGGCCATATGCTGTTCGAACACCTTTAGGATGGGTCGTCAATGGGCTCATGCAAGAAACGACCTGTCAAAAGGAAGGAAGCCACTCCTGTACTGCAAATCGTATATCCGTGGCAGAATTGAGTGACTTGTTGATAAAGCAGTACCACCATGATTTCCCGGAACTGGCAGCTGAAGAGAAATCAGAGATGTCTGTTGAAGACAAACGGTTTACATCTGTAATGAAAGGTTCAAAAGAACTAAGAAATGGTCATTATTACTTACCGTTTAAAGACAGTAATGTGACTATGCCAAACAATTACCAACAGGCACAGCAGCGTATCATGTCACTGAAAAGGAAATTGGAAAAAAACGAACAGTACCACAAGGAATATGCAACCTTTCTAGAAGCAGTGATCGAAAAGGGACATGCAGAGGTGGTTCCACGTGATGAGTTGGAAACACAAAGTGGAAAAAGGTGGTACATTCCACATCATGGTGTACATCACCCAAAGAAGGGTTCACTGAGAGTCGTATTTGACTGCTCAGCTTCCTTTCAGGGAACATCATTGAATAACACACTGATCCAGGGTCCGAACCTCACCAGCAACCTTGTTAGTGTTCTGTTGCGTTTCCGCCAGGAACCAATAGCGTTTATGGCAGACATTGAAGGTATGTTTCACCAAGTGAGAGTCACGGAGAATCATGTGAACTTTCTGAGATTTCTATGGTGGCCAAATGGTGACACAAAGCAACAGCTAAAAGAGTATAGAATGACAGTACACTTATTTGGAGCCACATCGTCACCAAGTTGTGCTAGTTTTGCCCTACGACAAACCGCGGAAGACTTTAAGGATCTCTTTCTGCCTGAAACAGTGGAAACAATTAAGAATAACTTTCACGTCGATGATTGCTTGAAGTCCGTGGCCACTGAGTCTGATGCTATGGTGTTGTGCAAAGAGCTTGAAGCAGCCTGCTCGATGGGAGGCTTTAGATTGCACAAATGGATCAGTAACAGCAGAACAGTGCTGATGGCCATACCACAGGCAGACAGAGCAAAGGAGGTTAAGGATCTTGATCTGGAATACAGTGAACTCCCAACAGAAAGAAGTCTTGGCATTCAGTGGCAAATTGAAAGAGATAAACTCACGTTCGCAGTGAGCCTGAAAGGACAGCCATGTACACGAAGGGGAATACTGTCCATCATATCCTCTGTGTACGACCCTCTCGGTTTTATCTGTCCGTTCATCCTAACTGCTAAAACCATTCTGCAGGACCTCTGCAGGCACAGTTACGCTTGGGATAAAGAGCTACCAGACGACTATGTCAAGCCGTGGCAAGAATGGATGGCAGGGTTAAGTCACATCAAAGAGCTCAGTGTAGACCGATGCTTTAAACCAAAGGGCTTTGGTCCAGTGACATCTGCCCAACTTCATCATTTCAGTGATGCCTCTGAAAGTGGATATGGATGTGTCACATACCTCAGCCTCAAAAACGCAAAGAATGAACTGCACACCACGTTTCTAATGGGCAAATCACGAGTTGCACCATTGAAACAAACAACAATGCCAAGAATGGAACTAACTGCAGCGATGCTAGCAGCTCGTATGGATGGACTGCTGAAAGCAGCATTACAGCTTACACTGAAGAATTCAGTTTTTTGGACTGACAGTAAGTCAACGTTGAAGTACCTTCAGAATGAGAACAAAAGATTCAAAACATTTGTGGCAAACAGAGTGAACACAATCAGAGAAACAACACAAATCAAACAGTGGAGATACATTCACACCAAACAAAACCCAGCAGATTGTGCATCCCGTGGTCTTAAGGCCAGCGCACTTCTGAACTCGCACACTTGGCTGAATGGCCCAGAGTTCCTCAAGGACAATGAATCAGAATGGCCCAGTTCTGACCATGCTTTACAAACATGTAACGAAGATGATGACGCAGATGGAAACAAGTACAATACTTATCCGACATTTTCTGGAAAAGATGGATTAGGGAATATCTTCCTACATTACAGGAAAGACAAAAATGGTTCAAACAGAAAAGAAACTACATGTGTGGAGATATTGTGTTAATTGCAGACCCTACTGCCCCTAGGGGATCTTGGATGTTGGGGAGGGTTATTGACACTAAGACAGATTCGAAGGGAATTGTTCGTAGTGTGAGTCTGAAAACAAAGACCAGTGTTTTGGATAGACCCATTACAAAGGTTTGTTTACTGGTGGAAAATGATATGTGAATATGAATGTCAATGTTTATGCGACACTACCTACCTGCATGAGTGAACTGGTACACGTACACTGACATCCCGGATCGATACATGCCCTGGAGGAAGATTCCGTTTCGTGCACACATGCGCACATATGCTTGCGTGTATCGCACATACATCGCACGCCACATACAAGTGCAGAACTGGACATTGAATTGCACGTGGCCTCTTGGCACAATGGATTTTGTACTAACCTGATTTGTGTAAAAAAGGAACTTATGTAATGACGTGGAAATGGTTTAACATGGCTCCAAACTGTTGTTTAATATGTTAATGTACCTGTTTAGCCGGTAGCAATAAGGCGGCCGGTGTGTAGGAGCCATTTATGATTTGTTAGAAATTCTCTGATTTCAAGTCGAGATTATGACCCTGCTGGCAGAACCAAGTAATGGCACCTAGAACAGTTAATTGATCGCCTCACCTGTGTTAATCGTGTTTAATTAGGAGGTGAATCCCTACAAGAAGATGGCATTGTGTGTTGCGTTTGGTAGAGAGCCTGTTGTGGAAAGTTGGAGTTTAGAGACGCTAGCAGGCATATGGTTTTTCAATTTTTTCTGAATCTGTTTTTGCACCTTTTACTTTACCATTGATATTTTGTGACAACACCTAAGTTTAAATAAACAAATTCAATATTGAAAACTCCTACGGCGTCAAGATGGAAGTGACTGATTAGAGGACACTACACTCAGCTATACATGTCCATAAAGCCTGGAGAATTTCCACATGCTATGGAAAAATGTGTTTCCGGGTTGAGAACTTGGATGACAGCAAATTTCCTTCTTCTTAATTCAGATAAAACTGAGGTTCAAATTTTCAGCCCTAGAAAATACAGAAATAATTTATCCAATCTGACCTTAAACTTAGATGGCGTCAAAGTATCTCAAAGCCAGTTGGTAAAAAATTTAGGAGTCACATTGGACCCAGACCTTTCGTTTGAGTACCATATTAAACAAATCACCAGAACTTTTTCCATCTATGTAATATTGCCAAAATACGAAAATTCCTCTCAAAGGATGATGCTGAACAAAGCAGATCAATGGCTTGTGATCAGTGCTGATTGTGAATCTTCGTCCATATATATACTTGTGAAATCGCTTGATTTTGTTTAGACAAACAAAACGCATCTTCTTGTTCTTTCTTCCAAGTCCACTGAGTGTCTTTTCTTAATCTGTGTAATGGTGCTAGACGTGTGGCGAGATTAGGAAGGAACTTATTATAATAGTTTAAAAGGCCAAGATATGCTTTCAGCTCAGTCACTGTGGTTGGAGGTGGAGCTTCCTCGATGGCTGTTACCTTGCTCAGCACTGGGTGCAGGCCTTCAGCATCAATCTTGTGACCCAAGTACTCAACCTGGTCTTGCAAGAATGCACACTTGCTTCTGCGCAGTCGCAGTCCTGCCTCTTCCAGTCGTCTGAGTACCTCCTCCAGCGTGCTCAGATGCTCTACAGTGTCTCTTCCAGTCAGTAAAATGTTGTCAAGGTAAACAGCTACTCCGGGCAGGCCTTGCAACAAACTCTCCATCGTTCTCTGAAATATGGCTGGAGCAGATGAAACTCCGAACGGGAGCCTATTGAAGGTGAAAAGGCCTCTGTGTGTGTTTATCGTTAGGTATTTCTTGGAGTCATCATCCATCACAATCTGCAGATAGGCGTGGCTTAAATCAAGTTTGGAGAACCGTGTCCCTCTTGCCAGTGTATTGAACAGGTCTTCTACACGGGGAATAGGGTATTGTTCTAGTGAGGAGGCGCTGTTTACTGTTAGTTTGTAATCGCCACATATTCTAATATTCCCACTCAGTGTACTTGACAGGTGTTATGATGCCCTCTTTCAGGAGCCTATCTATCTCTTCTTCTACTTTCGCCCTCATGGCATACGGAACTGAGCGGGGCCTATAGAACTTTGGACGGGCATTCGCAGACACACGGATTGTTGCCTTCATGCCTTTTAACATGCCTAGTTCTTTTTTGAAAACATCCTCATGCTTTGACAGTACTTCCTGTAGCTCATGTGCATCTGTTTTTACATGTTTAATTTCATCCCACTTGAGCTTTAAAGCCTCCAGCCAGCCTCTACCTAACAAGCTAGGTCCAGTGCCCTTCACCACCACTAGGGGTAATGTCTTAATTTGCTGAGCATAGTTTACTTCTACTTCAGAAACTCCCACTACTTTGATTTTTTCTCCTGTGAATGACTTCAGAGACATTTTGCTTTTATTTAATTTGGGCCTTTTCTTTTCTTTCCACATCTCATTGAATTTATTTTCATTCATAATACTCACACTGCATCCTGTGTCTATTTCGAAGTGTACTTTCTTTTTATTCTCTTCCACGTTGACTTCGAATGGTTTAATTCTCTGCATGGAAGTTTCTGTATTCAGGCATGCCAGTATGAATGCTTCTTCGTCATCAGAGCTATCATCATCATTTTGTCTCTTACACACGTTGTGTGACCTGTGTGGACGGGGTTGAAAGCGTGTGCGCAGCCGCTCTGCTCTGTGTGCCTTGGTTTCACTGGGACGGGCATCATCCTTACTTTTATTCCTACAAGCCTTAGCGAAGTGCCTTACTCTCCCGCAGAAATGACACTTGGCATCTTTAAATCTACATTCGGCTGCACTGTGCCTTCCGTGACAACGATAACAATCTCTCTCTTTGTTTCTCCATTCTCATCTTGTCTCATTTCCCTCCGTTTTCATGCTGTTACATGCTACGGCCGCCCTTTGTAGGTCTTGGGCATTTTTACTTGCAGTTTCTGCAGCTACTGCTATCTTAAATGCTTTTTCAAACGTCAGGTGTATGTCGGAGAGCAGACGTCTTTGAATCCGGTCGTCATTCAACGCACACAAGACGATCTCTTAACCTTTGCTCCAGTGTAGTGCCAAAGTTACAGTCATGAGCTAGTCGTCTGAGCTCCGCTACATATGCACTCACAGATTCCGTAGGCTGACGTGAACGCGAGTCAAACACATATCTCTGCAGCATCTCGCTTGGTTTAGGATTGAAGTGCTCTTTCATTACTTGTTTTAACTGATCGAATGTTTTCGCAGATGGCTTCTCTGGACTCACCAGGTTCCTCATGAGCTTGTACGTTGCTGGACCGACCACGCTGATTAGGATAGCCCTCCATTTCTCTCCATCATCGATCCAATTAGCTTCAAAAAACTGATCGAGAACCTCGCAGTACTCTTCCCAAGTCTGCTCTTTTGCATCAAAAGTTGACAGGGTGCCTATCATCATCGTAGTCAACTTTCCATTTTGCTCGTTACCTCCAGTCCAATAGCACTTTGCACGTTCCTGCCGTCTGCCACCTGCGGTCATCCCAAAGCAATCCGACTTTTAATCAGGCCCTTTTCTCCTCCATCCAGTATCCTCGTCGCCAATATGTGATATGTGAACGTAGTGTCCATTAAATGAGGATTCAATCCAGATGATCATGTTCAGTATTTAATATAAGAACTCACAGAGGTTGTAGATGACAGACATCACTCAGGTTGGGTCTCTGCTAATCTACTGTCAAGATCTTGACCTTCAGGGTTAACTGTACCTCCTGATGGAGTGGGGTGGTATTGCAATAGTATCTATATGAACCAGATAATCACGATACCACACTAGCATAGCCATTTCTAGCTCTGCTTCACAATATTGCTTTATCACAATTTATTGTTAATAAAGTACCAGACATATACATATTACACCAGTTACCAATTGACCTTATGTGTTAATATACCTAAAATGTCAATAAATCAAGATGCTGCTACTGTCTGTCCCGTTGAAAATCATTCAAACAGGTTGCCAGCAGTGTTTTTTTTGCGAGCAACTTGAACCAAGTGATCACGAGTCGGCGAGATCAAAGAGTGTCGTAGCTCTCTTTTTATATGCCTCTGGCCCATCAGTTGCGAAGCCACGCAGTGAAAGGGTGTATTGTTGACTTGTTGTAGCACACGAACATAGCATTTCTGGCACAAGTCCTACTAATTATTTAAAAATCCTGTAAAGTAAATTCCATGTTTTGCTTCTAAGTACATTATATAAGTGTGAGATTAGTTCCTGAAATGTGGAGTTAGACCAAAGAACAGTTTCTCTTCCGTTTTCAGATCAGGTTTTAATGGGCGGAGCCAAACAACTCCCCATCTACGTCATTCCTCCCCATCTACATCAGATCACTGAATGGCTCCTCCTGCTGTACTGTTATTGTAGCTTACATCAGATAGCTAGCTAGCTTTAGGATGTCTCCCACCACCCGCAACTGCTTCTTCCCTGGATGCAAGAACTCCAGCTGCGCTGCAACACCATTTAAGTACCCTATTGATAATGAAAAGAAAAATAGGTGGATAGATTTTGTGAAGAGCCACGCTCATGGAAAGCTTTGGATAAACTCCAACGCCTCTGCACTGACCATTTCACGGTGGACAGTTTTAACCAGAGACAGACAGGGTTCACCAACACACGGCTTCTCTTGCAGCACGGAGCGCCCCCCCCCCCCCCCAGCCGTTCATCCTCCGGTCGCACTTGGACCATCCACCGCCGCCAGCACTTCATCACTCAGTTCTGTGTACTTGTTATAATTATACTAGATAACTTTTCCAGAGGTATTAGTTAGTGAAAACCGCTAACTTGATATTAGGCTACTCAGTGTAGCATGATGGTATTTTGGTGAAATGGTAGCTAATGTAATAGAAGTAACTACTTGGAGAGGTCACTGTCTGTGCTGTCTCTGGTGTGAATGTTTACTCCTGTGTTACAGCTCAGAATGATCAATTTTATTTATATGCATCTGTATGTTTCACTCATTGAACAAATACATTCTAATTCTATACTGTTTTGTTCGGCTTGATGTAGCGTTCATTATCTGGGTCGTAGGTAGCTTACTTGAGAGAGGCGGCGCCTCCCATCGAGGGGGGCGAGCTTCAGCTCCTTCAGGGGACATGCCCCCCCCCAGTCTCGAACAGAGAAGACTACTGATTTTCTAACATAGTCCTACTTGTCTGTGTGTTTTTAGGGTTCCTCCGTCAGGAGAACCCTATTGTAATTGTTGGTATTCTTATTATTGGTGGCCAAGCCGCGAAGGGGCGATCCTTTGAGCCTTGAAGCGAGAGCAGCCTTTCAAATTCTCTCACTAACTTCAATGGAGAGGAGGGTAAAATGTGTCTGAGAATTTCGAAAGTATACGTGTTTTTAAACTGCCGGTAGAGTCGTATTTCTGACCGCACAGATATATAAAGGACATGTCTGGTTTAGGGAGAGTCTCGGAAAATATCCAAATTTTTTGGATTGGACGTATAGTTTTGCGTCTAGGTTAACTTGTTTGAGGTGTGGATGCTAGGTAAATGTTGGTTATTCTCTGCCCTCAGCGTGTTAGCAATCATAGCTGCACTATCACCGTGGCAACCAAACAAACAAGCACCATGAAAGCAGAATTGGGTAACGTTTTGGAAACTGCAGGCAGAGACGTATTTCTGACCGCAGAGACATATAAAGGACATCGCTGGTTTTCGGCAGAGTCTTGGGTCTCGGAAAATATCCACATTTTTGGGATTGGACGTATAGGTTTGCGTCTAGGTTAGCTTGTTTGAGGTGTGGATGCTAGCTAAATGTGTAATTCTCTCTGCCCAGTTCGTTAGCGAGTACAGCTGATCCATTGCCATGGCAACCAAACAGACACTTACCATGAAAGCAGAATTGGGTAACATTTTGGAAACTGCCAAAAGAGTTGTATTTCTGACCGCACAGACACATAAAGGATATCAATGGTATCGTCAGAGTCTTGGGTCTCGGAATATATAATTAGTTTTTGGATTGGACGTACAGTTTTGCGTCTAGGTTAACTTGTTTGAGGTGTGGATGCTAGGTAAATGTTTGTTTTTCTCTTATAATCGAGCTAGCGCGATATGGCTCTCCATTTGACTTTTTCTTCAACTACAGTATCGACCAAATTGGCCAAACAAGGTATGTACATTGAGCTTAAAATGTACATGATCTAGCTAGATCGTTTTTATTTTAGCAAGTTTCACAGAAATCTGCAAAAATCGAGGCTCAAGACAGTCATAGCTAACCGTCACGAACAGCCAAACCAGGGCTGGGGTAAGTGTTTGCTGCAGCTGGCGTTAATCCTACGAACAAACGCATCGTTACTGGAAAGTTTTTACTTTTAATTGACGATATTGAACACAGATGTAAAGTAACTTGTCTTTACTCTAAATTTCTTCTCCGTTTTCAATTTGAAGTAGTAGATCTACATACCACTTTGACACACTTGCAAGAAATGATCCGGCGGTTAGAGAGAGTAACATGGTCTTGTTTATTATTAAAAAAACTCACCAGGGACAACGACAACATCGGCAACCTTGCACTATGGATTATTATTTTGATGTCATATTAAATTAAGTGTCTGAACAGGACTGGTTGTGCAGGCACGCATTATAAGTTTGTCCTCCGTCTTGAACCTGAAACCCAGATTCTATTGTCCAGATTCTAAATGTTGCCAGTCTGTTGCCAATGAAATGACCAACGGTTGCTACGTTTTTCCAGCAAGTTCAAGTCATTCCAGTGTTGTCCTTCTACCTTCAAATTCGTTCAACCCAGACTTGAGCAACTGGTTTTCTGCTCAATTTTCACATTTTCCTGCAGCTCATCTTTCTCAAATGTACCCCTTTTTGTTTTGCATTTTTCTTCTTCTTTTCTTCTGTTTTCTGCCTTCATCTTGCTCCAGGTCCTTTCAAAAATACATTTCACAGCAGTATCTTCCAACTGCCAGTACTTAAGCATTTTTTCCCTCTTTTCTGTACTTTTCTGCCTTCATCTTGCTGCAGGTCCTTTCTAACATACATTTCAGGCCTTTTGAAACTCCAGCAAATATTTTTTTGCTAAATGTTCAAATTTTTATGCATTGTTTCTCTTCTTTCTGATTTTTTTCACTTTGTTTAGCATTTTTCTTCTCTTTTCTGTCGTTTTATGCCTTCGTCCGGCTCCATCCCCTATTTAAAATACCTTTCGGTGGCTTTGAAGCTTCAGCTTATAACTTTCTGAAAATGTTCACAATTTTCAGCTTTTTTAGCATGGTCAGCTATCCCCATTCAGGTTTTCAGCATTCTCACTGCTATTTCGCAGGAACAGCCTTTTCTAGTTATTCAATGTTGTTCATTTTTGTAAGGCTACGTGATGGTCTAATTTTCGTGTTCATCTTAATTAAAACCATACTTGTGTATTTGAGAACTGTAATTTTCATACAATTTAACAAGCTTTGTTAAATTGCTGCACTGGGGATCTCATTCTATTACGACTGAAACTGTTAGCTGCTCCTGGCATTCTCTAATCCCTGTTCTCCTCTCTGTCCCCCCCACACATCCCCTGTGATGTGGGGGGTCTGAGCTGTCAGGACCTGCCTGGTCGTCGGTCTACCAAAGCTGGACCAGGTCGTCAACCGGAAACCAGCCTCCATGACGGCCAACAGCGAGTTTCCAGGTCCCATCCAACGTCTATAAAGCCGAACAATGGATTTTTGGTGTTTCAAAACCCATTGACATTGTATGACTATGTTTAGCTTGTGTTCTGCTCCTCTCTCTTACCAACCGTCTCTAGAGGAGGGGATCCCTCTCTGAATTGCTCCTCCCAAGGTTTCTTCCATTTTTTCTCCCGTTGGGAGTTTTTCCTTGTCTTCCTTGAGGGTTTAGGTTGGTTGAGGGGCAGTTCTATGGGCGTATGTGAAGCCCTCTGTGACATGCTTGCGTGTAAAAAGGGCGATACAAATAAATTTGATTTGATACAATAAATATGTTTTACTGTGATGTACTGGTCTACACCACACTTTGTAATGTTCTGCAAACAGTATAAGGGCGGTAGAATGCTTAAGTGTATGGAAGTATTAAATGACTGCTGATACAGTGGTAGCTTACACAACCACTCTGCTTATATAGCCGTCTCATTCCTTACATTTGTGATATGTATTGTGCCTCTTGAAATTCAACTTTTTCTTTGATTGCTTCACAACGTTCAAACGTATTCTCCCGCATTGTATTTAAGCACTTAGCTTTGTGAGATGGTGAAGTTCAGCTACTACACTGCCTCTTTAGAGTGAGTCACACATTTTCAAAATTAATTTCAGCTTGCAGGTATTTTCTCATTTCTGTATTTTCAGCCATTAAAAAAAATAATTTCAGATTTCAGCATTCCAACGCATTTTCAGCAGGAAATGCCTTTTCTAGTTGTTGGAATGCTGCTTCAGCATTCCAAGTATTGTTCTTTGAATCTTTATTCAACTTATTGTTGGAATGCTGCTTCAGCATTCCAAGTATTGTTCTTTGAATCTTTATTCAACTTATTGTTGGAATGCTGCTTCAGCATTCCAAGTATTGTTCTTTGAATCTTTATTCAACTTATTATTGTTGGAATGCTGCTTCAGCATTCCAAGTATTGTTCTTTGAATCTTTATTCAACTTATTATTGTTGGAATGCTGCTTCAGCATTCCAAGTATTGTTCTTTGAATCTTTATTCAACTTATTATTATTATTATTATTATTTATCTTCTATTTCTTCCGTGGCAGTTCAACTTTCAGCTTATACCGCATTGTAGGCAATTTAAGCTCTTATAGCTTTGTTGATGCAGTTCAGCTTCCACACTGCCTCTTGAAATTAAACTTTTTCTTCGATTGCTTCACAACGTTCAAACGTATTCTCCCGCATAGTTTTTAAGCACTGAGCTTCGTTAGATGATGCAGTTCAACTTCCACACTCCCTCTTTTGAGTAAGTCATACATTTGTTAAATTAATTTCAGTTTGAAGGTATTTTCTCATTTCTGTATTTTCAGCCATTTGAAAAAAAAAAATCTGATTTCAGCATTCCAACGCATTTTCAGCAGGAAATGCATGTTCTAGTTATTGTTGGAATGCTGCTTCAGCATTCCAAGTATTGTTCTTTGAATCTTTATTCAACTTATTATTGTTGGAATGCTGCTTCAGCATTCCAAGTATTGTTCTTTGAATCTTTATTCAACTTATTATTATTGTTGGAATGCTGCTTCAGCATTCCAAGTATTGTTCTTTGAATCTTTATTCAACTTATTATTATTTATCTTCTATTTCTTCCGTGGCACCTTTCAGCGCCTTCAAATCTTCAGCTATTTAAACCATTCAACTATCAAAAAATTCAGCAGTTTCAGGCCATGGGGGCTATGACTTTTCAGCTTTGTACCTCTTATAGTTGAATTAATATAAATCAATATTCATAATATTTTTAACATGGGTTTCCAATGGAGTTTTCTTTCAAATCCTTTCAAACTTCTTCAAACTTCTTCAACTTCCAAATCCTTCTTCTTCCTCAATCTTTCAGCTAGAGCCACCATTTAAACTTTAAAACGTTGACAAAACCCTAAACTATTTTTAAATAATTCAGCTTTTTGATATCTATTCAACTTTTTTTTATATCACTGATTATGTTTCATGACTTTTTCGAACCGTTTCTGAGATTTACATGGGTGTGTACGAGGAAGCCCAGAGTGCAGACTGAATCGCTTAGAGCGGAAGGAAGCTTCTGGTGTCGTTGAAAACATATTTCTAGTTTGCCAGCATTGCCACAATTTTCGCTCTTCATGCTTCGTTTTTGGATCAATAGATAGCTAATTTTGTGCTATTTGTAGACAGTTGTGTGTGGAATCCAAAAGACTTACACATTTTTTCAGAGCCCCACGAAAGCGAGAGAACGTCCAACTCTCGCCCCATAGAGTCCAATGCAAATGTGGTGACAAATTCGTCACAGAAAACAAAAAATAACAAGATTTATAAACTGCCGTTATAGTCGTATTTCTCAACGCACAGCCATATAAAGGACATCTCTGGTTTCGGCAGAGTCTTGGGTCTCGGAAAATATCTTTATTTTTTGGATTGGACGTATAGTTTTGCATCTACGTTAACTTGTTTGAGGTGTGGATTCTTGCTAAATTTCTGGAAGTCTCTGCCTTCAGCGCATTAGCAGCCATAGCTGCACCATCACCGTGGCAACCACACAAACAAGCGCCAGTCTCTTACACAGGTGATTGGTATTAGCTGATTAGTGGAGACACAAGACAAGCGATTCAGTCAACTCGTCTCATTAAAAGACTGACTAAGAGCACCACAACTCAACTACTACCACTACTGATACTGCTATATCTTATGCCACACAACAACTACTAATTCTGAAGATGCTGCTAATATCTCTTTTACTAACTACTATGCTAATGCTACTGTTTTCTTCTACTACGCCACTGAGTGCGTTCTCTTGACCATGAAAAACCCGATAGCAATTGTCACTTTATACCAATAATAAGATTACTCCGTTTACATGTGTAATTAGTTATGCGATTACTCAAACACGTCTACATGATTCTTTTTATTAATCGTTGTATGGTCCACGGACAAAACGTGCACCATCATTCTTCTGCAGCAAAGTGTCGTCGTGTCTTCCCGTATCAGCCCTACTACTGCTGTATGTTTCATTCAATCAAAACATTGAATCCTACTAGGAAAGACGAGTAAACACACTCAATGATAGGCTACATCTGCTACTGATATTACTATCCCAACTCTAATTTCAGCTGTTAAAACTATAATATTTTCGTTACAACGATAACTTCTTCTGTTTAACAGTTCAACTTTCAGCTTATCCCGCATTGTAGGCAATTTAAGCTCTTATAGCTTTGTTGATGCAGTTCAGCTTCCACACTGCCTCTTGAAATTAAACTTTTTTGCTTCACAACGTTCAAACGTATTCTCCCGCATAGTTTTTAAGCACTGAGCTTCGTTAGATGATGCAGTTCAGCTTCCACACTCCCTCTTTTGAGTAAGTCATACATTTGTTAAATCAATTTCAGTTTGAAGGTATTTTCTCATTTCTGTATTTTCAGCCATTTGAAAAAAATAATAATCAGATTTCAGCATTCTTACGCATTTTCAGCAGGAAATGCATGTTCTAGGTGTGAGAATGCTGTTAAGCATTAAACTTACTACTAAATGTTCACTATTTTCAGCTTTTTTAGCATGGTCAGCTATCCCCATTCAGGTTTTCAGCATTCTCACTGCTGTTTCGCAGGAACAGCCTTTTCTAGTTGTGAGAATGCTGTTCAGCATTCTCACTATTGCTTTTCAACTTCTCAATTCTTCCGCCGTTTTTTGGCCTTTAACTAGTCCTGCATACTTTCACCGATTCCTACAATTTTTGTATCAAAACGTTCAGCTACTTCAGGAGATGATGGCTATGACTTCTGGTATTTCTCACTTTTATACTTTTTAAAGAATTAAGGTTTTTGTGCAAATTAAACATTTAGCTCCTTCTTGATTTTTATGATTGAGCAGCCAGCAGAGTGGCACACTCTGCTGGCTGCTCTTTTTCTGGTATTCCACTAAATTGTCAAACAAATTCCTCTGACGTTCATATAGTTTAACTTACAGAAACAAGTTATACCTTAAAATGTAGGAAAACTTGTCCTCTTTCAGCCAATGTAACTACTAAAGAGCTCACATTTACAGATTTTCAGCTTTGAGGCTTGAAGCGAGAGCAGCCTTTCAAATTCTCTCACTAACTTCAATGGAGAGGTGGGTAAAATTCGTCAGATAATTTCGAAAGTAGACGTATTTTTAAACTGCCGGTAGAGTCGTATTTCCATGCAAATGTGGTGACAAATTCGTTACAGAAAACAAAAAATAACAAGATTTATAAACTGCCGTTATAGTCGTATTTCTGAACGCACAGATATAAAAAGGACATGTCTGGTTTCGGGAGAGTCTTGGGTCTCGGAAAATATCCTCATTTTTTGGATTGGACGTATAGTTTTGCGTCTAGGTTAACTTGTTTGAGGTGTCGAATCCAGCTAAATTCGTGTTTCTCTGCCCAGCTCGTTAGCGAGCACAGCTGCTCCATTGCCGTGGCAACCAAACAAACACACACCAGGAAACCAAAAGGAACACGTTTTCAAGACTGCAGGTAGAGTCTATTTCTGACTGTACAGACATATAAAGAATATCTCTGGTTTTGGCAGAGTCTTGGGTCTCGGAAAATATCCTATTTTTTGGGGATTGGACGTACAGTTTTGCGTCTAGGTTAACTTGTTTGAGGTGTGGATTCTAGCTAAATGTGTCAGCTCATTCAGGAGATGTAGGCTATGACTTCTGGCATTTCTCACTTTTATACTTTTTAAAGAATTAAGGTTTTTGTGCAAATTAAACATTTAGCTCCTTCTTGATTTTTATGATTGAGCAGCCAGCAGAGTGGCACACTGCTGGCTGCTCTTTTTCTGGTATTCAACTAAATTGTCAAACAAATTCCTCTGACGTTCATATAGTTTAACTTACAGAAACAAGTTATACCTTAAAATGTAGGAAAACTTGTCCTCTTTCAGCCAATGTAACTACTAAAGAGCTCACATTTACAGATTTTCAGCTTTGAGCCTTGAAGCGAGAGCAGCCTTTCAAATTCTCTCAATAACTTCAACGGAGAGGTGGGTAAAATTCGTCAGAGAATTTCGAAAATAGACGGGTTTTTAAACTGCCGGTAGAGTCGTATTTCTGACAGCACAGACATATAAAGGACATGTCTGGTTTCGGGAGAGTCTTCGGTCTCGGAAAATATCCTAATTTTTTGGATTGGACGTATAGTTTTGCGTCTAGGTTAACTTGTTTGAGGTGTGGATTCCACCAAAATGTTTGATTCTCTACCCAGCTTGTTAGCGATCACAGCTGCGCCATCACCGTGGCAACCAAACAGACACGCACCATGAAAGCAGAATTGGTTGACGTTTTGGAAACTGCCAAATTAGTTGTATTTCTGACCGCACACACTTAAAGGATATCAATGGTTTCGGCAGAGTCTTGGGTCTCGGAAAATATCCGTATTTTTTGGATTGGACGTACAGTTTTGCGTCTAGGTTAACTTGTTTGAGGTGTGGATGCTAGGTAAATGTTTGTTTCACTCTTACAATCGAGCTAGCGCGATATGGCTCTCCATAAAACGGTTCGACTTTTTCTTCAACTACAGTATCGACCAAATTGGCCAAACAAGGTATGTACATTTGGCGTAAAGTGTACGTAATCTAGCTAGATCGTTTTTATTTAAGCAAGTTTCACAGAAATCTGCAAAAATCGAGGCTCAAGACAGTCATAGCTGACCATCACGAACAGCCAAACCAGGGGCTGGGGTAAGTGTTTTCTGCAGCTGGTGTTAATCCTACGAACAAACGTTTCGTAACTGGAAAGTTTTTACTTTCAATTTACGATATTGAACACAGATGTTAAGTAACTTGTTTCTACTCTAAATATCTTTATACTCTAAGTTTCTCCTCCGTCTTGAACCTGAAACCTAGATTATATTTTAAAATGTTGCCAGTCTGTTGCCAATGACCAGCGCTACGTTTTTCCAGCAAGTTCAAGTCATTCCAGTGTTGTCCTTTTACCTTCAAATTCGTTCAACCCAGACTTGAGCAACTGGTTTTCTGCTCAATTTTCACATTTTCCTGCAGCGCATCTTTCTCAAATGTTCCCCTTTTTGTTTTGCATTTTTCTTCTTCTTTTCTTCCGTTTTCTGCCTTCATCTTGCTCCAGGTCCTTTCAAAAATACATTTCACAGCAGTATCTTCCTGCCAGTACAAAAGCATTTTTTCCCTATTTTCTGTACTTTTCTGCCTTCATCTTGCTGCAGGTCCTTTCTAACATACATTTCAGGCCTTTTGAAACTCCAGCAAATATTGTTTTGCTAAATGTTCTCATTTTTTCGCATTGTTTCTCTTCTTTCAGATTGTTTTCACTTTGTTTAGCATTTCTTTGCTTTTCTGTAGCTTTATGCCTTTGTCCGGCTCCAGCCCCTATTTAAAATACCTTTCGGTCGCTTTGAAGCTTCAGCTTATAACTTTCTGAAATGTCCACAATTTTCAGCTTTTTTAGCATGGTCAGCTATCCCAATTCAGGTTTTCAGCATTCTCACTGCTGTTTCGCAGGAACAGCCTTTTCTAGTTCCAACTTCTTAGTTCTTCCGTAGTTTTTTTGGCCTTTAACTAGTCCTGCATACTTTCACCGATTCCTACAATTTTGGTATCAAAACGTTCAGCTCCTTCAGGAGATGATGGCTATGACTTTTGGTATTTCTCACTTTTATACTTTTTAGACAATTGAGGTTTTTGTGCAAATTATTCTCCCATTAAAAGTAATGGTAAGCTCCTTCTTGGTTGAGCAGCCAGCAGAGTGGCACACTCTGCTGGCTGCTCTTTTTCTGGTATTCAACTAAATTGTCAAACAAATTCCTCTGACGTTCATATAGTTTAACTTACAGAAACAAGTTATACCTTAAAATGTAGGAAAACTTGTCCTCTTTCAGCCAATGTAACTACTAAAGAGCTCACATTTACAGATTTTCAGCTTTGAGGCTTGAAGCGAGAGCAGCCTTTCAAATTCTCTCACTAACTTCAATGGAGAGGTGGGTAAAATTCGTCAGATAATTTCGAAAGTAGACGTATTTTTAAACTGCCGGTAGAGTCGTATTTCTGACCGCACAGACATATAAAGGACATGTCTGGTTTCGGGAGAGTCTTGGGTCTTGGAAAATATCCTATTTTTTTGGGATTGGACGTACAGTTTTGCGTCTAGGTTAACTTGTTTGAGGTGTGGATTCTAGCTAAATGTGTCATTCTCTCTGCTCAGCTCGTAAGCGAGTACAGCTGCTCCATTGCAGTGGCAACCAAACAGACACGCACCATGAAAGCAGAATTGGGTAACGTTTTGGAAACTGCAAAAAGAGTTGTATTTCTTACCGCACAGACACATAAAGGATATTAATGGTTTCGGCAGAGTCTTGGGTCTCGGAAAATATTAGTTTTTTAGGGGATTGGACGTGTAGTTTTGCGTGTAGTTTAACTTGTTTGAGGTATGGATGCTAGGCAAATTTCTGTTATTTTCGACGAACCAATAAAGTTCATCATTCATCAAACCCGATTATTAGCAATTGTCGGTTCATGCCAATAATACAATTACTCTGTTTACATGTGTAATTAGTTATGCGATTACTCAATAAACACGTCTACATGATTCTTTTTTATTAATCGTTGTATGCTTCACGGACGAAACTTGCACCATCATCCTTCTGCAACAAAGTGTCGCCATGTCTTCTTGTATCGGCCCTACTGCTGTATGTTTGAATCCTACTAAGAAAGCCGAGTAAATGCACTCAATGTTAGGCTACATCTGCTACTTACTATCTCAACTATATTTTCAGCTGTTAAAACGATAATATTCTTGGTGTGACTAGCTAGCCTACTTCTTCTCTGTTTGACAGTTGAGCTTTCAGCTTCTCCCTCATTGTAGGCTATTTTAGCTCTTAGCTTTGTTAGATCATGCAGTTCAGCTTCCACACTGCCTCTTTTGTGTGACTCAAACATTTTTGAAATTCATTTCAGCTTTCAGCTTGCTGGTATTTTTTCATTTCAGTATTTTCAGCAATAAAAAAAAAATATGTATAATAAAACAAACGTTCAGCTCCTTCAGGAGATGTGTGCTGTGTTTTGGTATTTCTCCCTTTTATACTTAAAAAAATGTTAAGGTTATTGTGCAAATTATTTTCCCTTTAAAAGTAATGGTAAATCCTTTCAAATCATTAAAAAAGCTTCCTCTTTCAAACTTAACTTCTTCAGCATACTTTCAGTCCTCCTCTTTCAAACTTAACTACTTCAGCATACTTTCAGATAGAGACACCATTCAACCTTTAAAATGTTCACAAGACATTCAGCTTATAACTTTCTACTAAATTTTCACTATTTTCAGCTTTTTTAGCATGGTCAGCTATCCCCATTCAGGTTTTCAGCATTCTCACTGCTGTTTCGCAGGAACAGCCTTTTCTAGTTCCAACTTCTTAGTTCTTCCGTAGGTTTTTTGGCCTTTAACTAGTCCTGCATACTTTCACCGATTCCTACAATTTTGGTATCAAAACGTTCAGCTCCTTCAGGAGATGATGACTTTTGGTATTTCTCACTTTTATACTTTTTAGACAATTGAGGTTTTTGTGCAAATTATTCTCCCATTAAAAGTAATGGTAAGCTCCTTCTTGGTTGAGCAGCCAGCTGCTCTTTTTCTGGTATTCAACTAAATTGTCAAACAAATTCCTCTGACGTTCATATAGTTTAACTTACAGAAACAAGTTATACCTTAAAATGTAGGAAAACTTGTCCTCTTTCAGCCAATGTAACTACTAAAGAGTTCACATATACAGATTTTCAGCTTTGAGCCTTGAAGCGAGAGCAGCCTTTCAAATTCTCTCACTAACTTCAATGGAGAGGTGGGTAAAATTCGTCAGAGAATTTCGAAAGTAGACGTGTTTTTAAACTGCCGGTAGAGTCGTATTTCTGATACATATTAAGGACATGTCTGGTTTCGGGAGAGTCTTGGGTCTCGGAAAATATCCTCATTTTTTGGATTGGATGTATAGTTTTGCGTCCAGGTTAACTTGTTTGAGGTGTGGATTCCAGTTAATTTGTGATTCTCTGCCCAGCTTGTTAGCGATCACAGCTGCGCCATCACCGTGGCAACCAAACACACACGCACCATGAAAGCAGAATTGGGTGACGGTTTGGAAACTGCCAAAAGAGTAGTATTTCTGACCGCACAGACACATAAAGGATATCAATGGTTTCGGCAGAGTCTTGGGTCTCAGAATATATCCTAATTTTTGGGATTGGACGTACAGTTTTTGCGTCTAGGTTAACTTCTTTGAGGTGTGGATGCTAGGTAAATGTTTGTTTTTCTCTTTTAATCGAGCTCGCGCGATATGGCTCTCCATTCGACTTTTTCTTCAACTCGACCAAATTGGCCAAACAAGGTATGTACATTGAGCTTAAAGTGTACATAATCTAGCTATATCGTTTTTATTTGAGCAAGTTTTAAAGAAATATGCAAAAATCGAGGCGTGTCTGTCATAGCTGACCGTCACAAACACCCAAATCAGGGCTGGGGTAGTTTAGCTAAGTGTTTGCTGCAGCTGGCGTTACTGTAATCCTACGAACAAACGCTTAGTAACTGGAAAGCTTTTACTTTTAATTGACGATATTGAACACAGATGTAAAGTAACTTGTCTTTACTCTAAATATCTTCTCAGTTTTCAATTTGAAGTTGTACATCTAGCTTATGTAGGAAATCTTCCATTGCATCCTCTAGCTTCACGCCTTCGGTTATTATTCAAGCCTAAGGTGTTAAAACATACCACTTTGACACACTTGCAAGAACTGATCCGCTGGTTAGATGTAGCATGATCTTATTATTCGGCAACCCTGCACTATGAATTATCATTTTGAGTTCATCTTAAATTAAGTGTCTGTGTTTTTATGTTTTTCCAGCAAGTTCAAGTCATTCCAGTGTTGTCCTTTTACCTTTAAATTCGTTCACCCAGACTTCAGCAACTGGTTTTCTGCTAAATTTTCACATTTTCCTGCAGCTCATCTGTCTGAATTTCTCCCCTTTTTGTTTTTGTGTTTTCTTTTCTTCCTTTTTCTGCTTTCATCTTGCACCAGGGGTCTCATTCATAAAACTGTGCGTAGGATTCTTACTAAAAGTGTACGTACGCCCAAAAGCCTAAAATGGCGTACGCACACAAAAATTTAGATTTATAAAACCGTGCGTACGCACACCTGTACGCAATGTTCCTTTTATAAATCACAGATTACCCACAAGTGTGCGTACGTGAATCAGCATTGAACCCCGCCCTGAACACGCCCATTTTTAACCATAAATGGTCAATGCAAAGCACCTCATGGATACTAATCTACTATATTAATAGCCCTAATCTCACGGCCCGATTGTTCTTGAATCATGGCGAACAAAAAAACAAAAAAGAGAAAGTTCTCGGACACAGAAATTGAGGTTCTTGTAGGCGAGGTGGTGGCCCGAAAATCTACATTATTTGGTGGCCACAGCAGTGGAATCACAAATAATAAAAAAATATGCGAGTGGCAGCATATTGCGGCTGCCGTCAACGGTGCCAGTGGGACAGAGCACACAGTGGCAGAACAAAAAAAAAAAGTGGTCCGATCTGAAGGTAAAGTATACTACATCTTTGTATTCCTTTATGTGTTGCGTGTGTATTTGAAGAGGTGTTAGTTAAATGTGCTCACTTGCGCAAAATAAATAATCTCATTCATTAATTCCAGGTGGAGGCAAAGAGGAAACTGTCCTCCCACTGCCAGAGTGTGGCTACAACTGGTGGAGGCCCAAGCATACCTGACCTATCGCCAATTGATGGTAAAATTGCTGCCATAATTGGCGAGGTCAGCGTGTGTGGGATTGTGTCGGAGAAGGAGGGAGACACCGACGCGACCACTGAGGAAAAAGGTAAACAGTTTTATTGTAGGCTTAAAGCGTGAATCCAGCTAATCAAATGTTTTTTCCCCAGTCCCTCCAGAGTTTGGAGCAGTGGGTGGGCAGGAGGTTCCCGTCGAGGAGACCCCGGCAGACCAGCGTTCGGCTCCAGTCAGCGGTGCACCTCGTGCACATGGCAGTGGTCGGGTGCTCACTGACGCCGTCCTTCATCTGCAGCAAGACACTATAACGGCAATTAATAACGTGTCAAGCGAGCTACAGCAGATAAGGAAAGTACTTGAAGAAATTGTTCAAGTATTAAAGAATGTTGTTGCAAAATTAAACTTGATAGTTGTCTTTCTTACAAACGCCGCATGACATCTTCACGTATTCTTGCCCCATGCTGATGTGCCTCTTGTCGAGCAGGGGGCAGTGGTTCGGGGTCACAATGCTGCAAATTGCATTTTAATTTCGGCCTGTTCTCGCACAGTGTAGGGAAACTTGATGTATCGACTACCCATATTAATAATGCCTTCCAAAACAGCCGGCATTATGGCACTCAGGGACGGCTGCGATATACCAGACCTATAGGATGATACACAATTAGATTATATCCAGACATGCCTTTGTGTTTGAGTTGAAGATGATATAGAACACTTACCTGTCTGCCAATTCCCGCTGGAGACAGCCAGTTGCCAGGAACCCCAGAGTGGTGAGGACTTGGGTTTGGACTGGGATTGCATGGTTTCGGCGTGTTGCTCTCTCTAGTACTGGACCCAATTCAGTACATAGATCCAAGAGCAAAGCTCTAGGGAATCTAAATCGGCTTAATAGCCACTCATCATCATGGGCCAGTAAATCATTACGGTCCCCGAATACTCTTTCTCTCCTGATTCTGCCATTGGCGTAGTCCTCCAGCAGTGCCAAAAGTGCCATCATGCAATATTACGCACGGGGGTCCCCGCAGTATTAATGTGACTCCAATTCTTGTGATTGTTAGCACCTTGGTGAAGTCTCAGCATCAATTAGGCCTACTGGTATCCCCTACCCCGAGATATAATTTGGAAAAAACGTAATAGGTAGGCCTAAACAGACGTTTCTTTAGGACGGTTTTGTTATGAATTAATGTTTGGACTGATGAGGACGTAGTGTAGCGATTGCGCAGAAGCTTAACGACTGTATTTCCAGTTTTTGACATATAATGATATAGGCTATGCACAGTATTAAAAAAATATATTTAGTTATACAATGTGACGCTGAATTTTGATGTAAAATTTGAGTTGGGCTGTACAAGGTGTTTATGGAACAATCATCACTCAGTACAAGCTCAAATAATACTGCTGGATTAAATCTTCATGATAATGATGAATTTAGTGAGAAAAAAAACGTATGTGAGAAAAACAAAATATATAAATATTACGAGTAATCGTTCTTCCCGCATTTACTTTCTGCAGTCTGACTACAGTACGGTCATCTGCGTCGCCAATTTCAACTGTTTTCAAAATGTGCGTAGGCCTACGGGAGGGTCAGAGTTGGCGTGGAGGACCGCACATTCTCCCGTCAAGTTTGTTTTTTATAAATCACAACCTTTCACCTTCAACTTTTTTAATAAATCACAACATTTTCAGCCCTGTTTTGTGCATACGCAAGCTTTATAAATGAGACCCCAGGGGCCGGTTGCACAAAGCACCTTAAGTTAAGATTTTCCTTAAAGACAGAGTTAAGGTTTCCTTAAAATATAATCGGTTGCACAAAGCACCTTAAGTATTTTCCTTAAGGTTTCCTTAAATGTTCCCTTAAGTATTTAAGGTTTTCTCCTTAACCTCGTCTTATACTTAAGGAATCCCTTAAGGAGCGTTGCACGAAAGACCTTAGCAAACAAAGTAAGGAAGAAAACTTAAGGTACCTCAGACTTATTCTTTACCGCAACATGGCTGCGTTTATGGAGATAGATTACCCATCCCACACCTATGGCGCTCTGTTAAGCTACTGTGCTGCAGTCTAAACATGAATAGCTACTATTTATGCGTCGGCTACTGCTGTAAATAAAGTAGCTATAATATAAATATAGTATAGACTCACGCCGGTAAATGCAGTGTAACTGTTGATCTTATTTTGATCTAGTTTGATCTAGCTACCTATACTGTAGCCTAGCGCTCACTTTTTAAAAACGTTAGGCTACTGAGTAGCAACAAGACCTATGCTATCAGTAAAGTTGATATCTCCTGTTATATTGGACTCCCTCCTGAAATTGGTTATCTCTTATTTGGACATAACAGTCAAGTTATCATAGCTAGCTCTAGCATATATTTTTTATTTCTTGAATTGACCGCTTCACCAAACTTCTTGAGGTTTATTTTTGATGCAATTTCGATGCAATTTCGTCCTACAATCGTACGTTTCCAAAAAACAACGTTGTTTTTTGTTTGCAGTTATTTGTGGATCAAATTTACGTTTTAGTATGTGCTTTCTTTTTTGTATTCCTGTAGAAGCACAATATTTTCCTCCTCTGACCAATTTGGTTTTCTTGCCTTCTTTTCGTAGGTCTATAAGCTAGCTACTAGCTAGCTCTAGCTACGAAGGTGATGCACTAGATACAACCAAACAACGCGGTCACTGTGGAAACGGTCGAATTTTACTGCTGTAAAATCACGTTAAATGTAGTAAATCCCTTGACGTTTCACCTTAGCTAAGGAAATCATTTAAGGGATTCTGTGCAACCCCCTTAAGTAAATCCCTTAGCTAAGGAGAAATGTACCCTTAAGTGTCATACTTAAGGAAAAAACTTAAGGTGTTTTGTGCAACCGGCCCCAGGTCCTTTCAAAAATACCTTTCACAGCGGTACCTTCTAACTGCCAGTACTTTTGCATTTTTCTTATCTTTTCTGTATTTCTGCCATCATCTTGCTGTAGGTCCTTTCTAACATACATTTCAGGCCTTTTGAAACTCCAGCAAATATTGTTTTGCTAAATGTTCACATTTTTATGCATTGTTTCTCTTCTTTCTGATATTTTTCACTTTGTTTAGCGTTTTTCTTCTCTTTTCTGTTGTTTTTTGCCTTCGTCCAGCTCCAGCCCCTATTTAAAATACCTTTCGGTCGCTTTGAAGCTTCAGCTTATAACTTTCTGAAAATGTTTACAATTTTCAACTTTATTAGCATGGTCAGTTATCCCCATTCAGGTTTTTCAGCATTCTCACTGCTGTTTCGCAGGAACAGCCTTTTCTACTTTCTTTTTGTCCCCCTAAAACGTTGTCAATATTTGGACTACATACACAATGCCTGTGTCAAAATGTTTGTCTTGGTCCCCATTGAGTTGCTTGTATTTGGATTTACTTTCCTTTGCTCAGTTTAGAAGGTTACAACGTTTTTGTGGGGACAAAGTGCCTTTAGTCGACGAAGGGTAATCTGTGCTAGCCACGTCACCACGTCAACACACGTCAGCAACGACGCATGGATACAACGAGATATAGACTTTCTAGCTCGCAAATTGGAGCTTGGATTATGAGTAAAAAATACCACCCACAAAAAATCACAACCCTTTGGCTTTGTAGAGAAAGCGATTTCGAGTGGAACTGCAATCTCGCATTTTTGATTTAGGTCGTGACAGTCTTTGAAATTTGAGCGAGTGCAGGTCGCCCGTGAGATCGCCTCGTCTTTTAGGCGGCAGCCATACTAGAAAGCGTCATAGTACTATTTTTTGTAGCTAATTTTATAGTTCAAGTTTCCACGAAAAAACTGAAAGAGGGAAATGTTATGACGATATGACTATTGTGAAAACAGCCAGGTGGTGATTTTTTTTATATAGATTGCTGTAAAAACGTTGATTTGTTTGCTACGTGAGAGCCTGTCAGCCTCCATTGACGATTGCGTCATCATTCACAGTGTTGTCAACAGTGTTGTCACTCAGTCAACTGTCGATCTGCGTCTGGTGAGTATTTTCTTAATTTCGTTCCAGGGTCAATTCTACATCTAAATACACAGCAGTGTTTTATAGATATGGCGATTGCTAAGACAGCCAGCGGGTCAGCATAGTTTGTTTTTGTGTAAAACTTGGAATTTGAGTGAGACTGCGTCTTGTTTTGACGTTATAGCCTCAGTCACAGACTCGGCTCGCTACGCAGTGTAGTAGGCTACAGTACTGTCTTCAATGCCACAGCTATAGCCTATAGCTAAACTTTATTATGTCTTATACCATTGGTCTGGGTGAATACTCGATTCTGATTGGCTGCAGGGGTGTACATTATAGGGTGATAACGGACACCTACTGCGTCATTGCAGAAAAACTGTCTTTTCACCGTTCTAAATTATTCTGCTGGCTACACAGGAGCCTGTACAAATTATCTGAAATAAGTAACCATAACAACAGTGACGGAGTCAAAGCCTCCATTTACAATTTTGAAAGACTTTAACAAGCTAACTTGTATTTACAACAATGAGTGACTTCAATATTTATTTTAACCTATTTGAAAAATGTTTCTTTTCTGAATGTAGTGTGTCAGTGTCACGTAACCGCTCATCTCACATCCCATTCCCTATTCACCTCGCTAGTCAATCTACTTCAGTTGGTCTGCGGCCAACACGACAGTAGCAGCAACTCTACTGTACACATGGACGATTATTTTCTTAATTTTTTTATTTATTTGGGGACAATGACATGGCTCGATAGTTGGCTAGTCTTGTTGTTAAACATATACTGACAAATTATAATCACTGTACTTGGAAAAAATGAAAAAACTTTGATGCGATCATCTCACATCCATTTGCTATTCAACTCGCTCCACATGCTGCGGCCCTAGCAGGCCTACGAGTATCCCAGATAGCAAACAGACGTTGAATTGACGTTGAGTTTTGGTTATATTGATCGGTTTCCGTCGGATAACCTAAATTCAACGTTGAATCGACGTTGTAAGTGGTTGTTCTATCAACGTCGTGGAACGTCGTTCCAACAACATCGATTCAACGTTGCTTTTGATTGTTTCAACATCGTTCACAACTGTTGAATGATGGATCGGATTTGTCAACAAGTGGGTACAGTACGTAGAATAGGGATTTTGCAGCATAGACTTCGACCCCACATTTGAAAAGTGCGTGATGCGAGCTTCCTTTAAATGGTTAGTTTTTCTACGTTGGGCCTATATAGGCTACAATTAATACGACGCCTAAAAATAAACCTAGACAGGCAACTTCATATCACCTTAACATTTTAAATTGTTGTAACATGATCATTCGCATTACAGTGAGGAAGATGGGTTGGCTACAATTGCCGTGATGAAGTCGTTCTGGTCATGGGACCACAACAGATCTCGAGTGCATTTTCATTTGAACAGTTTGTAACCTATTGCAAGTGACAGTTTTGAAATAGTAGCTACCACATGGATTTCAATCATAAATGTAGGCTATGTCATGTAATTAATTGGCAACACAGCCTTATATCATAGTAGTCATTCATTTTTTTTATCTACATAAACTATTTGGGCTACTAGCAAAGATACTAAAATGAACTTGGAATAATTTCCATTCTTATTATAAAAAATTACAGAAGCAATCAATTGGTGATGTGTGACATTATTAAGCAAACATTATTGGTATAGCAGACCAAAGCTGTATAAATCATACATTGTTATGCTGCAACTTTTCTAGTACACATTAACTGAGGTTTTCTCTCCTCCTCTCTCATGTTATGCTGTAACTTTTCTAGTTGAAGGCAAAACTGGCTGCCTAGGTAGGCTCTCCTGCCAAAGTAAATTCCTTGTCTGTGCAAACTTTCATGGTGAATAAACACCAATTCTGATTCTGATGCAAATTTGAGCTCCAATAATTTAAGAGTTAAATGTGATGAAATGGCAAATCTCCCATGAGTTTCATTTCCAAAGACAAATAATCACAGGATATCACAGTTCTGAGTGAACCTAACTAACATTTTGGAAAAGAATACACAACTACAGCAATTGCAGAATAATAATAATAACTGTATTGATACAACACATTTTTGTACAGAGATTGCAGCTCAAAGACCTGTCCATAAAAATGCTAGTGAGAAAAGATACTATGCAGGTCTGCTTTTGCCGTGATCTATCCCCCCCCCCCCACACACACACACACAGAAGCAGCACAGCTGGCAGTGGATGCTTCTAGGACTTCGGCCTCCTGACCATGAACTTCCTCTGCTAGCCTTCCTCGCTGCTAAGAGAGAAGACCAGGTAAAAGAAGGAGAGACACAGATGAAAATGTGCAGCCAATTCTAGATAAGATGTTCATTCTTTGTATTCTAATACAAGAACATTTTCATAGGTTTACTTTCTACAACAATGACATGTCATGAGCAAGTGAGTAATTATATCAGCTTGCTCCATTAATAAAATACTGAAACATAAAATACATATGTAATTCAGATTGAACTGCAGGTACTTCAGCCTTCAGGTACTAAGACAAAAAAAAATGAGTAGCATCGAACCAGAATTGCATTTACACAGGTATATGTAGTATTACAGATGGTATGCATACCAACATACAGTGAAGGAACATGTTTTGATTCCCTGCTGATTTTGAACGTTGCACAAAGTTAGGTTTTGCAAAGGGGTCAAATACTTATTTCACTCCTTAAAATGCAAATCAATTTAAAAAAATGTTAACATGCGTTTTTCTGGATTTTTAGTTTGTATTTTGTCTCTCACTGTTCAAATAAACATACCATAATACAAAATCAGCAGGGGATCCAAAAACAATCCCCTGACTGTACATACACTGTAAGTAAATACATAATTATGTGTAGTGAGACATGTAAATATGAAGTGACTAGGTATGTGGTCTGGGTGTAGTTTTGTAGTTGTACGTGTGGTAGTGCAGTTTCTGTACCTGTTGGTGCAGGAGCAAAGAGGTGGGGCACAAACAGTCTGGTTGGGGTCCCTGGTGATGCCCCAAGCCCTCCACAGGCTCTTTTAAGGAAGATGAGGGGCCAGGAGAGCTCCTCAGAGGTGTGAACAGCCAGAAATTTGACACTGGAGACATAAAGTTAAATTGTATTAGGCTAACACTAGTTTTACAGTCGTGTTTAGTAGGTCAATATCTCTATATTAAGAATTCTTGAGGCAAAAGTTACTTTGAGAGAATACATGTGAACATTACATGCTATTAGTGGCATCAAGAGTCAATGAGTGGAAAACAAATACTTGTGCATGTTTGTAACATATTCACTCTGCTACTTATGTACACACAGTACTGGATATAACACATATAGCATAAAAGTACAGGCCTACAATGTAGATTTCCCAATGTAAAATACATTGCAGTGCAATCATGTGAATAAAATCACCTTAACAGCAACGGGTACATTGTAATCAGTAACAAAACAAGTGTTATTTGTTGAATGTTATTAACATTTACTGTTACAAATTTGACTGGTTCATCCGACTCTGTTGTTCACACTTCTCTGATAACGTTGGTTATGGTTACCATACAGTAAGTCACTTCTTTTAATGTCTCCATTTATATTGGGTACAGAGCTAACTAATTTTAACACACCAAAACATAGGCTGTCTAAACACATAGCCAAACACTGAGGGCACGGGCCGGGCCGTCTCGTGGATGGTTAAGCAACATATTCAAATGCTAACGTTATTCTTTCGCAGTTTGTGGTGGTTTTCAGCAAGATAAGACAGAGAGAGATTAAGAGACTTTTAGAATATAGTTAGGGTTGATAGTTGATAGTTTAATAGTTGAATTTAGTCATTTAATATTTTATCTACAGTAGTTTTTGACAGTTCTTGTTTAGTGTTCCGGTAGCGTTATAGTATAGCTAGTAAGGTTAGGTTGTTAGTATTTTTAAGCAAAGCTCATAAAGCTAGCTCTAGACGTGTACAGTAATTTACAGTAGTGTTTTTTATATTTTGTGTAATTAATGGTTTAATAGCAGTGTTTTGTACGGTTTTTAAGTCCACAACATAGCTAGTCTAGGTTTTAGCGTCAGTTACTAGTAGGTTAGATATAGTACCCAAGGCTGACCATCATCAACCGACAACGCAATTTATTGGCAGGTGAGTAGCCTACAGCAGCGGTCCCCAACCTTTTTTGCGCCACGGACCGGTTTAATGTTGAAATATTTTCACGGACCGGCCTTTAAGGAGTGGCGCATAAATACATAAAATAAAATGATACGACCGGCATACAAACGGTGGCATTTTCTAAATACAATAATAAACGTGAATCCACTGTGTACTCTTATGCAACTTTATTAGCAGCGGCCTCGTAACATCGTGCCAACAACATAACATGAATCCTCTCTGCCCTTATTATGTCCATGTCTCTGCGGCTCTGCCCCGCTCTGCCCCAAACACTCTCTGGTCGCTATGGTAATATTTAAACATGCCTTCAAAATAAGACGCAACACAAAAACAAATATTTAAGGTGCATGAAAAATACATTTATTTTTATTTTTTATAAAACTGAAATAATCCCCGGGGGTTGGGGACCGCTGGCCTACAGTATGGAGGACCAAACCTGCCATATTTACAAATGAATGAATGAATAAATAAATGTCCACATCCATGCATTTAGACAGAAATAAACGAATATATATATTAATTAATGCACAATTGTCAATCAATAGTTACATATATTTTACATTTATGTATTTATTTATTTTGTATTCATTTATGTATTGATTTATTAATTTATTCATTCATTCATTTATATATTCATTTATTTATTCATTTATTTATTCATTTATTTATACATTCATTCATTCATTGTTCCCAATATGATAATGAGAGGAGGCCAGTAGGCGTGGAAACTGTTGTTCAGACATTGCAATCAATCCAGAGCCATAGATTCAATCTAGCTAACGCTTGGGACACACTGGCTGCGAAGCGCCCTGGAGCGCCACAATATACTACGAATGGCGCGTTGCTGTTCACACTAGACGCGCATTTCTCCACGCCGGTCACCAAGCCTTTCACCTTCTCTGAGATTTTCTTTTCTACATGTAAAGCTGACATGTACATAAACATGGCATAGGCTACAGGCTATTTAGGCAACTTGTTGCTCCAACAATAACCGTCGCAACGGCATCCCATTCCCAACATAACGTGGCAACGTTTGGCTTTTGTTGCCGTAGTCTTTGTAAAATATGTGCTATGGGGCATACAACTCCATTTAGGACTAAGCTACTTTTCATCTTCGATGATTAACTTTGTGTCGTCAATCTTCACAAATTTCTCTTCTGCTTGATTGGGGGCTATATGCCAGATTGTCTATCTCGCTCTTACACACAGGACAAATATATTGGTTTGACAATCAACAATCAGGATTTTTTATTTTAAAATGTTTACGTTTTTATCGGGGTAAACACATGGTTGGCCGGTCAGCGTAGTTGGGTGTTAAGTGATAGCCCACAACTAACGTAGTAAAATCGTAGGCTATGTTGTCCATGACAGCAAGGATGGATGTAAGGCTACATAATCGAATACAAAGCGTGGAAAACGATTAGCCAATGGTGTGTCAAATACCGCCTACCTATTTTGATTGACACATCTCATTAACATATTGAGAAGAAGAAATACAGGAATGAATGAATGAATAAATGAATGAATAAATGATTGAATAAATGAATGAATAAATAAATGAATGAATAAATGAACGAATAAATGAACACATGATTTAATAAATGAATGAATACATGAATGAATAAATAAATGAATAAATAAATGAATAAATAAATGAATACACAAATAAATACATAAATACATGTAAATTATAAGGTAATGTTGATTGACAATTGTGCATTAATTAGTACATGTATTCATTTATTTATGTCTAAATGCATGGATGTGGACATTTATTTATTCATTCATTCATTCTTAAATATGGCAGGTTTGGTCCTCCATACTACAGTACACAGCCACTACACAATGTTATTACCGTTTAGTATTCACGGTTAATGTGGGTCATTTAGGAATCTCAGTAATTTTTCTATTATAACCATTTGGTAAGGTCAGATTCGCCTATGCTAAATATGACAGTTGAACTTCGGAGCTAACGGCTTAAATCAAACACATTGCGCGAGCGAATGAACTGGCTATAGCTACCGAGCTGGGAGTCAATGTTAACTTACACATATCCTTACGATACTGACGGTAACATTTCAAACACACGATCACTGATAAACAAATATTCATGTGACAATACAACTATTAATCTACTAAGCATATAGGTAAACAACTTACCAGTTTCTTGTGTTCATCACAAATGACCGCCGTTGTTGAAGTTCATTCATCAACTGCTCAAGCCCCCACCCCTCGCCCCTTGGCTTGAAGCAACGGCCCCGGTGGATGTAGGTGGTACTGCATTACGGTTAGGTTTCCGACTCTTCCGGTCGTTTTTATTCTATTAACTCCAGTCAACATTTACAAAACTATCTCCCCAATAATTTTTGTTGGATTCTCGAACCTGGCTCATACTACTAGCTTTTTCCTTTGCTAAGTTTGAGACCAATCTGAAATGGGTAAACTAGCACCCCATTTATTTGCTTACGTCAATAAAAGTTGCCTGCAAATGTGCTCGCGGATACTAATAGGGCACGAGCACAAAAGTTCACATTGGCCACCCCGGAGGAGACTGACAGACGGAGGCTGGGAGCTCCGTGAGCCCATGAAGCGCCGAAACCGCACCGCAGACATCGAACGAGCCCGAGAGAAGCTACGGAGATTTCAACACTCGCAAAGCCTGAAGGAGAACTATAGCTGAGATGTACTCGTGAGTAGATAACTAGAGACAGGGTAGGAATAGCTAAAGAAGGTTGGGCGCAAAAAAACAAAAAAAAAACACTACCCTACGTCAGAGTTTAATCACACAGCTACAGGTATAATATGTTTTAACAGGGTGTTCGTGGCTGATTAACGTTTGAATATCAGTCCTGTTGTTACTTTATCTGTTTATATACTATTGCTATGGTATTGAGTATACTTAGCCAAAACATTAGACACTCTCTGGACCAGTAATCTGGGGGGATTAAGCTGCACTAAAGCCGCTGGATGTGTGCTCTGATGACACTTATAATGTCAATGCACACCTGGAGGGGCCCTCCTCCTGAGGCCTCCCCTCCCTGTTCAGAAGTTACATTTGTACTTCACTTTTGGAGGTCACTGTTTTTTTTGTTTTATTGTACAGCACAGACTTTTTTTGTTTATATGTTCAGGTCATTGGAGGAGCATTATGTGTATATTAGACTAACGGGATAGGATGATAAACCAGGAGTACAGAGTTATTACTTTGAATGTTAATGGATTGCTTAACCCCATCAAAAGGAACAAACTACTAACTAAAATGAAGAGAGAGAAACAACAAATAGTTTTTTGGCAAGAGACTCACCTTTGTGATGAGGAACACGAAAAATTAAAATGCTTTGGCTTTAAAAATACTTATTACTCATCCTTTGGACGTAAACAAACAAGAGGGGTAGCGATACTAATTTCAAATAAGGTAACATTCCAATTTTCCAAGCAAGTAACGGACACAGAGGGACGTTACACATTAGTAAAGGGACATATAGACCAGAAACCTGTGACACTGTTAAACGTTTATAGACCCCCAGGCAATGATAAGATATTTATTAAGAAAATATTTGATATAATAGCTGAGGAGACCTCAGGTGTGCTTATTTGTGGTGGGGACTGGAATGTACAGCTACAACCCTCCCTTGACTCTTCTAACTTAACAAAAAGAACGAATCCTGAGACAGTTACAGTCAAAAAACTTCTTCATGAAGCAGGTTTGATGGATATTTGGAGGCAAACTCACCCGACAGAAAGAAAATTTACTTTTTTTTCCCACCCTCACAGAGTACATTCACGAATTGACTATTTTTTCATGTTCAACTTTGACAGGCATAGAATCATACAATGTGATATAGGTGTTAAAGATATATCTGACCACGCAGGTGTATATCTATCTTTACATCTGGATACCGAAGTTAAAAATACAACATGGAGGCTTAACACTAGCTTATTAAATGAACCATCATGTAAAACATATATTGAAAAAGAATTTAAAGATTATTTAGAACACAATGACAATGATGAAGTATCTCCAAGTAACATATGGGATGCAGCCAAAGCTGTAATCAGGGGAAAACTCATAATGTTGTCTTCTACTAAAAAAAAAGAAAGGCAGAAACAACTAAATGACTTACTACTACAGCTAAAAAACTTAGAAATCAAACATATGGAACTTAATGATCCCCAAGTATTAGATCAGATAAAAGTGACTAAACAGAATTTGAATAGGATATATGACAGTCAAGAAGAGATGAAACTTAAATTTACTAAACAAAGATACTATGACAATGGGCCAAGAGCCAAAAAATTATTAGCCTGGAGGATAAAGAAACAACAGGATGAAAGGTCCATTCATAAAATTAAAGATACACAATCTGGCAAAATGTGCCATAAGTTGAAAGAAATACAACAATGCTTTGAAAAGTACTATAAGGATTTGTACACACAACCGGATAGTGCAGAATCCCCAAGCATTGTAAACTTTTTGAACTCATTGGACCTGCCGTCAATTGGCACGGAACAGAACAGAATAATGACATGTGAGATAACGAAACAAGAATTGGACAGTGCCATCTCGAGACTTAAAACAAATAAAATGTCTGGTGCGGACGGATATCCAGCGGAATGGTACAAAACATTTAGAGAGATATTATCACCGATATTATTGAAATGCTTTAATTTTGCGCTGAAGGGGGGAGAAACTCCAATATCATGGAGACAAGCGATCATTTCTGTCATCCCAAAGTTAGGAAAGGACAAATCTGAGTGTAGCTCGTATAGACCCATCTCGATTCTAAACATTGACTACAAACTTTATGCCTCAATAATTGCTAAAAGATTAGAAAATATAATTCCAGATATAATAGACGACGATCAAACAGGTTTCTTAAAGAACAGACAGACACAAGACAACGTAAGAAGGGCTTTACACCTGATGGAGCATATGAGTAAAAATGAAGATGAATCCATTGCTCTCAGCCTGGATGCCGAAAAGGCGTTTGACTCGGTCGGCTGGGAATATTTATATCTAACACTGCAAAGATTTGGTTTTAATAGCTCAATTATTCTATTTTTAAAAAACCTATACCACTCCCCTACAGCCAGAATAAAAATAAATGGTAGTCTATCAAACCCTGTTCAGCTTGGAAGAGGATGTAGACAAGGATGCCCCTTAAGCCCGGCCTTGTTTGCCTTATTCATAGAGCCACTAGCGCAAGCAATTAGAGAAGATCAAGAAATAGGAGGAATTTGGATTAAAGAGACTGAATATAAAATCTGTCTTTACGCGGATGATGTATTGGTTACTCTTTCCCAGCCCAATTTGAGCTTGCCTAAATTATTTTCTTGCTTGAAAACGTTTGGTCATTACTCAGGTTACAAATTGAATATAAATAAAACACAAATATTGTCATACAATTATACACCCGCAGCACAATTACTTAATCCGTCTGTCTTTAATTTGGACAATGATGTTGTAAAATATCTTGGGATAAACATCCCAAAAGATCTATCCAAAATATACGCTATAAACTATTTACCACTTAATAAAGAAATAAAGGCAGATTTGAATAGATGGACATTATTACCACTGGACTTGCATAACCGAATAGACATAATCAAAATGAACATCTTACCACGATTACTTTTTTCTTTCAATCATTACCTGTAGAAGTACCTTCAAAACAATTTAATGAGTGGAGAAGAATGTTCTCTGTATTTATTTGGAAAGGCCTAAAACCTAGAGTTAGATATAATACATTGCAATTACCCAAAGAAAAGGGGGGACTATCTCTACCGAACATGGAACACTACTATATGTCAGCTCAACTGAGATATTTAATTTATTGGTGCAACCCATGTTACAGTGCTAAGTGGAAAAATTTAGATCTGAATCAATTGGATATTCCCCTCCAAACATTACTTGGAGACAGAAACTTATACTCATCTGTTAAAGAAAATTTAAATTGCTGGACAAAAACACCCCTCAACATTTGGTTTGGTGAGTGTCGGAAATTAAAATTGGAAAATCATATCAAAATTCTAAGATGGGTTGCACACGATAAAGATTTTAAACCTTCCCACATGGATGGGAGATATAAGTATTGGTCCTTTAAAGGCATTACAACATATTGTCTTATCTTGGATGGCGGTGTACTGGTTGACTTTCAAAAACTTAGTGATAGGTACCATCTAGAAAAGCAAGACTTCTTCAGATATCTTCAAGTTAGATCTCACTTTAATAGCAATATAAAAACAACAGAAGAATGCAACACAGACCTAATAACCATCTTGATTGATGCATACAAATCTAAACTCAACAGAAAACTTATTGCTAGAATTTATTCATGTTTACAGTCACATAACGGAACATCCACCCTTTATATTAAATCAAAATGGGAAAAGGAATCTAAAATAACTATTTCAGAAGAGGATTGGCTGAACATTTGTGAAACCCATCGGAGCACTTCGAGTTCAGGACAGTGGAGGGAATTTGTGTGGAAAAATATGATTAGATTTTTTATCACCCCTAGAATAAAGCAACTGCAGAGGGGTTTGCCAGAGTATGGGCACTGCTTGAGGGAGTGCGGAGACACCCAGGCTAACCACTTCCACATATTCTGGGACTGCCCAAATATCCGACCCTACTGGTTGGAAATAGTAGGGAAAATTAACGTTATAATGGGCTTCGAGATCAAACATGACTTTCGCACAATATATCTTGGGAATATCTCGTCCATAATCAACTCTAGCGATAAGTATTTGCTCAAAATAATGTTGGCAGCTAGTAAAAAATGCATTACAAAAAGGTGGCTTAACAAAGAACCCCCGACAAGAGGGGAGTGGATTGGAATTGTAAAAGAAATGTATCACATGGAAAGGCTGACTTTCTCCTTAAACCTATGTATGGACAAATTCACAAATAGATGGAGAAAATGGTCAACTCACTTTAAAATTGTTTAGATAATATGGTACTGATAGGTATACAAGTAGAAAATTGTGTGTGAATTCATGATGATGTATATGTATGCAATGCATGTAAGTATATCCACCTGTCTAATACAGATAAAAACATAGGTCTGCTGCCCTTTGTATGCCTGCGGAATATAGTGCCCCCTTTCAACGAGCATCAAGAATTTCTGTGTACAACTGGACAATGGACTTTCACTTCGGACCTTTTTCTAGAAATGCCCCCGTGATACTCATTGTCGGGCCAAATGTCGGGCCCTATTTCTTAACATGGACCCTAGGAAAAGTGGTTATATATTAAGGACTTGATCGAAACACCTACACTGGTTAGTACCCCCCCTCCCCCCAAGCTAGTTATTTGATAATAATGTGACTCTATGACCTTTTTTCAACCCATTTTATTGCTGTGCTTTTTGCTTGTTTTTTGTTACATGTCTGTTTTCATAAAAATGCAAAATAAATAAAAATAAAGTAAAAAAAAAAAAAAAAGTTCACATTGGCCGATAGCCGATTTACATTGAGCTGAATGAGGCATAGACTTATATTGAATGAGCACAGGGAGAAATGGTTTGAGTTGCCTGCCTTGTTTTAGCAAGTTTAGCAAATCGTTGTCACACATACATGAAATGTTGTTAATATAGTTTATTCCCGTTATTTTAAAACGGATTTGATTTTTCGTAAAAACGTTCATAACATGATGGCAAATATATTATGTTAAGCGCGAGCATAGATTGTTGACATATATCTGGAGCAAAGACGAAGATTAATACTTTAACTGTTAACCACAATAGGAAATGATATATATTTAAATAATATTAGTCTTGCCTTCAGAAGCTTTTGTTAAACACACCCATTATTCTTTTTTTGATCGTGCCAGAATGCTTTTGTGGGACAATGAAGGTCCTCAGTAATATATGTTTCACCCCCACTTACATCAGATGGTAACGTCTTGTAGCCTATGGTTCTATGAATATGCCCCTTTCAAAGGCAAATGTTCAAACAAGTATATTTTAGACACACTTCTCGAGCTTTTATTAATTACATTATTAACACGTCTTGTTAGATCACGTTATATCCATTAATAGACGTTCGGTTTTCTATGTTGAACATATAAAACACAGCATTTCGACACTGATGTGAAATTGAAGGCAGCGTGAATTTCGTGGCATTTCGTTTGAATATAAAGTTGAGAGTAAGCTATGGTAAGTCTGCATTATGGAAGATTTCGGTTACCAAAATAACTAAGCTTTCTTTGCCTGGTGAGAACAATGACGGAGCTGTTCATGTTAAAAGTGTATTTCTTCTGATACAATGCGTTGGAAATCATACTCGTATCACGAAGAAAAAAAGCAAAATGTGATGAGTTCCATCTAGAATAGCCCTAGAGCCTATTTCTAAAAAACAAGTAGGAGGAATACTATGTAGTGACAGAATACATTTCCGTTAAGTTTGCATCATGTCTCTGATTCTTATCGGACTTTCTGCCCATAGATTCTGCCACTGCAATGCCTTTGCTCACATGCTCGTAACCATATAAATCTATGCTCGCGACTGGTTGTCGCAAAGTATGACGTGTACAGCTAGTTGCAAGCGTGCACGAGGTCTCGGAGCTAGGGAAAAAAAGAGCCACTGTTTAAAGCTAGACCGGAAGACACGGAAGTGGAAAGATGGCCGCGTCCAGTCTCGCGCTCTCGCTTGCCTCACTGCGCCACTGAGCACTTTTCATAGAAATGAATGGGGACGCCATCTTGGAAGACAAAGGTAGCTTACTCTAGTTATATTAACTCTATGCAACTGCTATGGACGCAAGTGACTAGTACTTCTTTACTGAGTGTACAATTGTCGCGATACTTTACGTAATGAACCTCTTCAGTCCCATGATAAGTGTATTTACAAACAAAACCAGAACATTTAGTCTACTGAATTTCCATACTTAAATGCTGTAGAGCAAGACTATATACTGCATATAAATAAAAATATAAATGTTGTCAAAGCATTGTTTTTAAGATGTAGATATAAACCCATATAAAATGTTACGTAATATGATATCCTTGTCTTTGTAACTAAATCGTTTTGTCTCTTTTCCCATTTTCCATATGACCGGACATTGAAGACTCAGTTTCAAGCTCTTCTTAATAGGTAATTCTTACCTTCCCTCGACCTTAACATTATGGCCTCCTATTGGGCAAAACGGAGGCGAATCTTAAGCAAAACAAAGGAAACAGAAAATGATAAATTGAGTCAGTTTGAATTACAAGTTGCAAATCAGGCCAGAAATGAAAATATATGTGAGACTATATGTGAGACTAATGAGGACAATGAGGAGTGTCCTGTTAACACAATTACAAACGACGAAGAAGTTAGCCAAAGGGCAGATTTCACTGTTTCATCAGATTCAGATGAGAGTGACTCCATCAGTCTCCGACTCCATGATAGATTTTGCACATAGAATGTTGGTAGATTTTGTGAGTAATTTTGGTGAGTTGTATGGTAAAGAGGAGATGGTGTTTACCATACATCAAGTAATACATTTGGCTGATGAGTATAGGCAGTTTGGTCCACTTGACAATGTATCTTCTTTTCCATTTGAAAATTTCCTTGGAAAAATAAAAAGAATGTTAAGAAAGCCACACCAGCCTTTACAACAAGTGGTCAAAAGGCTTTCTGAGGTACCTGGTATACTGGTACAACCGCCAGGTGTCCAGCCTGTACTTGTAGACATTCACCAGGAGGGTCCATTGCCACCCCAGTTTAGTCTTGCACAGCAGTATAGGAAGGTTGTTACAAAGGAGTTTTGCCTTTCCACCAAGCAGGGAGACAACTGCATAGCAATAGGACAAGAAATTGCACTGGTACAAAACATACTGAAGTTCAGTGGTGCAGTATATGTAATTTATAGAAAGTTTAACAACACTGAATCATATTTTTCTTATCCTTGTCCCTCCTCATACATCAGTTGTTACAGAGTTTATGGTTTACACGAGTGCTTTGGTGTTGGGCAACTTGAGAATATTCAGAGAAAATGTGTATTGTTCCCAGAAAAAGAAAGTTTCATTGCAATCCCCCTTCTTCACCAAGCCTAATATGAAACAATAACAAAAAACAAACAAGTGGATGGCAGACCCTAACCCAAATAGGAATAAGCTATGTGTCCTCAATAGAGGGGGCTCATTGATTTGTTGTTTTGTAGCTGGTTTATTGTTTTTGGGTGTTTTCCGTGCGGCTAGAGCAGTGGTGAGGGCACATCCATGGTTTGAGCGGGTCGCCAATTGCTGGTTGCCTCAACATTCCATCGGGCTCAAGTGCATAAATACCCACCGCCAGTATCACACATGAAGACTAGGGTTGAGTTAGTGAATGGGTTAGGTCGCTGGGTTAGGGTTAGCTCCACTTCTGTGATAGGGCTGCCTCTTTCTTGTTTCCACCTTGGGGGTTAGGTACAGCCTAACACGACAAAATAACAATACAAATATTTAAAAAGGATGGCAGAAATCTTTATAAACCAATAAGAATTATAATAATAAATGGCTACAGTTTTTAGGGTGGCCTTTTATCACTCTTTAACACTCTTATAACTCAAAATATGTTATATGTCCTGTTTAATGAATCTCTCTCAAACAAATTCATTCAATTCAATAACTACTAGGTTACCAGATGGCACAGCTGTGGAAAGTGGTTGGAATTTCCAGACAAAAGCACTGCAGTTTTTGCATCAAACTGGTTGGAAGAGACAGGACAAGAGAAGACATGTTATTGGCCTCCATATGATGGACAGCGGATGCAAAAAGCTGTAATGAACCACATCCCACCAGGACGAGAGTGGTCCATTCATAAAGGCTTCAGGGTCTTGGTTAACTGTGGTAAGTAAGGTTACTTAAAGAAAACTAAAAAACTAAAAACAGACTTGTTTAGTTTCATTTACTTAATTCCCTTTCAGCATCCTATGTTAAGGCAAAGCAACATCTCCATAAGTCTTTGCAGCCAGATTGCCCTACGTCGGACATTCAGTCCGAAGAAGAGAGCGACACCAGGCAAAGAAAAATAAGGTAAATGTCTTGTTGTACAGAGAGTTTGTAATAAATTGAATTTCCTATTGTACTGTCAATTCACTTTTGATATTTAAACTATGACTACGTAAATATTGCCCAGCTATTAGTGAGTGCATTCTGTTCAGTTAATTTTATTCACCGTAAATTGATTTGCATATCAATTCCATGTTGCGTTGTGTCACATCACTCATTTTGTTAAAAAGGCCTAATCCACGTTACCTGGAGGATCAGGAGAGTGAGGAGGAACCTGATAGGGGTCCTAAAAGACGAGTGGTCTGACCCACAATAGTCATGCCAGGTATGGTTAAAACAATAGATCCGTGGACTTTAGGGATGGAGATTTTAAGTGATTTCACTATTCGAATAGTATCATATAATATATAGTATAATATCCGGATAATCTATTTTGTTAATGTGGTTCCGTTATGTAATTAGCCTGACGTGACGCAAAGCATAGCCAACAGTAAACACAAACCACCACACATACTGGCAATAATTGGGACTGTTAAGATATTAGATTAAATAAGGGTTGAATAAAGAAAACAAATGAAAGATCAATTTATTAACATGACGAAAAGACAATGAACTTGAAAAAACGCTGCGTCTTCAGACGTATATACTGTATACATAGGCTCTTAATTTGGCGGAGAAGCGATTAGCCTATTATTATGTGAAATAAAAAGTAGGCTACATTGGACTAAATTAAACACATTGGGTAGGCTATCCTCGATAAAAACGAAAGACACACATGGAGAACTATTGCATATTAACTTGGATATTAACTTGGAACCGGAATCCTACCACACAATGCAAACATAAACAGCCGATTACGCTAGTTCTACATGGCTACTGGTAAGAAAATAAATAAGCCACAACTGCATTAGCCATACGCATTTTTATTCAGGAGAATTAGCATGTAAACATGCTCAGGGGAGAGGCGAGTACGGAGTCGATTTACGAGCAGGCCGGCGTAGAAAAGACTGCAGGACCTGAGGTTGCTGTGAGGTACTGCTTAGCCAGGACACTATGCTTCTTGTAGCGCCAAATGAAATGAAAGGAGACTCGCAGCAGAACACAGGCGTAGCCTACCTTTTTTGATGGTTTTCATCATTTTCTAACGTCACAACTATTAGAATTCACAACACGACGCGACGGTTTTTCAATATATATATATATTTTTTTAAATTAAACTACGCTCATAAGTATTCGAAAAAAGTATTCGAATACTAACTTACTTTAGGATATCCGGATATTCGATTAACCACGCCCATCCCTAGTGGACATAAACACACAAGTGTTAACTTGTGTATACAACAAAGTATAAAATATAACTTTTTTGGTTCGGGTTTTAGATCAAGTCCTGGCACAACCATCTATGTCCTGGAATTGCTTGTCCCAAAGACCACTTGCAGGTAATCAAAACAGCAATAAATAAATAATAATAATAGCAGTAAAAAGAAACATTTGTAAACTGTGTTATTTGTGCAGACTTGAATAATGAAAGAGACCATATGCATTTCCTTATCACTTAATCATTAATCCTAACATGACACGAATTTTTCATTCTAACCCCTTCTACAACAGGAGGGGTTAGAATGAAAATTTGGTATCATGTTAGATTTGTTTAGTGTATCAATGTATAGTTCAATTTCAAATAGTATGTCGTTTTCAGAACCAGCTGAAGCACCACGGGCCAGTGAATGGCAATATGGTCAACCTCAGCCACCTCCCTTCTACCAGGGTAACTACAGGTTTTTTCTTTTGTACTTTAACTTGTACCAAAAAACTAAACACAGATTTAATCAGTACAATATTGTGCAGGATTCCAATTTGGGCAGTCTGAGGATCCCAGGAAGATCATGAGTGGTAAGCATAGGATTTGGAGAGACTTTTCAGACATCTCATGACCAATCATTACATTTACATTTAGTCATTTAGCAGACTCTCTTATCCAGAGCGACTTACAGTAAATAAGTAAGGACATTCTCCAGAGGCAAGTAGGGTGGAGTGCCTTGCCCAAGGACACAACATCATTTGGTGTGACCGGGAATCGAACCTTCAGATTACTAGCCCGATTCCCTAACCGCTCAGCCACCTGACTCCCGATCATTAGTATTTTCTAGATTTGGGAAAATGTTAAAGACTTTGAGTTTGGGTCTGTATTAATGTCCTTCCTCTCCTCCCCTCCCTCTCTTTTATCTGTCCAAAGACCTCGCTCTCAGTAAAGTTCTGCGGGCCCTGGGTGAGCTAAAAGAGGAGGTGCAGGCACTCAGGCAGGAGACGGTCCAGATGAGGGCTGAAATGAAAATGTTGGGGACCAAATCCAAGTCAGGATCCAATGACCCTCAAACTGTTTCCAGACCACCAGTCAGCCTGCCCCTCACAACCTTTGCCAAGCTAGAGGAGATGGAGCAGATGCTACTATCGGAGGTGGAGCGGCAAAAATTGGTAGGCACTAAACAAATATTTCATTTCAACCAGAATTATTTTTCTCATAATTATTTACTCACTCAAACTAATATTTCAAATTAAAAGGCTATACAGAGGCCACTAACAAAATGCAAAACAACAAATTAAAGTCACAATAAAATATCAACCTCTCTTGGCAACAACGCACTGCTCATCAACTTGTTCTAGACCCTAGCCAATAAGATCTAACTGTCACAGCTAATAAAGTGAGTTCTAAATTAATTTCCATTGTATTTCTGTTTTCTAGACAACATACAAACTGTATTGGGTGGTCACACGGCAAAGGATTTCACAAGGCGTCTGCTCATTCAGACCTTCACAAACTCCTTTGCCAGTTCTCTCAACTGGGCTGGGAAAGGGATGAAGACAGGACTAAAATCCACAAAAGTGCAAGACTGCATGTTCTGTAAATCATAATAGATTGAAATAAGGATAATTTTTCAACTGAAATTTAAGCAATGTGACACCCGAGGTTATGCGTTTGTGCTGAATATCACATGGTTGTGATGTTGCACTGTGATATTACTGTATGTACCATTACCAGTAGGACTTATAGGGATCCTTTCAAAAGAGACCACAACCATGCATGTACACCAAATGGTTCAAGAACAGCTTTCAACTTACTTTCAATATGCCCTGGTTTAGGCGTTTTGGGCGAATTTGATAGTATTATTCAGAGGTTAACAAAGTAACAACAGATATTTTTTTTTAATTTATTATCATTGGCAACACAATAATTCCCTTACTCCGCTAGACTGTTGTCAAGAAACACAAACATTAACCGACCAGAGTTACTTTGTATGTCTAGTGCATGTGTAGCCTGCCGAACTGAGACCCACACAGGACACAATTACTTTTCCCGGGTTCGTGTATTAACTGTTACTTTCGCCTCAAGGCCACCCCAAGAAATTATTTAAAACAAAATAATACAAAACAATATGGCAGTGGGCTTAGGACACTGACATTGAAAACAATATAAAGTCACGGAAACCCTGGCGCTAGCAGCCACATACGAATCCATAGACATCCATCCAAAAATAAATGATAAACACAAAACATAATCCAGTCACAACCCAGTTAGCAAAACAACGTTAAGACTAACAGGTGTAAATCAAACCTAACATATTAACATACATTTTAAACGGTATAACAATATTTACCTATATTTAACAAGGTTAACTCCGGCATCCACGAAGGTATGGAGGACCAAACCTGCCATATTTAAAAATGAATGAATGAATAAATAAATGTCCCCATCCATGCATTTAGACATAAATAAATGAATACATGTACTAATTAATGCACAATTGTCAATCAATATTACCTTATAATTTACATGTATTTATGTATTTATTTGTGTATTCATTTATCTATTCATTTATTTATTCATTCATTTATTCATTCATTTATTCATTCATTTATTAATTCATTTATTCATTCATTTATTCATTCATTAATTCCTGTATTTCTTCTTCTTAATATGTTAATGAGATGTGTCAATCAAAATAGGTAGGCGGTATTTGACACACCATTGGCTAATCGTTTTCCACGCTTTGTATTCGATTATGTAGCCTTACATCCATCCTTGCTGTCATGGACAACATAGCCTACATGGACAGGCTGGCCGACCTTGTTGAAAACAAAGATTTAATTCACCATATATGATATTTGGATAAACAAACATGTTATAAAGATTTTAATACGTTAGTTGTGGGCTATCACTTAACACCCAACTTCACTACGCTGACCGGCCAACCATGTGTTTACCCCGATAAAAACGTAAACATTTTAAAATAAAAAATCCTGATTGTTGATTGTCAAACCAACATATTTGTACTGTGTGTAAGAGCGAGATAGACAATCTGGCATATAGCCCCCAATCAAGCAGAAGAGAAATTTGTGAAGATTGACGACACAAAGTTAATCATCGAAGATGAAAAGTAGCTTAGTCCTAAATGGAGTTGTATACCCCATAGCACATATTTTACAAAGACTACGGCAACAAAAGCCAAACGTTGCCACGTTATATTGGGAATGGGATGCCGTTGCGACGGTTATTGTTGGAGCAACAAGTTGCCTAAATAGCCTGTAGCCTATGCCATGTTTATGTACATGTCAGCTTTACATGTAGAAAAGAAAATCTCAGAGAAGGTGAAAGGCTTGGTGACCAGCGTGGAGAAATGCGCGTCTAGTGTGAACAGCATCGCGCCATTCGTAGTATATTGTGGCGCTCCAGGGCGCTTCGCAGCCAGTGTGTCCCAGGCGTTAGCTAGATTGAATCTATGGCTCTGGATTGATTGCAATGTCTGAACATCAGTTTCCACGCCTACTGGCCTCCTCTCATTATCATATTGGGAACAATGAATGAATGAATGAATGAATAAATGAATGAATGAATGAATCAATCAATCAATAAATCAATACATAAATGAATACAAAATAAATAAATACATAAATGTAAAATATATGTAACTATTGATTGACAATTGTGCATTAATTAATATATATATTCGTTTATTTCTGTCTAAATGCATGGATGTGGACATTTATTTATTCATTCATTCATTTGTAAATATGGCAGGTTTGGTCCTCCATACGAAGGTCAGGCTTTCATGCTTGGCAGAAAAGAAAAAGAGTGAACAACTAAGATGCACAACGCTAACGCCTGGCTCGTCACACCGCCACCTAGTGACAGAAATAAATTAATCTAAATACCTTCAAGGTTTATGACAAAATATACACTGTATCTTCCCCACCCAGCTACAGATGTAAGGTCAGCTACTTTGTATAATTTGCATTAACTGGTATGTAACTAAGTCCCTTATCTGTTTCAGATGCTGTACGTTAGTTATTTCCTGGCGAAACTCATGCTGAGTTTTCTGACACCGTGAAGCGCTGGCTGCGGTATGCGCCAGAGCGAGACGGGGGGAAAGGACGAAAACGCGCTGGAGAGACAAATGAACCATAGGTCTACTTAAATAAAGTCTCCATTCTACAGACTATCAAACCATGTTTTTCTTTTTATTGTATAGCCTACTTCAATGGTAAATGAGTATGAGTATGTCCAGCTGTGCCAGTAGGCTATCGTAGCCTCGATAGGCTACAGCCAGTAGCTGAAACTAATGTAGCCGAGCCAGGCGTTAGCGTTGTGCATCTTAGTTGTATCATTGACATATTTAAAAATGTTACTTAAGACAGTTGAATCAAATACAGAATGTCTGAAAGGGGTGTATTTATGTAAATGTCCACATTGCCTCAATAAGTTTGTGTCACCAAATCGAATGTAATTTTGAATGATGGTTTTTCAAACCCAATAGGCTTTAAGATGACACCACCCTGAAGTACCCTGCAAAGTTTCACCTTGATATGTAAAAATATGACTGAATTACAACTGTTTGAGCTTGGACCAAATCTGACAATGCTTGCCATTGGAGAAACATCTTATTTTATTATCCAGTTAATGACTGAACATGGCAAGAGTCTAGATCTGGTAATGGCTCAATTGGCTAAGATGCTGTGCTGATAATCAAAGGATTGTAGTTTCAAAACCAGTCAGAGGCAAAAATAATTTTTTGGGGACAGAATGGTTTCTAGTGTTCCGGTCAATCCTCCGGTTGTAAAACATAGCAATGAGTGTTTATTTGAGCCCATAACAACACTCCGATCATCTGTTAAGCGAGACTGGGTAAACCACTGCAAAACAAGCCAGGTTTACAACAGTAGCAAGCTACTTGGAGTCTACGTATGGTAGTGTCAGATTTAGAACCGAATTAGCTCGAATGAAGTAAATTGATCATCAGACATCTCTCTGAAGTACCATAAACAATTTCACCTTGGTATGTCAAAATATGATTGAATTAGAGCTGTTTCAACATTGGCTGAATCTAACAACGCTTACCACAGAAAAAACAGCTTACTTTTTGTACAGTAACTGAACATGATAATATTCAGCACTGAGAATAGCTCAACGAGCTGGAACGATGACCTGCAAAGTATAAGGTCGTAGGTTTGAATCCAACCACACTGTTTGAGTCTGTCTTAAATTTGAATATATGTTTAGTTAAACAGGATGACATCGTTCTGAAGTACCATGCGCAATTTAACCTTGATATGTCAAAAGATCATTGAATTACAGCTGTTTAAACTTGTGCCGAATCAAACAATCCGTACTACAGAAGAAACGTCTTCCTTTTATTGTATAGTAACTGACGACATATTCTCATCCTTGAGGGTATGGAACGCCGAGTTAGTCAAAATTAAATCAATAAATAAATAGGTAAATAAATAGATAAATACATACATAAATAAATATGGCTATGGAATAAATTCTGAAATTAAAAAAAGATGGCAATAAATATATAAATATAGCATTATATAATTACATAGCTGAATCCATTTACCGAAATCAATAAATAAATACATTTATTTATTTCAAAATGACGTTTTTGTAAAGACAACATTTATTTATTTAATGGGACTTTTACACGCCACATTTATTTCACATGTATTTCCACGCCACATTTATTTCCACACTACATTTATTTCTGTGCTGTATTTATTTCAAATCTCACATGCAAACGAGAGGGGCGTGGTTATCGTCAGACCAACGCAGCAGATTGCTATGCTACCTGTATGGGGGTGACAGTGGAATCGCACTGCCGAACGGCATGGCTTGTCAGGATATATTATTTTGGCACAGATAGTAGATTTTGAAGAGGTACTTGGGCGGATAAGTGCTCTACAGAACATAGATATTGAAGTCTTAAATAGTTTGAGACTTATCGAGCACTGTTCGTGTGCAAGATGTACAGGTAGTGGGGGGTGATAAGTGCCAGGTAATGTTAGCTAACACAGCTAGCAACAAAGAAGACAATCACTGCCACCACCACTACATCGCTCTGCTATTATGTGGATAACTAGGTCGATAAGGCACCTGATTATAACGATCTAGCCTCACCATTATGCCATGCATTACCATTTAGTGAGACGAGACCTGAAGTGAAGCCAGACCATTCCAGACATTACCCATACCTTTGGATTTACAGTAGGCTACTGCTTCAAATTGAAGTCAAGTTTCTTAACGCTTTGTTATTATTGGCAATTTAAAGTTGCAACTAACCAAGACGTTTTAAGACCAAGACCCTTACGGTACACAATAACCAAACCCAGATATTAGGTACAGGTTTATGGAATTATTCAATATTAAATCAAACCACTACCACTGGACTCATTTTAATGGCCATTCAGTGACAAAACGGGTTTGGCTGTTCATATGTGCCAATACAGCACAACACTACTAGCTCTACAGTAGCTAGCTCTAGCTGAAATGGCCACACTGATGTCGTCCTTTTATTATTTTGTCAGCTAGCTAGCCGGATAGCCAGCCACTTGGCCTACAGTTGCCGACTTTGAGACCGGTGATAGCCAACATACCACCTACTAGTAGGAAGACATAGTGTTGTCAGTGATTGTTAGCTTTGCAGACGAGTTCCACGTCACACGAGCGAAAGCCATGTTTATAAAGGTAACTTCAGCGCAACCTCATAGCTATCAAAGATCAAGTCCCCACACGTAGGCTACTAAGTCACCGCCATCACTCCCATACAAAGGCAGAGACGACATAGACATTATGGGCAAAGCTTGTCTGCATTGTATGCTTTTCGGCAGTGCGATGCCACTGTCACCCCTATACAGGTAGCATAGCTATCTGCTGCGTTGGTCTGACAATAACCACACCCCTCTCATTTGCATGTGAGATGTGAAATAAATACAGCACTGAAATAAATGTGGAGTGGAAATAAATGTGGTGTGGAAATACATGTGGAAAAAAATGTGGTGCGTAAAAGTCTCAAAAAATAAATAAATGTGGCATTAGGAAATAAAAGTCCCATGAATTAAATACATGTTGTCTTTACAAAAACGTCATTTAAAAATAAATAAATGTATTTATTTATTGATTTCGGTAAATTTATTCAGCTTTATAATTATATAATGTTATATTTATATATTTATTACCATCTTTTTTTTATTTCAGAGTTTATTTCATAGCCGTATTTATTTATGTATGTATTTATCTATTCATTTACCTATTTATTTATTGATTTAATTTTGACTAACTCGGCGTTCCATATGAGGGTAGCTCAATGGGTTGAAACGGTGTCCTAGAAAGGTCACAGGTTCGAATCCAGACACAGTCTTTTGGCCTGTCATAATTTTGATTACTTGTTTAGTTGAACAGGCAGACATCCTTCTGAAATACCATGCGCAATTTCATGCAATTTCACCTTGAAATGTCAACCGTTGCTTAACCTTTGTCCCAAAGCTGACCAAAAACTAATACTCATATCATGCAGTCGGAACACAGCTAGATAATCAGTGTCAGCACCCTTGAGTACCCAGCATGCAGTGCGGAATGTCAAAAAACGCGAAGACTTGTGGAAAATAGTTTGGTTACAAAAGCCGTGCGAGGGATTTCAATTTTTGTGTTCGTTTAGTTAGATGTTTGTAATGTTATTGTTGGTTAGTTAATATAATCATGTTGGTCACCCTGATTGTGTATGTTGTGTAGTTTAATGGGATGAGACAATCGGCTGCTTTACTGTCAGAGGCTATTTTTGCAAGTAGCTGAATATGAGCGCTGCCCTAACCCAGTTGCCCACATGACTCTTCTTGGTTGTGCATTGAATGAGAGTCTGGAAAGAGATCAGCACAAGAAAAGTTCAATATCCTATAAAAAGTTAATACTCAGCTCTTGCTAATTATACAGTCTCAGCAGTTGATGAAAGCAGAGGGGCTAGAGAGACTGACATGTTACCTTATGCTCAGAGTTCAAATCCCCGTCCAGCCTATTATTGTAGGCCAAACATGAAGTAGTTTTGCTCTCCTGTTGTCAAGTCTCGATCTTCTACGGTGTACATGTTTATAATATTTTGCCATTTTGTGGAGGAACCTGCATCGCTGCTTGCAGCTATATTTTCATTAGAATTTGGATGGGTAGTTAATAACACATTATTCTGTGGTGTGGTGAACTTGAAACTCGTTTTTAATTCCACTTAACAGGATCTTTAATATTTTAGCAGCGCGACTTTTCGTCAGTTCTCCATTTAATTGAATGATATCCGCGGTAAACCGGAAGTGCCAATACAACGAAGCGCAAAAAGATGAAAAAAGTGGGCGGGGCGGAATAAGGTGAAAACAAAACCTGAGCTGAAAACGAAAGAGAAACTGTTCAACGTTTTAACTCCACATTTCAGTGCGACAAAGATTTCGCGCTTTGCACATGGTTACAGGAAATCATTTCACAAGTAGGTAAATAATGTAGGCTACTGAGAAGCAAATCATGGTATTTGCTTTACAGCATCTTTAAGACTGTTGTCTGTACACTCAACGTAAACATCAACATTGTTAATGGGCTTACTGTCTATTCACCTTATTCTGCCCCAAGCACTTTTTTCATATTTTTGCATTTGGGTTTACGTACTCGTAACATCGATCAAAATTGTATACAAAATACAAAACGTTTTAATAGACATACACGTTGACATGTGTAAAAAACGTTATATTATGCTACTCAAAGTCTCTGCTAATCTGCCGATACGATAGGGAGTTTCAGCCGGGCTAGCTAGCTCTTTACCACAAAACGAAGTTACGTAATGTGACTAGACTGAATTTGAAAGTACAAGCACCAACAACTTCAGCAACCTTGCACCATGGATAGTTTTTTTAAATTAACTTCACTGTACAAAATACAGCTATGTATCGTACAGGACTTGGTAAGCAGCCACACAAACGATTAGTTTCTCCTCCACCTTGAAACGTAGAAAGCTAGAAATGTTCACCATGGTTGCTACGTTACGAGAAACAAGAAAACACTCTGATTGGCCATCGCTAGCGAAAATCGCTCCTCATTTGCATAAAGTTGAGAAAATCTCAACTCGGTTGCGTCGCTACCCACAATGCACCACGCAAGCGATTCGCCAGGCTCGATAGAAAATGAATGGAAAACCTGTTGTCGCTCGCATCGCGTCGCTGCAGTGTGAACTCAGCGTTAGAAATTCTCTTTTAGTACCGTTATAAAGCGGAAAGAAGCTTAACCGGAAATGAGAAAACGCAGATGGCCGCGCTGTGGAAGAAATTTAGATTTCCTGTGTGCTTACATTATTCACTAATCAAGAGAACTAGTCATTGGATACTAGTTAGTATGTTCTCATGTAAGCTTGCTATTAATAAGAGTAGATTGTGTCTATGTGTCAGGGTTAATAGATGTTTGAGATCAGGAGAAAGAACTGGCTAAATGGTCCTTGTCATGACTACAAGGAGAGCTCTAACTATGAACTCTGTAGTTTGAGTGGTCATGTGTTGGGAGCTGTGAATCTCTTTCTCTGAGACTGTTGTAACGTCATTACTGCCTGACTGTCACTATCTATGTTTACATTCTTGTGCCCTATAAAAGATGGTCCTCTGTCCTTCAGAGCGGAGAGAGACTTGATTGAGACCTAAGCCTGGTGTTGTGTTGTCATTTATTGTCAGAGGTCTGGTTTTCTCTCCCAATCTGCAGATTGATAAATACTTATTAAAATTCAGAACTCAATTGAACTTAGTCAGTCCGTTTATGAAGAGACAGACAAAACACTTTCTTCATCAGCGCCCATCGTGACTTCTGGCATAAGGTGAATAGTAGCAGAGACTGTCTAATAGAGAGAGAACCGTCACTCTCTGGAAACTTCCGGGTTCTGAACTGGTTGCAGTTCCACTTAGTTCCATATGAGGGCGCTAACGGTTGAGTGCAGAATGAATGGAGGTATATGGTAGCCTGGCTGCCAGCCCAACTTGGCCCCGCCCACAAAAGAATTTGGTTGGGAAGTTGGGTCTGGAGGGGCTCGTATTGGGGACAAACTATATAAAACCAGGAGCTGGGTGGACCAATGAAATTGCCAGGGCGGGATTTATACGATGATGGACAGATGATCAACAGTAACGTAATCAACAATGTCACGAAAGAGCGCTTGGGTTGAATTCGTTTTCAACAAACAACATATTACGTTACGCTCTGATTGGTTGTAGGTCTATCCAATTGAGCGAAGAGGCATTTGTTTTACGAGTTCGGTTGAAACACTTTAAATATAATTGACGTCATAGACATTGTACGACCAGATATATTGTTTTACGGCAAAGCTCTGGTCACTTCCTTTTTTTCTCTCAAGCTATCAACAACACAGCTGACAGGTCAGGCTTTCCTTGTCAATAAACATGCTCGAAAGAGATTTGGGTCGCTAATGTTGTTGCTAATGTTGCTTATGCTCTGACATTCTGATTCTACTTCGGATACCATCAAGTGGGATCTCTGGTCGTAGTCAGTCTTTCACTAACCAATAAGCATTCATTAGCAGAATGCTAGCGTGTTATTGGCAACAACAACTCACCCTGTAAGAAACCGAAAGGACATGAGTGCTCGTTCATTCAATTTTTGACCTATAATCCATGTTGAACATATAAAAACTAAAATTAAATCTTAGATTTTTCAACGACAATCAGGTGAAAGAGACACATTTAGCAGTTTAGCTCCATATAGACTCCCATTCATTCTGCACTCGACCGCGATCACTCCTGGTGGAACTCCAACAACATTCAGTACAATGGGGCTTAATAGGGAGTGGCCAGGCTGTCCTTAAACGAGTAGCATGAACCTGCAGAGCCGGAGAGTAGGGGTGGGCGGATCGATCTAAAGTATCGATAGTATCGATACCAACATTGGTATCAGTATTGATTGATACTCCCGTGAAAAGATCGATACTTAAGTTTAAATGTATCTTATCTACATTCAGTACACAACTCCCTTTACATCAGTGCAAACACCGCTTCTCTAACTTCGCTCAAACTCACTATGCCCCTCCCCCGCCCCCCGGTGTGCACGTGCCGTACATGACTTATGGCCGACATATGCTTCTGCGTTTTTCGAAAAACTGACACATCGGAACGCCCTCGTCTCTGTGGAACGCCCTCTACGAGCTCTCCGTCAGCCCTCGGAGAGCCTCGTAGAGCTTGACGTGCACCTCCTGAATTTTGTAACTATCCGTCGTAATTTCGGAGAGCTCCGGAGACCTATGGAGACCCCCTTGGCTGTGATTGGTCAGTATTAAGAACCGCTTGCGTCAAGGGCAGGGGCGGGGTTGCCGTGATAAACAGGATGAACAGAATCGTTTGACCGCTATTGCTGTACGTTTTTACAATTCATATTTCAGCTAAACGGTACATGTAAATCAGCATCTGAATTCAAATGTGACAAGAAATGGGCAGTGTAGTTGCTGAAAATGTGCATATTTTATTGCTGAAAAGGTTAATTTGTAAATTTGCTCCGACTTTTTGGAAACCTAGGTAAATACACACTCGACGACGTCTTACAAAAAACCATTGCGCCACCTACTCTTCTGGCGGTGAATTGTTTTCAGCACCCACAGCCTACGGAGAACCATAAACCCAGTCTATCCATCCGTATCCGTGCGTATCCGTGCGCCCGCCCATCCGTAAACGGAGACGCAAGCATATTTCGGACTTCAGTCAGCAGCACACTGATGGCTGCACAATGGCAGAGAGAAAGAGAAGCTCAGCTTCTCAACTGATTAAAGGAAAAAATCATTAAAGCATCCAATGATCATGAAAATGCATATCAGAAGAATCAGAAATGTGTTCCATCGCCAAGTAAGTGTACACAAACAAGGAATTTACCTTGGTGGGCAGGTGGGTATACAATAAACATAAAACATAAGTGTTATAATAATTACATACTAATTTTCTATTTTCATTCAAATGTGCATATTGATGATGCATTGACTTCATAAAGTATAAGGCATTACTTTCCCCTACATAGAAGTAGATCAGCTGCTTTTCAAAGTAAAAAGTATTGGTATTGGTATCGGCAATACTGGCTCTGTATTTACTTGGTATCGATCGATATCAAATTTTGCAGTAGCGCCCACCTACCGGAGAGCTGCAGTTTCAGGACCGCAGTTCTAGGACCCTCGTTTTATCTGACATAACCATGGGCCGGAACAAGATAATCAATATTTTCCTGCAGTAGTGAATGTAGGTTACAGCTCGACATTAAATTATACAAGAAGAAGAGGGAGTGATGTAGGCTAGCTTGTTTCATAAAATGGACGAGAATCAGAGTGTAAGTAGTCAATTTGAAGCAAGGTGAAGTTAGTTTCATATTCGACATTCAACATTCGTCTTACATTCGGAAGACGCTACTTTGCAGAGTTGAGTTAGGGACCGGGTGAAAATTACCCATACAATTTGGAAACATTATGACATTTTAAATATTTTTATGACTATAAAACCTCAAACAAACATCAGAGTATTCCAACAATGTCTGGTATACTTCCAAAGCCTTTACTTTTTCAATAAAACTTTTTTTTCTTTTTCAAATTTGTTTTTAATATCTTTTTCAAATTTGTTTCAAAAAATCTCAAATACACACCAGATTATTCTAATAATAACTGGCCTACTTCAACACCCTTTAGTTTTTCAATAATGTTTTCTTAAAAATGATATAAAATCGCTAATCTCTGAAAATAGCATGAAATCTTCGCTAATCTCAATATATTTTTCAAACTTGTTTAGAAAAATCTCAAATACACACCAGATTATTCTAATAATGTCTGTCCTACTTCCACACCCTTTACATTTTTTATAAAGAAAAAAAAAAACGATAGAAAATCGCTAATCTCTGAATATAGCATGAAATCTTCGCTAATCTCAATATTTTTTCAAACTTGTTTAAAAAAATCTCAAATACACACCAGATTATTCTAATAATGTCTGGCCTACTTCCACACCCTTTACCTTTTCAATAATGTTTTTAAAAGAATGATAGGAAATCGCTAATCTTATTGGGCCTCATTTACCAAATGTTCTTACAAACAAATTTGTTCTCAAACCCCACTTACGCAGTTTTCACGAAGATTCTGGTATTCACCAATGTTTTCTTATTTTAGATTTGTTCTTAGGTAAGAACAGAATTTACGCACACCAAAGAGCACTCTTACGCACAATTATGAGCTGACATGTTTGCGCAAAATAAATAGTTATACCTTTTTCGTCCGTTCTAATTTAAAATTTAGTATTTCTCTCCTTTATAATTTTCCAACTAATAATTTCATAATTTTACACTTTTTTTGTTTGTTTGTTTTAATAATTACAGACTCCACTTAAACTTCTGCTCATTTGTAATGCACTTGGAATTTCCATTGTGTATGAATTGTGCTAGGCCTATATAAATACAGTATTTTACAATCGCTATGAACGTTTTTTCAATACCTTTAACAAGATTCCTAAACTCTTAACACAGTTAGCACAACATCCGTCTGTGTTGGCTGTACAATTAACACATTTCTTGTTGCTTTGACACAAAATGCATGGAGTAAACACACATTTAAAATGCTTGGCCTTCTTTTACACACAAGTTTAACCAAGACCAAAACAATCGATTTTTACTGCCCAATTTACCAATGCTTTCACACTGTCAGCAAAACAGATAACATCATGTTCAAAACCTAAATTATTGGCTAAAGTCAAAGTGAACAGCTGTTTATATTGTGAATTGAAACAGAAATATATTCCGTACACTAGGACTACACCACACAATGGTATTTATTGCTGCTGCAAAATGTTGCAGATCGTTTCCTGAGGAGGGATCACATCTTCCTTGACCATACCGATTTATTTGCAGAGAGCGACGAGTTGGTTACCTGTTGGAACGCTTTCGGCTACCAAGAGCAGTCCTCATGGATATTTGTAACAGTCAAAAAAACAGTCAGTTTTTTTGCTTAAGAATTCAGATTTAAGTTAAACCATTTATTTTTTTTCTTCATCAGTTCTGCGCACTTCTCCAGATACAGCATTCACTGCATGAGTAATTGCATACCATGCATCGGTTTTGTTTACTGATTTGTATCCACAGCCGACACTATTACGTAAATATGATGTGTCGTTTGTCGCTAACTTCCTGCAGCTGTACCTCCACTTCAGAATTATTATTAAGTTTTTCTGTCTTTTGTCGAGGCCTCCACCGTCTTTACCACGTCGTTTTGACATTTCTCTGAGTGTGCACACGGCCCTGCCATATCATGCCCTTTTATGGGAATTAACGGGGCGTTTACCTATGCTAAATAGGAGCAACGGGGCACGAGCTTTCAACTTACAAAATATTGGGATTCATCATTCTAAGAACACACCTCCGAACAATTCTGCTGTTTAAGAACGCTTCATGAATCACACCTAGATTTTTCTTAGGAACTTTCTTAAGAACAAATTTAAGAAATAACTTAGGAAGATATTGGTGAATGAGGCCCACTATTATTAAGATTATTCGAATAATCTGGTGTATATTGGTCCACCTTGCTTGGACCAATCATCACCTCCCATGGCTTCTCCTACCACCGCTACGCTGATGACACGCAGCTGTACCTGTCGTTCCCCCCGACTGATCCGAGGATCTCAGCTAGGATCGAGGCCTGTCTTACAGACATCTCCACCACCTCCAACTGAACCTCACCAAAACAGAACTCCTCATCATCCCGGCCAAACCCTCCATCTCCCACAATCTCTCAATCACCCTGGGATCGGCTACGGTGACCCCTTCATCCTCGGCCAGGAACCTCGGGGTGACCATGGATGACGAGCTTTCCCTCACTGCCCACATTGCTGCGATCTCCCGGTCATGTAGATTCACCCTCTACATCCGGGTAGATCAGTAGATACCTGTCTGAGCATTCCACCCAGCTGCTAGTCCAAGCACTTGTCCTCTCAAAGTTGGACTACTGCAACTCGCTGCTCGTCGGTCTCCCAGCTTGCGCCACCTGCCCTCTCCAGAGGATTCAGAATGCGGCAGCCCGTCTGGTCTTCAATCTACCCAGACGCTCTCATGTTATCCCGCTCCTCATCTCCCTCCACTGGCTGCCCATCATGGCCCGTATCAGATTCAATACTCTGGTACTGACCCTCCGAGCAGTGAACGGGACTGCACCCAACTATACCAAGTCTCTCCTCCAGCCTTACACCCCCACCTGCCACCTACGGTCTTCTTCTGACAACCGTCTAGTGGTCCTACCCAGTGTTGAGTGTAAAACGTTACTAAGTAACGCGTTACTGTAATTAAATTACTTATCCACTGAAAAAGCAAAGTAAGGGATTACTGTTCATTTTTAGGTAATTTAATTACAGTTACTTGTAATGTACTTGCGCTACATACTGTAAATAGTCAAACAGTTCTGTATAAATCAATATTGAATTAAAAGCTAAATGTATCGTTTTAGGGTGAAAGAGAACGCTGCCTCTTTAAAATCGTTAGCTGTAGTGCAGTTGCACGGGAGACGCGAGTTTTTACTGCATAAGCGCGGGCTCTAGCTGTTTGAAGTGGAATATTTCGGACTCGGCTGCAGCAAGAAGCTCTAGATGTTTTACCAAATGGAAATATTCCAAGTACTTTACCTTTTTGTCACAGCTTAACAAGAATATTAATGTATAGTTCAAGCATATTTCCTGGGGAGAAAAAACGATATGCGGCTGCGGCTAGCACAAGTAACCTACTGAAGCACCTGACAAGGCAGCATCAACAAACAGTTTTGAGTGATCCATGTTCATCATGAAAGTTTGCACAGACTAGGAATTGACTTTGGCATCGACAGATAACACCTCAGCAACACCTGTTTAGCAGGCAAAACTTGATTTTACATCGCCAGTGCAGAAAGTGTCTGAAGGTGAGCTTAAAACAAATATTGCAAACTAGATTGCAGGAAGAGATGCTACTGCTGCGTACTGTAGAATCCTGTGATGTCATGTTTAACTTAAAGTTAAGCTTTTGTGTTATGCACATATTGTTTGGTAACTAAAGATGAAAGAAGGTTACATTTGGTTAGAAGTTACACGTGTTACTAAAATGTTAAGTATTAGTAGGCTATGTTTTAAAAAGCTAAAAGGCTAAACTGTTCCAAGTTTGACTTGTATGTAATTATTGAAAGACTTTCCTTTCTGTTGTCTATCCAGTCAAGGTTTTTAGGATTGTAAGAAGTAGGCTAATGCATTACATTACTTATTGAGTTATTAAATTACTTTTCAGACAGAGTAATTACAAAATTAATTTAACTACAATATTGAAGTAATTAGTAATAAATTTCATTTTTTTAAGTAACTTACCCAACACTGGTCCTACCGCTCAAGAGCGCCCGGTCCCAACACAAACTTTTCTCCTGTCTGGCCCCCCAATGGTGGAATCAGCTCCCCACCTCCATCAGGGACACTGACTGTCTCCCCACCTTCAAGAAAAGGCTCAAGACACACTTGTTCCGGGAGTACAATGGCACTTAGGAATGCTTGGCTGGACCTGATGTTAGTTTCCTCCAGGTTCATAATGACTCTTATTGAGAGACTTGTTGCTCTTGTTGGCTAGTTATAACAGATTTAAACTTTTTGTACTTGCTGCAAAATACTTTATTGTTGATTGTTCTTCTACAGGTACACTCTTGCACTTTTTGGGTTTCATGCTGTTTAATTGTACTTGTACTTTTTTGAGTTTCATGTTGTTTAATTGTCACTTGTTTAATTGCATGCTCTTATGGTCTTCCATTTGGCACTTATTTGGTTTTTCACAATGTATGCTTCATGTTTTGGCTGCTTGCAATGTTTGGGGCTACCTCGTTGTCATCATCAGTGACTTATGTTCTTTTGTAAAGCTCTCTCTTGGAAGTCGCTTTGGATAAAGGCGTCTGCTACATGCATAAATGTAAATGTAACAAATCTCAAATATACACCAGATTATTTTAATAATGTCTGACCTACTGACTACTTAAAAAAAAAAAAAAAAAAAAGGTTTATCTCTACAAACAGCACTAAAGCTGTGCTAAACTAAATTCTGACCAATGGTCACACAGCTGCAGGTCAACCAGGAGCTAGTCTGTGGTTTGATTGTGACAGTATAACCAATGTGTATTTTCACCAATATGCTTTCCACCAAATGCATCAGAGGACAGCCAGGGAGATGGACAGGAAGGGACCAGGAACTCTGTCTGGTCCGTCATAGGAGACCAAAGTCCACTTGGGGACTAGGTCCAACATTGTCACACCAGCAACCAGGCCGATGTTGACAGCTCAACCCCCCCACACCACACCACAGGGGAGGTTAGATGGGCAACAGAGAGAAGAAAGTATAATTAGAGAATACAAAGCGAAAAATAACAGTTACAATAACAGTATGGGTGAGGTCCCCACCAGTCAAGTGTGATTTAGTGCAGTAGTTAAGCAAACTAAACATCAAATTTTTTGATGTAGCCCTAAACGCCAAGACAGCACCAGCCACCCAAGATTAGAAAATGCAGTATGTTCAAGGGAAGAGAAACTGCATACACAAATGCTCAGTAACCTGATATATTTGTTGGAGTTCGGTGAGAGGGTCGCCTCCCTACGCCTATAGGTTGTGGGGGGGACTGACTGTTCTGACTGTTCTCTGTGCATATTGACCGAACAGAAGATTGGAGTATTTTGCCTTTTTAGGGCCCCAGTGGGGGACTCCATAGTGCTGCTGGGAGACTTCAACGAGTATGTGGAAAATGACAGGGACACCCGGAGAGGCATAATTGGGCGGAAAGGCCGAATGGGTGTTTGTTGTTGTATTTCTGTGCTAGTCATGGATTATCTATAGCAAACACCATGGTTGAACATAAGGATGCTCATAAGTGTACGTGGTACCAGAGCACCCTAGGACGAAGGTCGATGATTGATTTTGTAATCATGTCTTCCCCACCCGGGGTAGGGAATAAGTACCCCAAGTGAAGGACTTCAAGTACCTCTGTGTCTTGTTCGCGAGTGAGGGGGAGCATGTAGCGGGAGGTTGGCCGGAGAATCGGTGCAGCGGTGCAAAGCTCTCAATCTACCGGTCAAGTTTAGTTCCTACCCTCACCTATGGTCATAAAGGTTGGGTCATGAACAAAAGAACTAGGTCGTGAGTACAAGTGGTTGAAATGGGTTTCCTCAGGAGGGTGGCTGGTGTCTCCCGTAGAGATAGGGTGAGGTGCTCAGTCATCCGTGAGGAGCTGGGAGTAGAGCCACTGCTCATTTGCGTCAAAATGGGCCAGTTGAGGTGGTTTGGGCACCTGGTAAGGACACTGGTATGTAAAGGGTGTGGAAGTAGGCAAAGTGTTATTAGAATAATCTGGTCTATATTTGAGATTTTTCAGTACAAATTTGAAAAGATTATTGCAATTAGCAAGGATTTCATGCTATTTTCAGAGATTAGCGATTTTCTATCATTTTCTTTTTAACTTTATTGAAAATATTAAGGGTGTGGAAGCATACTAGACATTATTAGTATAATCTGGTGTATATTTGAGATTTTTCAACACACGTTTGAAAAAGATATTGAGATTAGTGAAGATGTTATGCTATTTTCAGAGAAGAGCAATTTTCTATCATTTTTTAAAACGTTTTATTGAAAAAGTAAAGGGTGTGGAAGTATGCCAGACATTATTAGAGTAATCTGATGTGTATTTGAGATTATTTAAGCAAGTTTGAAAAAGATATTGAGATTAGCAAGCATTTCATGCTATTTTCAGAGATTAGCGATTTTCTATCATTTGTTTAAAAAAAAAATATTGAAAAAGTAAAGAGTGTGGAAGTAGGCCAGACATTATTAGAATAATCTGGTGTGTATTTGAGATTTTTTGACACAAATTTGAAAAATATATTGAGATTAGCGAGGATTTCATGCTATTTTCAGCGATTTTCTATCATTTTTTTTTTACTTTATTGAAAATGTAAAGGGTGTGGAAGTAGGCCAGACATTATTAGAATAATCTGGTGTGTATTTGAGATTTTTTGAAACAAGTTTGAAAAAGATATTGAGATTAGCAAATATTTTGTGCTGTTTTCAGAGATTAGCGATTTTCTATCATTCTTTTAAAATTATTATTGAAAAAGTAAAGGGTGTGAAAGTAGGTCAGACATTATTACAATAATCTAGTGTATATTTTTGATTTTTTGACACAAATTTGAAAAAGACATTGAGATTAGCGAGGATTTCATGCTATTTTCAGAGATAAGCGATTTTCTATCATTCTTTTAAAAACATTATTGAAAAACTAAAGGGTGTGGAAGTAGGCCAGGTATTATTAGAATAATCTGGTGTGTATTTGAGATTTTTTGAAACAAATTTGAAAAAGATATGAAAAACTAATTTGAAAAAGAAAAAAAAGTTTTATTGAAAAAGTAAAGGCTTTGGAAGTATACCAGACATTGTTGGAATACTCTGATGTTTGTTTGAGGTTATATAGTCATAAAAATATTAAAAATGTCATAATGTTTCCAAATTGTATGGGTAATTTTCACCCGGTCCCTAACTCAACGCTGCAAAGTAGCGTCTTCCGAATGTGAGACGAATGTCGAATGTCGAATATGAAACTAACTTCACCTCGCTTCAAATTAACTACTTACACTCTGATTCTCGTCCATCTTATGAAACAAGCTAGCCTACATCACTCCCTCTTCTTCTTGTTATAATTTAATGTCGAGCTGTAAAATATAGATATCGCTGGAATACTCTGCTGTTTGTTTGAGGTTTTATAGTCATACAAATATTATTGTCATCATTTTTCAAAATTGTATGGGTAATTTTCACCCGGTCCCTAACTCGACGCTGCAAAGTAGCGTATTATGAATGTGAGATGAATGTTGAATGTCGAATATGAAACTAACTTCACCTCGGTTTAATTTGAATCGTGTGGTTATGTATAAAACAATTCTGCTGTCTTGAATTGGACAATAAAGTTATCGTTAGCTAGCTAACTTCAAGTTTGCTGTCGAAATCATTTCACGACACCGGAGTGGTTTGATACATAACCACACGTGATTCACATTACCTACTTTTACCTATGATCTACACTGATTGCTAAACATACAACTAAAAACCAAGTTGAATACAGAAAGTACTGTTTGTGCGGAATACTTCTTTGGTCGCACTCTTTTTGATCTTTTGGTGGTCGCGAAAATCTAGAAATCCTTCAAGATGTTGCTCTCAAGAGTGGTTGATGGGGTGGAGGGAATGATGAAGAGTTGGATGGAGCGATGCAGGTGTATTTGGGGGAGGGGTGGGTGGATGTGATACTGCGATTGTTATTGTGTTTATATATTTATATATATATTAAATATATCCATATCTGAATTAACAAATTCCGTAGTTTTTCTTGTTTCTTGCCTCTCCCAAACCATTCAAATAGCCTATCTTGTTGCGATCTAGTGACACGTACTTCGGTAAAGTTGGCATGACATTCACAGATTCAAACTTCCGGGATCAATTACTCTATAGCGAAATTTTATTAAATCACAAATAACGCATATTTCGTACTGTAGTAAGGTAAACAACGAGCTACAAAGTCATTTTCATCAAAACGAACCGTCCTGCAACCTGAAGAAATAACATTGGTCTCTACGAGCAGCCGTCTAAAAATGTCAACAGCGAAAAGAGATACAGCAAAAATATGTATTAATTTAATGTTTAAACAAGGTAGTATTTCCAAACGGTCCTCAATTATGACTTGTCTCCTGCTTGTTGTACTACAGCACTTACTTTTCAAAAATAAGCATAATCCTAAATTTGGGGAATATTTTTTGTTAAAAGTTTAATCGTTTTATCATTAAATACAGTTGTGTCTTTAAACTTTCCTCACACCTAAATAGTCCTATGATGGTTGTACTACAGCACTTACTTTTCAAAAATAAGCATAATACAATTTTTGGGGAATATTTTTTTGCCAAAAACTTTTAATAGTTTTATCATTAAATACAGTTGTGTCTTTAAACTTTCCTCACACATAATTACTCTTCTGCTGGTTGTACTACACCACTTACATTTCAAAAATAGGCATAATCCTATTTTGGGGGAATATTTTTTGCCAAAAACCTTCAATAGTTTAATCATTAAATACAGTTGTGTCTTTAAACTTTCCTCACACATAAATCGTATCATGGTGGTTGTACTGCAGCACTTATTTTTCAAAAAAAGGCATATGCATAATTTTAGGGAATATTTATTGCTAAAAACATGTAATACTTTAATAATTACAAAGAGTCCTTTCTCCAAAAATAATCCACACACAATTAGTCTCGATCAGCAAGGTCTTCTTCAAGCAGATAAAAACATTTCCTTGTAATGAGAAACAAACTATTTCATTGGTGTCAAATAGCAATAGTCCCTGAAGTTTAGTATTATTTGTGTACGCAGTGTATTTTTGCCTGGATGTGCACACATTGAAAGTTCAAGTTCAAGTCTTTGTCAGAGGCACAGAACAACAGAGGGTCAGACTGGGCACTGACATTCGTACGACAAGACAACGCGAAGCAACCTGGAATAACATAACATACACAAGTACACAGAACATAGATCATCTATAATAAGATGAAATATAGTAAACCTCCTAATATACAACAATATACAATATTCAATACACTATACTAAACCTCTAAATACACATAATACACGTAACCTATACTAACCTTAAAAACCTAAACTAACCTAATCTGAATCAGAAAGGGATTTATTCGCCCTGAAAGTTTGCATAAACAAGGAATTTGCTTTGGCAGGAAGGTGCATACAATAAACATATAGGAATCTTAAATTTAAATGTGGTGTAACTAAACTAAAGGTACATAAACTAGCAATACTAAGTGGAATAGAATTAAAATAAAATATACAATAAAATATAAGTTGCTGTAATTTACAATATAAAATACAAATATTACAGGAGATACAAATGGTACAGATACAGTATTGTTATGTAGTGCAAAATACAAATTGTTTTAAGACATGAAGTCATTAAAGTCAGTTTGAACGCCTTGTTGAGGAGGCCAACAGCGGAAGGGAAGAAACTGTTCTTGTGGCGTGAGGTTTTAGTCCTGATGCACCGCAGCCTTCTGCCGGAGGGGAGTGACTGAAACAGGGAGTGTCCAGGGTGGGAGGAGTCGGCCACAGTCTTCTTCGGTCGGCTCAGGGTCCTCGAGGTGTGCAGGTCCTTGAGGGAAGGCAGATTGCAGCCAATCACCATCTCCGCAGTGCGGATGATACGCTGCAGCCTGGTCTTGTCCTTGGTAGTGGCAGCAGCTTACCAGATGGTGATGGAGGAGGTGAGGATGGACTCAATGATGGCTGTGTAAAAGTGCACCATCATTGTCTTTGGCAGATTGAATTTCTTCAGCTGCTACAGGAAGTACATCCACTGTTGTGCTTTCTTGGTGAGGAAGATGATGTTCAGTTCCACTTGAGGAGACCTGGTCGAGGATAGTGCCCAGGAAGCGGAAGGACTCCACAGTGTTGACTGGGGAATCACACAGGGTGATGAGGGTGAGTGAGGCTGTGTTCTTCCTGAAGTCAACAACCATCTCCACTGTCTTGAGAGCATTGAGCTCTAGGTTGTTCTGGCTGCACCAGGTCACCAGGTTGTCCGCTTCCCACCTATAATCATACTCGTCTCCACTAGAGATGAGCCCATAAGGGTGGTGTTGTCCGCAAACTTGAGGAGTTTGACAGAAGGATGACTGGAGGTGCAGCTGTTGGTGTACAGGGAGAAGAGCAGAGGCGAAAGGACACAGCCCTGAGGAGATTGGGTGCTGATGGACCGGGAGTCAGAGACTTGTGTTCCCAGCTTAACGCACTGCTTCCTGTCAGACAGGAAGTCTGTGATCCAACTGCAGGTGGAATCAGGCACGTTCAGCTGGGAAAGCTGGGATGATGGTATTGAAGGCAAAGCTGAAGTCCACAAACAGGATCCTGGCGTAGGATGCTGGGGAGTCCAGGTGCTGTAGGGTGAAGTGGAGGGCCATGTTAACTGCATCATCCACAGACCTGTTGGCTCTGTAGGAAAACTGCAGGGGATCCAGTAGAGGGTCTGTGATGGATTTAAGGTATGCCAGCACCAGGCGCTTGAAAGACTTCATTACCACAGAGGTTTGGGCGACGGGTCTGTTGTCATTAAGTCCTGTTGGCCTTGGCTTTTTGGGCACAGGGATGATGGTGGGGGACTTGAGACAGGCTGGCACATGGCATGTCTCCAGGGAGGTGTTAAAGATGTAGGTGAACACCAGAGACAGCTGGTCAGCGCAGTTCTTGAGGGTGGCTGGAAAGACAGTCCGGCCCAGCTGCTTTGCAGGGTTCTGTCTCTTGAACATTTTGCTCACTTCTCTCTCCTGAATGGAGAGAGTCGTCACTGTAGAGGGGGGAGGGCGGAGGCCGCACGGGTGGAAAGGGGTTGTTCAGGACAGTCCAATTGTCTTTCAAATCTACAGTAGAACTCATTCAGGTTGTTGGCCAGGCGGGAGTCATTAGTGGAAAGGGGGGCTTTGGGCTTGAAGATGGTAATCTGCCTGAGTCCTCTCCAGACAGAAGCAGAGTCGTTAGCAGAGAATTGATGTTCTAGTCTCTCTCAGTACAGTCGTTTAGCCTCTCTTACCGCCTTGCTAAACCTGTTCTTAAGACAAGTGAAGTACAGTACTGCCCTACAAAGGCAAAAGACCGTAACTCGCCGAAGTGTAGAACTGAGAAAAACGGATTCAAAGTTTTTGCATTTTCAAGTAGTTGTCGTGCCAAATGTATTTTAGGTAGGACACTAGAAATCTAGCAGTTTGATGTTTTAGTGATTACACATTATCTAAATTAGAAATAAATAAATAAATTAATCTTAAACTGCACTTTTGACCCCTATTTTGAAGTTACAGTCGTATACTATAGTCTATAGTAAGTGGACATGCGAAGGCAAAATACAGTAACTTCCGTTTCTTCGCTCACTTAGTTGCTTATCACGATATAAACTCTGTATATTATAAGCCAATGTAACATACACGTGGATACCTGTCACAAGACTCACAAGACAAGAGTGTTTTTGATTGAACTGCCAGGGTAGGATACTTACAAATGACTCATGTTTGTGATGTTTTGTGTTGAATGCCAGCCAGTAGGCTAGGCTAATGCTAGATGTGTTTGTTGTTGCTAGGTTACGTATTAGTTAAAGTGAACCGCGTAACTCCATTTGAACGTTTTTGAGTGCCGCAAAACAAAGGCAAAGAACCTTATCTGATGTTACGGCATTCTGCATTGGCTTTCTAATGCCAAAGCAGGCATTTGGAAGTTACGGTTAAGACAAAAACCTATTTTCTCTGAAAAACAGACGAGTTAATTTAAGATATTTGGCCACATGATAAAGCAGACCTTAACTGTTCCGAAAATGAAAAAAAAATCATTTTCGACAAAATTGAAGTTACGGTCTTTTGCCTTTGCACGGCAGAGTAGTGCAATGTTGCTGATAGTGCAACCAGTAGCTGAAAGTGACAGTGTGTAAAGTGACTGGTGAGAAGTGTATCAGTTTCCATATCAATATCTATTTGAAGCCTGATGGCCCTTGGAAAGAAACTGTTGTCCAGTCTGCGTGTGCGAGACCAAATGCTTCGGTATCACCTGCCAGAAGGCAATGGGGTAAAAAGACGGAAGGATGGGTGGTAACAGTCTCTTAGAGTCCTGCCAGCTCTTTTGAGGCATTGTGTGTGATACATGTCCTGTAGGGTTAGGAGCTTCCTGCCGATGATGAACTCATCAGAATGGCTTTGTCAACCAACAACAAACCACCTATGTGTGAAGTCAATTTGGAGACATTATTCTACATAATTATTCAATTATTCAGTATTTTTTTTTACAATAAATGTCCCCCCCAAATGATACACATACTTTTTGTTTTAAGTTAAGTGATGTAGTAACACCAGCAGGGGGGCTTTTATGTGTGGAGTATTTTTGGATACATGACGCTTTGTAATTATGACAAAACTTTTGGGAAAAAATATTCCCCAAAATTAAGATTATGCCTATTTTTGAAAAGTAAGTGCTGTAGTACAACCATCAGGAGACTATTTATGTGTGTGGCAAGTTTAAAATCAGAACTGTTTTTAATTATAAAAATATTGAACGTTTTTGGCAAAACATATTCCCCAAAATTGGAATTATGCTTATTTTTGAAAAGTAAGTGCTCTAGTACAACCACCATAATACGATTTTATGTTAGAGGACATTTTAAAGACACAACTATATTTAATGATAAAACTATTAAAGGTTTTTGGCAAAAAATATTCCCCAAGATTTGAATTATGCTTATTTTTTTAAAGTAAGTGCTGTGGTACAACCACCATAATACGATTTATGTGTGAGGAAAGTTTAAAGACACAACTGTATTTAATGCTAAAACTATTAAACGTTTTTGGCAAATAATATTTTTTTTAAATAGGATTGTGCCTATTTTTGAAATTTAAGTGCTGTAGTAAAACCAACATAAGCCTTTTTATGTGTAAGGAAAGTTTAAAGACAGCTATATTTAATTATAAAACTATTAAATGTTTTTTGCTAAAAAATATTCCCCAAAATGAGGATTATGCTTCTCTTTGAAAAGTAAGTGCTGTAGTACAACCAAAACAAGCCTTTTTATGTGTGAAGAAAGTTTAAATACACAACTTTATTTAATGATAAAGCTATTAAATGTTTTTTGCAAAAGAATATTCCCCAAAGTGAGGATTATGCTTATTTTTGAAAAGTAAGTGCTGTAGTACAACCATCATAGGACTATTTATGTGTGAGGAAAGTTTAAAGACACAACTTTATTTAATGATAAAACTTTTAAACGTTTTTGGCAAAAAATATTCCCCAAATTTAGGATTTGCTTATTTTTTTTATTAAAGTATTGTAGTACAACCAGCAGAAGAATAGTTATGTGTGAGTAAAGTTTAAAGACACAACTGTATTTAATGATAAAACTATTAAACTTTTAACAAAACATATTCCCCAAATTTAGGATTATGCTTATTTTTGAAAAGTAAGTGCTGTAGTACAACAAGCAGGAGATAATAATTGAGGTACGTTTGGAAATACTACGTTTGGAAATACTACCTTGTTTAAACATTAAATTAATAAAAAAAATTGTTGGATCTCTTTTCGCTGTTGTCGTTTGTAGACGGTCCCTAAGCGCTCGTCTTACTGCCGGCTGCTCGTAGAGACTACTGAGATTTTATTTCTTCAGGTTGTAGGACGGCTCGTTTTGATGAAAATGACTTTGTAGCTCGTTGTTTACCTTACTACAGTACGAAATATGCGTTATTTGTGATTTAATAACATTTTGCTATAGAGTAATTGATCCCGGAAGTTTGAATCTGTGAATGTCATGCCAAGGGTCCTAGAACTGCGGTCCTGAAACTGCGATCCTGAAACTGCAGCTCTCCGGCTCTGCAGGTTCAAGCTCTAATAAAACGCATACCGCGAGTCGGCCTATCAGATTCAGCATCTTTTAGACATGGGCCTTTTGTTCCAGGTTTAGTCTTGTCAAATATCTCCACCTAGCGATAGACTCCCGCCGTCTTGCGACCTATATACCTAAAACTACAAATACCATAATTATTAGGAGTAAGGAGTAAGCAGTCATGCGGGTGGAAATAGAGCTGTGCATCCGCTGTGGTGCAAGAACAAGAAAGTTCGAGGAAAGATGCATGAAGAGAATGACAACAAAGAATGTTCTTCAAAAGATACTCGGATTATGTGCTGTAAATCCGTGGATGTGGCTGAAGTTGAAGCAGCAAAGGACCAAGCCCCGAAATTATGCGGTTATTTAAATAAACTTGCTGGAAAGGGGCCTTTAAGGGGATACAAACCCAGGTGGTTCGTTTATGATCCCAGGAAGTGTTATTTGTATTACTTTAAGACTCCTCAGGACGCCCTGCCTCTGGGACATATAGAGATAGCCGATGCGTGCTTTAGATATGATGTTGAGGGGGATGAAGGGCAGTTTGAGATCCGGACCTCGGGGAAGGAATTTCTTCTCAAGGTAATTATTTGAGTGTTAAATGCATTCATTGTTTGATATGAGTTCAACAACAAAAACATCTGACCTAGTTTGCATTTAAAATTAAAACCACTTATTTATGTTTCTCAAATGAACAATTAGCTTGTAAATGTTGTGCGGCACCCGCAAGCATTAGCCTAGCCTACTACATAATGTCATCTATGATTCATTCTGATTGACCAATTTTATAGTCATAAATTGAAAACTAAATGTAATTATTGTTTGTAGTAATAGTTTACGTTAGATATTGGCTATTATATCGTTAGTTGGTCTTCCCTAACATATTAGCCTAGGCCTACTACAAAAACAAATGTGGGCAAATTCTGTGTTCTACAGCACAGAACAAAATGACATGGTAGAATCTGATCATATGCTGATCTCAGTTTCTGTTAAAGGCAGGTGGTTTCGCCAAGATGTTTCAGGAAGTGTAATAATGTCTGGCTGGTTACACTCTTTGCAAATACTCCAGCCTGCTTCTTCAAAGATTGTTTATTGGTAGTTTTCTCCTAGAATACGCGTTTTAGGGTTAATATGTAACTCAAAAACCAGAGCTGAGAGACACAATTCTGAATCCTAACGTGTTGTTTTTCATGGCTGATTCTTTGGAGTTCACTACAATATCTGACTGGAAATACTTGTAGATACTGTCTTAAACAATACAACATCAAGATCAACTCTGCTTACCAAGATGCATTATTTGTTGTGTCATGACAGACAATGGAGCATATATGTTTATGTCCAGGCCCCTAACAGGCAGGTGATGCATTACTGGCTCCAGCAGCTCCAGCAGAAACGCTGGGAGTTCAGTAACACCAGGGGATCTGGCCAGAGAGACAGCTGGAGCTCTCCAACCCTGCTCTACCCACACACGGGCCTGGTAGCCAAAGATACAGGTAACCATGGAGTACACCCATCAACACACACACTTGCATATAATCACATAAACACAAACACATGCACAAGTAAGTCGTAGGAAACATCAACAAGTAAACATCACTAACTGTTTGGGTTGGGTTCAATGTTTACACAAGGTTTTTGCATATTGGTAATTTTTTATTACAGAACCTGTGTCAATTATTAATCTGATTTGTAATATCATGCAAACATTCATTTGTTTCTGACATTATGAATAGCAACAGGCATTCTCTCTCTAATATTTACCTGGTGTATGTCAATAAATCATATGAAATATTATGTTTTAATACAAAAACAATTGTCTGACAAAGGGCCATGCTTCCTCTCTTCTACATTTCCTGATGTTTAATGAGCAATCAGTGTTTTAGACCTTTTTTTATTTTGAACATTGTCAATGGCTCCTCAAAGAGGTACCTCACCCCCCAAGTCGTGTCATGTTATCTTGTGTCGAGCTTGGGTTTGTTTGCACCTCATGTTGCATCCCCAGCCTTGGTCCTTGGCATTGCAGACCCTTGATCCCTACATGGATATATTAGCAGAGTGGAAACTGTGGACTCATTCCTTCTTTAGCATTCCTTCTGTATCTCCCTTTGGGAAGATAGTGTGAACGAAATTTCACAGCACTAGCAAAACTATTGTATGTGGTAAAATTATTTTCCCTGACCAGCGATGTTCCCACACTTTCCAGTTCACTTCATCATATCATTTTACACAGAGAAGCTGTGTCAGGATTCTGACCTCAGATAGATTGTAGACCATCTCTGTGTGTTGTAAGGATACATGCCGAGTAACAAGGAGCATTCTGGGTACAGCTCCCACAGACATGACTGTACAGTAAACAGATCTGTCACTCAACAACTGGGTTCTCATTTCTACTCCTGACAGAGTTCCAGTGTTTTTGAATGTGATCAGCTGTACTGTGCCTGGTTTCCTTGCTCCTGTGTGGTACAGTTGGATTGGTGAAGTGATGTGGGCCTGTAATACTAGCACCGTGCAGGGGCGGGGTGCGACCTGGCAGTCGTTAAAGTGAACTGGGGTGAAAACCTGGCTGGCGTCTGACATGGAGTGTTAGAGAAGACTGGGTTCTCTCTAGCACCGTGCAGGGGCGGGGTGCGACCTACAGTTTTTTAATAGTTGTATAATGTGATTATCTCTCTCTCTCTCTCTCTCTCTCTCTCTCTCTCTCTTGCAATGTCTGATGGTTTGGGTGTGCTATGCTGAGGTTCGAGCGGAGTGGTGTCAGTGCATCTTGTGGTGCCTGTAATACTCCCCATCTCTCTCTGTGGTGGCTTCCAGATGCTTTCCTCTTTGAGAAGTCCAGCGAGAGCATGGAGAAAGTCCGCAGTGACTTTTCCATGGAGATGGATACCGAAAGTATGGTGGGGGTCCAGTCAGCCAGGGGACCAGCTGGCACATCCACCCTCAACTCCCTCAAACACTGGGGCACAGAGATCAGGTAAGGGGCACTAAGGAACAATAAGTAAAAGGGAGACAAGAGTCGTCACTAAATCCTCTTAGGTTATTGTTCTCGGTGTGTTCAACTGGCCTGACTACTGCTACATTCACCTGTCTGGAGTTCAGCTGTATTCAGGAAGTACCCTTTTTAGCTCTCTCTAAAGTATTTAGTTTAATAGAAGGTAATATTATTGGTACAAACTGCTAACCAAATGTTCAAATCTACATTCAGTTTATTGTGGAGGGCTAAAGACACATTCTCAGGGTAATTTACAAAGTTACGAAAAATACATACCGTATTTCTTCGATTATACGCCGCCCTCGAATAAACGCCGCACCAAAAATTAACATTGTGTAATAAACGGCACCCTCGATTTAAACGCCTCCCCCCCAAAATCTGAAAACGGTTATTTAAATGGTTAAATTAAAACACAGTATTTATTACACAAGTAATTCACAAGTGCAGCGTACTATAATTCCCATGAAGCATTGGCAGGCACAAGTGTCTTTCTTGCTAGAGGTTTATTTAAAGCTTCTTCTCCAAATCCACCGCTAAAACTAAACTCACGCTGTAATGAGAAAAAAAAAAGACCACATTAGCTTAATCTGAACATACAATGACATGAGCAACATTACCAAGTAAAATACAGACACAAAACAACACACTGTTGGCTGCATGCTGTAGCCTACACAAGGGAATTAGAGGTTTCCTTAGATTGCTAACAACCTCTATAACAACCTTAAACTTATCACTTAGAGTGAAAGCGCATAAAGCTCCAGGACCTGACAACATCCCTGGCTGTGTTCTCAAGGCCTGAGCGCCACCTATGGATAATGGTGGGTCACTTGTGGTGTGGTAGTTACTCATGGCCTATACTATCAATGGAATCAGAAGGCTGAGCGGTTAGGGAATCGGGCTAGTAATCTAAAGGTTGCCAGTTTGATTCCCGGCCATGCCAAATGACGTTGTGTCCTTTGGGCAAGGCACTTCACCCTACTGTGACTCGTTGCTCTTTTAGGTTAGATATAATGAAGTTAAGTCTTGTACTCGCTGTGAAATATTTACTGTTGATTATTCTTCTACAGGTACAGTCCTGCACTTTTGTGGTTCATGTTGTTTTAATTTGTAACTTGTATAACTGCATGCTCTTATGGGTCTTCCCTTTTGGCACTTGTTTAGCTTTTTCACAATGTGAGAACATGTTTTGGTTACTTGCAATGTCTGGGACTATCTCGTTGTTATGATCAGTGACCTATGCTCTTTTGTAAAGCTCTCTCTTGGAAGTCGCTTTGGATAAAAGCGTCTGCTAAATGAATAAATGTAAATGTACTGTTCCTGTGCTTACTGTAGGTCGCTCTGGATAAGAGCGTCTGCTAAATGACTAATTGTAATGTATCAATGTTTCAGGATTTGATTTACTTTTTACCATTGCATACAAAATCGGCAATGCAATGACCCCTTGGTCCTCTAGGGCCTATGCTGTAAATCAAGGAGTGAGTGGGGGCTTGGTCAGCCCACATTGTCCGTAAATGTTGTTTGTGCGTCTTCCCAAGCTTGGGCGTGTTAAGGGAAAGGCTAAGTGTGAGAGAATGTGGAGCACGCGCGCTGAGGAGCAGGGGAGACGTTTCATTGGAAATTTCGTTAACAATTAGCCAAGCATGCATGTTTCAAATATACACTAAAAATCAACTTTTCATCTTACAGTCAACTTTTTCTCAGATTTGTGTACTAAACATTCTCAAGAGTATTAAGTTGCCTTTACATATGGTAACATGTTGTAGTGTCTTCCTCGTGACACACCAAGTTTGGTGTTGATTTCTCAAATATTTGAGATGTTTGAGATATGACCCAACTTCCTGTTTGGTTGCTTTGTTGATTTTCATTGGCTGTACCAGACAAACGGTTTTGAAAATCAAATATCCTTTGATAACTTCTGTGAGGGTTGGTCTGATGATAATGTATGCCAATTCTGGGGAAGATTGGAAAATAATTGTAGGAGGAGTAGGCTTTCAAAGGTTTTTTTATAAAACCGGAAATTGCGGAAAATCTATATAACCGTAAATTGACGTCATAGGATGTGTTGAACTCGTCTTGACCCAGGACATCCAAAAGTACCATTTTTGAAAATCGGTCATACGGTTCAAAAGTTACGTGTAAACACAAGTCCAACTTTGACCCATTGGTGGCGCTAGAGTGCCCAAGTATGGGACATGAAACTTTGTGAATTGGACCAGGGGACTGTCCCCAATGAGTGTGCCAAATTTCACAACTTTTGACCAAGCGCTTCTAGGGCCTGCCATAGGACCCCATGGCGGAAGAATAATAATAATAAATATAACTGCAAGCAGTAATGGCGGATTCCTCCAAACACTGCAAACCATTGAACAATGTTTATTCTTGACAAATTGTAACTGTATAGAAGAATGTATGCTGCAGAATTACCAATGGCATACCAAATCTGAAATGCAATACCATCAAGATCCACAAGGGCCTTTATTTCAAGCCAGTAAGTGAAGGAAGGGGGCTTGGTGAGCTTATCCATTCCAGAAAGCCTTGTATCTTTATGCATTAAGGCGTGGCCTGTAGCGCCACCTATGGGTAATGGTGGGCCATTTGTGGTGTGGTAGTTACTCTTGGCCTATACTATTAATGTTTCAGGATTTTAAAAACTTTTTACCACTGCATATAAAATCGAAAATGCAATACCAACAGGATCCACATGGGCTTTGGGTAAAGTGTGGTAGTTACTCTTGGCCTGTACTGTCAATGTGTCAGGATTTGGAGACCTTTTTACTATTGCATACAAAGTAGGAAATGCAATGACACCAAGGTCCTCAAGGGCCTATGCTGATATTCAAGGAATGAGTTGGGGCTTGGTCAGCCCACACAGTCCTGATATGTTGCGTGTATGTCTTGCCAAGCCCGCGCGTGTCAAGGGAAGAATGAGTGTGTGAGAATTTGGAGCATGCGCGGGGAGGAGCAGGGGACACATTTCATTGTAAATTTCCCTAGAAATTAGCCAAGCATGCATGTTTCAAAGATTCACCAAAAATCGACCTTTCATCTTAGAGTCAACTTTTTCTCAGATTTGTGTACTAAACATTCTCAAGAGTCTTCATATGAACTTGTTTGACTGGCTTACATGTAAAGCATTGCGAACCATTGAAAAATGTATATTCTTGACAAATTGTAACTGTATAGAAAAATCAATGCTGCAGAATTTCCAATGGGATACCAAATCTGAAATGCAATAACATCAAGATCCACAAGGGCCTTTATTTCAAGCCAAGAAGTGAAGTGCTTTAATCTTCACAAGAAGTGAAGTGCTTTGTGCTTTAAGGCGTGGCCTGTAGCGACACCTATTGGTAATGGTGGGCCATTTGTGGTGTGGTAGTTACTCTTGGCCTATACTATCAATGTTTCAGGATGTTTTTAACTTTTTACCATTGCATACAAAATCGGAAAAATATACCAACAATATCCACATGGGCTTTTGTTAAAGTGTTGTTGTTACTGTTGGCCTTTACTATCAATGTTTCAGGATTTGGAGAACTTTTTACCATGGCAAACAAAATCTGAAAAGCAATACCATCAAGATCCACATGGCCTTTGCAAAAGACCAAGGAACACTCTCCTGAAATGTTGCGTGTGCGTCTTGCCAAGCCCGCGCGTGTGTCAAGGGAAGACCTATGGGTAATAGTGGGCCATTTGTGGTGTGGTAGTTACTCTTGGTCTATACTATCAATGTTTCAGGATTTTTATAACTTTTTACCATTGTATACAAAATCGGAAAAGCAATACCAACAAGATCCACATGGGCTTTTTGTTAAAGTGTTTCTTTGCCTATACTATCTATGTTTCAGGATTTTGAGACCTTTTTACCATTGCATACAAAATCGGAAATGCAATACCATCAAGAGCCACATGGGCCTTTTTTTCAAGCCAATAAGTGAAGGGAGGGGGCTTGGTGAGCCTATCCATTCCAGAAAGCCTTGTATATTTGTGCTTTTTGGCGTGGCCTGTAGCGCCACCTATGGGTAATGGTGGGCCATTTGTGGTGTGGTAGTTACTCTTGGTCTATACTATCAATGTTTCAGGATTTTTATAACTTTTTACCATTGCATACAAAATCGGAAATGCAATACCAACAAGATCCACATGGGCTTTTGTTAAAGTGTTTCTCGGCCTACACTATCAATGTTTCAGGATTTGAGACCTTTTTACCATTGCATACAAAATCGGAAATGCAATACCATCAAGAGCCACATGGGCCTTTGCTAAAGACCAAGGAATGAGTGGGGGCTTGGTCAGCCCACACTCTCCTGAAATGTTGCGTGTGCGTCTTGGCCGCGCGTGTGTCAAGGGAAGGCTGAGTGTGTGTGAGATTTTGGAGCACGCGCGGGGAGGAGCAAGGGAGACATTCATTGGAAATTTGCCTAGAAATTAGCCAAGCAAGCATGTTTCAAATATTCACCAAAAATCGACCTTTCATCTTACAGTCAACTTTTTCACAGATTTGTGTTATGAACATTCTCAAGAGTTTTCATATGAACTTGTGATTGAATCAGAGTATCAGTTTTTGAATGGCTGATGTGTAAAGCATAATTTTAGCGTTAGCGATAAGTTCAATTTGCTTTATATCAATCATTTTTTGAGATATGAATTTGCCTTTGCACATGGTAACATGTTGTAGTGTCTTCCTCCGATCTACCAAGTTTAGTGTTGATATCTCAAAGATTTGCTGAGACATGACTTCACATCCTGTTTTGCGGCTTTTCTGATGAATTTGATTGGCTGTACCGGACAGACGGTTATGAGGATCAAAATTCCTTTGATAACTTTTGTGAGGCTTGGTCTGAAGATCATCTCTGGTGATTTTGAAGAAGACATGACAAAAATTGTAGGAGGAGTAGGCTTTCAAAGGTTTTTGATAAAACCGGAAATGGCGGGAAATCTATATAACCGGAAATTAACGCCATGGTGTGCGTTGAACTCGGCTTGATCCAGGGAATCCAATGGTACCTCATTTTTGAAAATGAGTCATACGGTTCAATAGTTGCGTGTGTAAACACAAGTCCAACTTTGACCCATTGGTGGCGCTAGAGTGGTCTAATGGGAGACATGAAACTTGGTGTAGGTATAGAAGAAACTGTCCTTAATGAGTGTGCCAAATTTCACAAAAAGTTGTCGATGGGGTCTAGGGGCTGCCATTGACTCCCATGGTACAAGAATTACAAATAATAAAACCACCAATAACAATAGGTTTCCTCCTTACGGAGGAATCCTAAATATAACTGCAAGCAGTAATGGCGGATTCCTCCAAACTCTGCGAACCATTGAAAAATGTTTATTCTTGACAAATTGTAACTGTATAGAAAAATGTATGCTGCTGAATTACCAATGGCATACCAAATCTGAAATGCAATACCATCAAGATCCACAAGGGCCTTTATTTCAAGCCAGTAAGTGAAGGAAGGGGGCTTGGTGAGCTTATCCATTCCACAAAGCCTTGTATCTTTATGCATTAAGGCGTGGCCTGTAGCGCCACCTATGGGTAATGGTGGGCCATTTGTGGTGTGGTAGTTACTCTTGGCCTATACTATTAATGTTTCAGGATTTTAAAAACTTTTTACCATTGCATATAAAATTGGAAATGCAATACCAACAGGATCCACATGGGCTTTGGGTAAAGTGTGGTAGTTACTCTTGGCCAGTACTGTCAATGTGTCAGGATTTGGAGACCTTTTTACCATTGCATACAAAGTAGGAAATGCAATGACACCAAGGTCCTCAAGGGCCTATGCTGATATTCAAGGAATGAGTGGAGGCTTGGTCAGCCCACACAGTCCTGATATGTTGCGTGTGTGTCTTGCCAAGCCCGCGCGAGTCAAGGGAAGAATGAGTGTGTGAGAATTTTGGAGCATGCGCGGGGAGGAGCAGGGGACACATTTCATTGTAAATTTCCCTAGAAATTAGCCAAGCATGCATGTTTCAAAGATTCACCAAAAATCGACCTTTCATCTTAGAGTCAACTTGTTCTCAGATTTGTGTACAAAACATTCTCAAGAGTCTTCATATGAACTTGTTTGACTGGCTTACGTGTAAAGCATTGCGAACCATTGAAAAATGTATATTCTTGACAAATTGTAACTGTATAGAAAAATCAATGCTGCAGAATTTCCAATGGGATACCAAATCTGAAATGCAATAACATCAAGATCCACAAGGGCCTTTATTTCAAGCCAAGAAGTGAAGTGCTTTAATCTTCACAAGAAGTGAAGTGCTTTGTGCTTTAGGGCGTGGCCTGTAGCGACACCTATTGGTAATGGTGGGCCATTTGTGGTGTGGTAGTTACTCTTGGCCTATACTATCAATGTTTCAGGATGTTTTTAACTTTTTACCATTGCATACAAAATCGGAAATGCAATACCATCAAGAGCCACATGGGCCTTTGCTAAAGACCAAGGAATGAGTGGGGGCTTGGTCAGCCCACACTCTCCCGAAATGTTGCGTGTGTTGGCCGCCGCGCGTGTGTCAATGGAAGGCTGAGCGTGTGTGAGATTTTGGAGCACGCGCGGGGAGGAGCAGGGGAGACATTCATTGGAAATTTGCCTAGAAATTAGCCAAGCAAGCATGTTTCAAATATTCACCAAAAATCGACCTTTCATCTTACAGTCAACTTTTTCACAGATTTGTGTTATGAACATTCTCAAGAGTCTTCATATGAACTTGTGATTGAATCAGAGTATCAGTTTTTGACTGGCTGATGTGTAAAGCATTATTTTAGCGGTAGCGATAAGTTCAATTTGCTTTATATCAATCATTTTTAGAGATATGAATTTGCCTTTGCACATGGTAACATGTTGTAGTGTCTTCCTCCGATCTACCAAGTTTAGTGTTGATATCTCAAAGATTTGCTGAGACATGACTTCACATCCTGTTTGGAGGCTTTTCTGATGAATTTGATTGGCTGTACCGGACAGACGGTTATGAGGATCAAAATTCCTTTGATAACTTTTGTGAGGCTTGGTCTGAAGATCATCTCTGGTGATTTTGAAGAAGATATGACAAAAATTGTAGGAGGAGTAGGCTTTCAAAGGTTTTTGATAAAACCGGAAATGGCGGGAAATCTATATAACCGGAAATAACGCCATGGTTTGCATTGAACTTGGCTTGATCCAGGGAATCCAATGGTACCTCATTTTTTAAAATGAGTCATACGGTTCAAAAGTTGCGTGTGTAAACACAAGTCCAACTTTGACCCATTGGTGGCGCTAGAGTGGTCTAATGGGAGACATGAAACTTGGTGTAGGTATAGAAGAAACTGTCCTTAATGAGTGTGCCAAATTTCACAAAAAGTTGTCGATGAGGTCTAGGGGCTGCCATTGACTCCCATGGTACAAGAATTACAAATAATAAAACCACCAATAACAATAGGTTTCCTCCTTACGGAGGAATCCTAATAATACTACCAAATATAGCTGCAAGCAGCAATGGAGGGGCCAAGCAGTCCAGAGCAGGACATGGCCTCCAAAGCACTTGCGCAACAATTAAGTCACAATAACCTGTTTTCACACCAAGTTTGGTTGAAATATCTGTTTGCATTCCAAAGTACTGAGAGTTCAAACTGTTTTTTTCAACCGCACAAATGGTTGCTGAGTTACGCTCTCACGTGTCTTTTGCGACTTTGCTGCCGCCTTTGATCGGTTCTACCGAACAAACGGTTTTGAAAATGGAAAATCCATCTGACACCTTTTTGAAGCTTGGTCTGAAGATCATCTGTGCCAAATTTTGTAAACATTGGACAAAATTTGGGGCGTGTAAAAGGTTTTTACACTTTTCCATTAAATCCAAAATGGCGGCCGCGTCAATTCGGTTGTTATGAAATATTATCGATGGTCAAGCTTGATAACTCACAAGACATCAACAGACAAATAAATTACTTTATTAAGGTAAACTCTTAAATAGTTTCATAGCCAAAACACGTTTATGCTTCCGGCCACGCCCCCTTTTAGTCACATGACACAATATTTGGAGGACATCCTCAGAATAAGGTTCCGAGTAGGCGTACCAACTTTGGTGTCACTGCCTCAAAGAACTGCTGAGATATGACTTCATTTCCTGTTTGGTGGCTTTCCTGGTGGCTTTGATTGGCTGTCACGGACAAACGGTTGTGGGGATCAAAATGCTCTACCATAACTTTTGTGCGACTTAGTCTGAAGATCATCTCTGGCAATTTTTAAGAAGATTTGACAAGAATTGTAGGAGGAATAGGCTTTCAAAGGTTTTTGATAAAACCGGAAATAGCGGAAACTCTTTATAACCGGAAATTGACGCCATGGTGTGTATTGAACTCGGCTTGATCCAGGGAATCCAACGGTATCTCATTTTTGGAAATGGGTCATACGGTTCAAAAGTTGCGTGTGTAAACATAAGTCCAACTTTGACCCGTTGGTGGCGCTAGAGTGCCCAAGTATGGGCTTTGCTGCTTGGCCCCTAATAATAATAATAACTAGAGAGCATACAATTTCTGGGGAAATTGTGAGGGTGTGCTTGCGGCTGCCCCAGCTGCCCAAAGTCTTCTGGTGTTTACATATTTTAAAAAGCATTTAAGTGTATGACTGCAGTTCTGACCATTGTGTTCCCTTGATAATAAGTTTGTAAAAATTACATGCATCACTCAGATGGAGGAGAGGTGATACTGGTTGTTTGGAAGAGAAGGAGGCCAAATGTAGCTCATGAAGATGCAGCGCTAGGTAACTTATTAAATTGTAATCAGATAAACAACTTGTTGGTTGCCCAACAAGAGGAAGACACAGCATCTGCTTCTTCAACTCCTTAATCCTCTCAGGGCACCTGTTGCACCGGGTTAGAAAGACATCAGCATAATGTAGCTAATTTTACACAATACATTAAGGATTAAAAAATCAACACCCATCTTTGCTATATTTAAAGGGTCACTTGTAGGCTATGGGACGTCTAATATTACAGTTAGTCTAATTATGTGTAGGACCGTGTTTCTCAAGTGGTAGGTCCCGACTCCCGACCCAAGTGGATCGCAAGCTGGTGTAGGACTTATTGATTCATAAAACCATCTAAACTCCATATATTAATGTTTTCTGTTATTTAAAAGTAAGCTCAGACGTGTGAATGGAAAAGGCATATTTGTAAACCATCCTGGTCTGTTGTTATGTGTAAACCGAACATTTCACATAGCTACTTGACTTTAAATAATCACTTTGTATTCTACCAAAGACAACAAGCTGACTAGACTAGCTAGATTTTTTTTTAGCTAACTATCACTACGGCACTAGCTGATGGCTGGACGATTTGTACAGTACCTCCCAGAAGAGGTCTGGAACGGAAGACTAACAAGGTAGCAAGTTAGCTGTAGCTAGGTCTAACACTTGGTAACACTGCAGATAGTAGCAGATGTGCTGGGGTAACAACTAGAGCTAACTCCTCTGTGAAATAGCAGGCCACTGTTTCCGAAAGTAGATCTACTAGCTTAGCTCTAATAATATCAGCGTAGTAGCTATAGAGCTATCATATGTAGCTAGCTAGCTACATTTCACAAACGTGTTTCATATCACAATGTAAAACGAAAACATTTGGCAGACCGGTGTAAAAATTTACCTAATCTCTATGACTTAAATGTCATTGCAAGTTTTTAACTTCTCGTGATATTTTCAGGCATTTAGCCTACTAATATTGCATTCATTCAGCGTTCTTCTAGACTAGGCTACAGTACAGCGTTGCAGTGAGCTACACTGGTTTGAAACCACAGGTAATGATAATTTCACCAACAAATCGTTTAGTTGTAATCTAATGTCATAATAAATCCTACAACGAAAATGTATTTGTGAGGAATGTTTATTTTAACGATTGAAAACGGATGCATCATAGACCGCAGTAGTATGTGTTGCCCGGGCAACAGAGGCTAATGTCATGATGCTAATGCTTCAGTGAAATTGTAGACTACCGTTTCCGAAAGTAGATGTACTTCCTTAATAATATTACCTTATATTGTACATTACACATCACAATTGTGTGTCATATCACAAAGTAAAATGAGCAAATAGTTATCACCCAGGCCTCTTTGTTTGTGGCGTTTCTGCAGCTGCCTTGCTGTAAAGAAGTTAGCCTAAGCCTAGCCATCTCCCAGAAGTCAACGAGCTGCTAAACTAATGTTCTGCTAGAGGTATTCACGCGAGTTTTCGTGACGTTAGTGACGTTAGTGTTTTTTTTATTTTTTTATTTTTTTTATTTTTTTATTAGCAATTTCAACAAAGTCAAGTGCATTGCATTTTACAAGATACAAAAAGTAAAAAAAAAACATCATTTACGTTCGGAGTAAACATGTATTAATACAAAATAACATAACTAAAAAAATAAAATAAAATCACGCTAGGGGATATAAACCATTACATTAATATATTTAAACTACTACAGATTTTTACCGTTTTAATGGCCTTTTGTTTAAGAGAATTTTTTATTGAAAAAATATACTGTCTGAGCTCTCCGTTCAAGGCAATAAAGCAAGGTTTTCTTCCCATGAATTTGCATCTATGAATATGATACTTGGCCATAATAATAATAAGATTAATTATATATACACAGTTGTTTTTCCTGGAACTGTCAAAAAGCCCAAACAATACATACTTCCAGAATAAACAAAAATCAGCCTCAATACTTTCAGTAATAAACTTACAAAGATTTTGCCAAAATTCTTTTACAATTGGACAATGCCAGAATAAATGCACAACCGTTTCTTCACATTCATTACAAAAAGTGCAAACAACATCAATGTCTTTCTTAAATCTTTTCTTAATATAGCTTTTTGCTGGATAACATTTATGGATAAGTTTAAAAGAAATTTCCTTCACTTTATTTGTGACTAAATATAGATTAGGTAAAAGCCATACATTCTTCCAAACAATATCATTGACAAAACGATTCCAGTAAGGAATAACATAAGACACCGTAGTTATATCTCTCTGAAACAAAGTTCGAATAGATCTATTATTATTTCTACCAGTATTGGAAAAGCAGGTTTTGCCTATAGGGGAGTCTGTAACAGGATTATGCACAAGGGGACAATTTTGGAGTGTAACCCTTGGCTGAGATTTAAAAAGCATACAAATACCAGAGGGTATTGCGCCAAAGACTTTTGCATAATCCCCAGGTGTGACTGGAATCCTGTATTTAGCAAGAAACTCCTCATAAGTGAAAGGACGACCCTTCTCATTAAATAATTGATCTACCTGCAAGATATTATTACAGACCCAATTTTCCAAAAAGAGAGATTTGTGTTTATATAAAATATTCTTGTTATTCCAGATCAAATAGTTGTGAGGAGAAAAATTGTGTTTGTATATGAGAGACCAAGCCAAAAAAACTTGTCGGTGATACGCAGATAATTTCACAGGAATTTTGTCAATGTCATAGTCACAGGCAAGAAAAAAGTCTAAGCCACCAAGATTAGACAACACATGGAGAGGTATCAAATTCCAAACTGAAGAGGGGTTTCCAAAAAACTGTTTCAGCCAATTTATTTTAAAAGTATTATTTAAAGTACCGAAATCCAATACATTTAGTCCACCATTTTCATAGGAATCCATAAGAACAGTCTTTCTTATATAATGTGTCTTATTTTTCCAGATGAAATTGAATATCAATTTGTCTATCTCCTTTAGTAGCTTATTATCCAGATGCAGGGCCAAAGCTGCATAAGTCAAACGAGACAGACCCTCTGCCTTAGTAATCAACACTCTACCTCTCAATGATAAATCTCTTAATAGCCATTGATTAAATCTTTTTTGAGATTTTTTAATAACAGGGGAAAAATTGGAATGACTTCTCTTATGTTGGTCTTTGGTAACTACAATACCCAAATAGAGAACTTCATCTTTAATTGGAATATTGTCAAGGAGAAGAGGAAGTGCACTCCTTGATAGACAGAAGTTCACACTTATTAACATTCAAATGTAAACCAGATGCCTCTGAAAATTCTTTAATTGTTTTTATAGCAGCAGGAATTTGAAACTGATTCTTCAGAAATAGTGTGGTATCATCTGCCAGCTGTGTCAATAGTAATTCACTGCCAAGTAGAGAGATACCTTTCACAGCACTAGCTTTAATATGGTCAGCCAACAACTGAGCTACTAAAAGGAAGAGATAGGGGGAGGTAGGGCATCCCTGCCGTATACCTCTAGACACCTCAAATCTAGGGGATGTGCCGCCTGTTAACTGAATAGAACTATTACTATGCATATACAAAGTTTTAATAGCCGTAGAAAAGTAATTACCAAATCCAAACTTTCTCAGAGAATGCAAAATAAACTGATGCTCCACAGTATCGAAGGCCTTGTAAAAATCCAAAAACAAAATAAAACCATTATCATCAATCATGTCTGAATAATCCAAAATGTCCAAAACCAGCCTAATATTATTTGTAATATGTCTTTTTGCCATGAAACCAGATTGTGTTTCATCAATAATAGAAGTCAACACCATCTTGAGTCTTTTAGCCAAAAGTATAGCTAGAATTTTATAATCATTGTTAAGTAAGCAAATTGGGCGCCAATTGTCAATTAGCAGTTTGTCTTTGTTGGGTTTGGGAATTAAAACAGTCACCCCTTGAGTCATAGTAGCTGGGAGGCAATTTTTCTTTAAGGATTCCGTAAAGACCTCCAATAAAAACGGAGCTAGTTCATCAGCAAATGCCTTGTAAAATTCAGACGTCAGCCCATCAGTACCAGGTGATTTGTTGTTTTTTAGCAGATTCAAATTATTCTTAATCTCCTGTAGAGAGATAATCTTATCGCACATCTCCATTTGTCTCTTATCAATAGTTTTAACATTCAGAGAGTCCAGGTAATTATCCGCAGTTGTATGGCAAAACTTAGAGCTATATCATTTTTTATAAAAATTGCTACAATAATTGGATATCACTTTGAAGTCATCTGAAATAACCCCATCAATATTCAATTTATTTATACTCTGGTTATTGGAATGAGCTCTTTCCATATTAAAGAAATAGTGTGAATTTTGTTCCCCCTCTTCCAACCATTTAGCTCTCGACCTAATATAAGCACCCCTTGCCTTCTGATTATATAAGTCATCTAATTGAGCTTGTAGATTAACCAACTCAACCTTTTCCTCGTCTAATAAAGTATTTGGCCTTTTATTTGACAAAAAGGTAATCCTTGTTATTACCCTTAATTCTGCAGATCTTTGAGATTTGGACTTCATAGAGCCATATTTTCTAAAAAAAGATTCCCACCTCAAATTTAAATAGCTCCCAATTACTACTAAATCGTTCTTCTTCTTTAGCTTTTGTCCAAAAATAAGAAATCAGATTTAAAACTTCTGTTCTAACATCATCATCTTGTAATATTGAGCAATTGAGTTTCCAATACCTTGACTGAGCAGTCCCACTTTTCAAATTGGCTAACTTTAAACAAAAACATATTGCTTTATGATCTGTAAGAGGAGTTGGGCATATATCCACCTCTACAGCATCTATGTTCAGACTCCCAGAGATTAACCAAAAATCAATTCTAGACTGACTCGAACCTGTACTATTACTCCACGTGAATGATTTATTATCAGGATATTTTTTTCTCCATATGTCTATGAGATCAAATCTATCCATAAATGCTATGAGACTAGTATTGTTTCTATTTGGCTTACCAGGAGGCCATTTATCCATATGACCATCTAAAATGTTGTTAAAGTCCCCTCCCAATAACAGAATGGCACTAGGAAATGTAACCAACCAGTCTTCCAGAATATTCTGTAAGATACCAGTCAGGTCATCATTCTCCTTTTTTGTGTTATATCCATAGATGTTGCAAATAATAAAAATCAACTCGTTGTGTTTAATCACTTGACATATAAAGTGTCCAGCTGGATCACATTTTGTAAGTAAAACCTCTCCACAAAACCTATTCCTTAATGTAGCCACACCCGCAGAACGTTCTGTACCATCAGAAAGCCATATGGAATTACCCCATTGAGATTTCCAAAAATTGACGTCATTTGAAATAGAATGTGATTCTTGAAAGTAACAAAAATCTGTCTTGAACTGTTTAGCATATAAAAATAAAGCTTTACGCTTAACATTGTTACGTAAACCCCTAGCGTTAAGAGAAACAAAAGATAACGATAGCATATTGCTATAACTAGTAGTGAATAACAATGGATACTTTGAAACAGTGAAATAGAACCATGTATCCGAGAACCGCTCGTTTAGTGATTGTAATTGAGCATTTCTGAAAATAAAACATTAAAAGTTGCTTGTATTATTTCACAATTAGAAGTAACTGAGGCTCAATATAGTCTAGAGTAAAGAAACCTGATTAACTTGAAAGTATATCACTTCTGCATACGCCTATACCTCAGACATTAATAGCCTCTCAATTCACCCAGCACCAATATAGAAAGTAAATTGCACCAGTATAGAAAGACAAACAGCTGTATGCACCACCAGATAGGATCAACATTTCAATGAACCTGAGATATTGTAAGATACCCTACCTTATTATCATAGTTTATGTCTATAACCTAATTTCTGAACCATTTACGAAACCTCTACCTCCCACGAAGTAGGCTGCTTTTCCATCTTCACGAGCCTTCTTTATCGCGGGCCACAGCTTTTGTCTATTCTCTCTGTCCTCTTTAGTCAAGTCCTCTGTGAAGCGCAGTCCCTTGCTCTGAAGGAAGTTGTTATTCTTTGCAGCCTTCCAAATTGCGTCCCTGTGTCTCCGGGAGATAAATCTGATAATGATACCCCGGGGCTTCGGGTCATCTTGTCGCTGTTTCCCTACACGATGTGCAACGTCAATGGCATCAGGAAGCTTCACTCTCTCCTCTGGTAGCACCTTTTGGCAGACATTGATCACCTCTGCCCGTACATTTTCCTTTTCCACTTCTGATACACCATAGAGCCTTAAATTCCACCGACGTCCATAACGCTCCAATTCCGACACTCGGTTCACACATTCCGTCGTAGTTTCCTCACTTCTCTCCACACGTTTTTCGATGGTGATAAACTTCTCATTCAAGACCTTTATTTCGACACAGACGGATTCCACCATTTTTTCAATTTTATCACTCCTAGAGTTGATGAGGTTAATCAGGGTGTGAACGGCGTCATCTGAGTTAAGCGCACTGCCCAATCCAACATGAGAGATGGTCGGTTTTTTAGCAATGGGTGGCTTACTTGGCGTCACTGGCAATGGAGGGAACTCTTCTTCGTTAACCCCTTGCACGTTACACTCCATCCCAACGACATAGTCATGATCGCTAGCAGGTGTGCAACTTTTCGCTTCAATGCTAGGTGCACTCGGTCTTTTCTGTACCGGCTTAGGCATCTTCGCAAATGCAAATTCAACTATACAGTAAACTTTATAAGTCCAAAAAGTAAAAAAGAATACTTCTACAATTTTTAAGAGCTAAACTTTAGTTCCATACTATAAAAATCTATGCGTACAATAAGAGATAAGCAAGAGCTCGGAAAAAGTTGACTCGTCACGCCGCCATCTTGGCTCGCCCCTGTTAGTGACGTTAGTGGCGTCAGTGACTGGGACGTTAGTGACGTTAGCGGCGTCAGTGACTGTGGCTAGCAAGTTAGCCACCGTTAGCTTCACTTTTCGTCACAAAAACGTAATTTCTACTAAACCGTGCAACGGAACGTAAATCCCGATACAAGCAACTCAATCGCTACCAAGACGAAACTTTTGACACCTAGGTTGCCTATGTAGTCCAAATATTGACAAAGTTTTAGGGGTGGGAAAATAAATAAATAATAATATATATGTGAGATAACAATGGTTGTGCCCTTGCCGAAGGCAAAGCACACCCAATAATAATAATAATACTAACAATAACAATAGGTGCCTCGCAGCTTCGCTGCTTGGCCCCTAACAATAACAATAGGTTTCCTCCTTACGGAGGAATCCTAATAAAACTAACAATAACAATAGGTTTCCTCCTTACGGAGGAATACTAAATATAACTGCAAGCAGTAATGGTGGATTCCTCCAAACACTGCGAACCATTGAAAAAGTTTATTCTTGACAAATTGTAACTGTATGAAAAAATCTATTCTGCAGAATTAGCAATGGGATACCAAATCTGAAATGCAATACCATCAAGATCCACAAGGGCCTTTATTTCAATCCAAAAAGTGAAGGGAGGGAGCTTGGTGAGCCTATCCATTCCAGAAAGCCTCGTATCTTTGTTCTTTAGGGCGTGGCCTGTGGCGCCACCTATGGGTAATGGTGGGCCATTTGTGGTATGGTAGTTACTCTTGGTCTATACTATCAAAAAAGCTAGACCAGAGCAAACCCCCCGCTCGCAGGGTACTGAGCTTCAGCTCAGTCATGATGCTGGGGTGAATGTAGGGACCAGGGAATGTAGAGACCAGGGAGACAGACACACCGGCCAGCTGCCCTGATGGGTCCGTGGTAGATCATTAATGCGGGTTGTATCCTACAACGCTCGTAGCCTCCGAGTAGGACATACTGCTGCTGATAGATCAAGACGTTTGGTGGTGGACACATTGCTGGACGAGACTGACATTGTCTGCATTCAAGAAGATCTGGACAAATTGAACTCCCTACACATGAACTTTCATGGTGCTGGAGAATCCACTACCGATCTCAGCATGAGAATGGTTCGTGGAAGGATAGCTGATGGTGTAGCTATACTGTGGAACATAAAATATGACCCAACGGTAAAGGTGGTGCGGCTTAACGTTGACTGGGCTATTGGGTTGGATTTTAATCATAATGAAATGAAATGTACTATTTTAAATGTGTACACACCATTTGAATCATATGACCATGAGGATGAATTTCAGAACAGGTTAGCTTTTATTCAGTCCTTCATAGAGGATAATAGTTCATGTTGTGTCTATGTCATGGGTGATTTTAATGCTGTGATGTCAGATAAGTGTTTATTCGCACAACATCTGCAGCAGTTCTGTAATGAAACTAAATTAATTATATCAAGCGTTATTGCCTGATATAAGTTTTACCTATGTAAGTGAAGCGTGGCACACAACTTCCTGGCTAGACCATATTGTGACATGCTCATGACTCACTGGAAAATATAGAGATGTGTTATGGGCTGGCCACCACTGATCACATACCAGTTGCTGTGCTGCTAAATGTTGAGAGTGTAATCTTGTTGGCCAACAAGGGTAATGCTGCTCCCTCAAGAAAACTGGACTGGTCAAAATTGACCAAAGAGTTTATGCACAGACATTCTCTATTAACTGACAGCTTACTTAGTGATGTTGAATTGCCTAGGGATGCCCTAATGTGCACGGATATGAACTGCAACAATAAACATCATGCTGAAAAGCTCTGTGCCATGTATGATGATATTGTCAAATGTCTTTATGCTTCCAGTGAACCTTTTATTAATCACAAGAGTAAGGCCCCTAACACACGGCCTGGCTGGAATTAGTTTGTGTCTGAGCAACATGCTACTGCTTGAGAAGCCTTTAGAGTCTGGTCAGCGGCAGGCAGACCCAGACAGGGAGTGCTGCTTGATAACAAAAAAACTCACAAATGCTAGATTTAAATATGCACTCGTTTTATTAAGAAAAAATGAAAACACAATGAGAGCAGATTCGCTGGCCAGAAAGATGCAGAATAACAATCTTACTGACTTCTGGAAGGAGGTCAAGATCATAAATAATAACAGAACTCCCCTCCCCTCTGATATCGAGGGGGTAAGTTGTCCAGAGAAGATTGCTGATCCATGGCGTGAGCACTACAGTAAACAATTTAATTGTGTTAAAAGTAACACAGTGAGAATTGATAATGACTATAAAGGTATCTATGCAGACTTGATTGTTTGATCAGTGGATATTTATGATGCCATCCACATGTTAGACAACAACAAAGCTTGTGGTATGGATTGCATTTCTGCAGAGCATCTAAAAAATGCCAGTTATAGACTCAGTCCATTACTAGCCATGTGTCTCACTGGAATTATGGTTCATGGTGTTCTACCAAACTCTATTATGTCAGTACTGTTAGTGCCTGTTGTTAAAGATAAGGCTGGTAAACTGAACAGCATAGACAACTATCGACCCATTGCATTGGCCAGTCTAAAGTGTTTGAGAGAATTATTTTATTGACATTGGAAATGTATATTCTGACTGCAGACAATCAGTTTGGTTTTAAAAGAAAACATGGTACCGATCTCTGTATCTATGCTCTGAAGGAGATTGTCTTTAGGTACACAAGTCTTAATTCATCTGTATTTTTATCCCTATGTCATGAAAAACTGTTTATGAAACTGCTAGCGAGAGGTGTCCCTAAACCTCTTGTGAGGATTTTGGTGTTCTGGTATAGTTTGGTGTTCTGGTGGAGTTCGACAAGGAAGATTTTTATCTCCCTTTTTGTTTAATGTGTATATGGACGACTTATCAAGCCAGCTGAATAAGACAAATACAGGCTGTCTTGTTGGTTAATCTATTGTCAATCATCTGACGTACGCAGATGATCTGGTCCTACTCAGCCTGCTGCAACAGACGCTGATGGTGTGCTCTCAGTATCATACATCATGATATAAAATATAATGCAAAGAAAAGCCACATAATGATAGTCAGAAGTAATCAGAACAGGAAATTAACCTTCCCTGCCTTTTATTTATCTGGCAGTCCCCTTGGTGTTTGTGAGGAAATAAAATATCTGGGCCATGTCATTTCTGATGATTGGACAGATGACAACGATATATATCGACAGTGCTGTAAAATATATTCTCAGGCCAATATATTATTAAGGAAGTTTTCTATGTGCTCAGATTCAGTTAAATGTTCCCTGTTTAGAACCTACATAACACCATTGTACACTGCTATGTCTATATACAGGAAAAGGAATATACAGATACTGGAAGGAGCCTACAATGATGCTTTTAGATTGCTACTTAATGTGCCTAGGTGGCATAGTGCTAGTCAGTTGTTTGTGTCTAAGCACGTACCAACCTGTAAGGCACTCTTGAGACAACTGATGTATGGTGTCGACTGGACAAGTCTGAGAAATGATTAGTAGAGGCTTTGGTCAACCCTCTAAAGAGCTGCTATCGATTTACTTGGAACTTAAGACGACATTGGCACAAAAGTCTTCATACTTTTTAACACACTGTATTATCTATGTTTTTTCTATTTTTTATAGCTCTATGTCTGTTATTTTATATGTAACTTGGCGTCTGAAATAATGATTTATATTTATATATATATATGTATATATATGTATATATATATATATATATACATATATCAATGTTTCAGGATTTGTATAACTTTTTACTATTGCATACAAAATCGGAAATGCAATACCAACAAGATCAGCTTTTGTTAAAGTGTTTCTTTGCCTTTACTATCAATGTTTAAGGATTTGGAGACCTTTTTACCATGGCATACAAAATTGGAAATCCAATACCATCAAGATCCACAAGGCCTTTGCTAGAGACTAAGGAATGAGTGGGGGTGGTCAGCCCACTCTCTCTTGCAATGTTGCGTGTGCGTCTTGTCAAGCCAGCGCGTGTGTCAAGGGAAGGCTGAGTGTGTGGGGATTTGGAGCACGCGCGGGCAGGAGGAGGGGAGAGGATTTTGCAAAAAAACTCTAGAAGTTAGCCAAGCATGTATATTTAAAATATTCACTAAAAATCTACTTTTCATCTTACATTCAACTTTTTTTCAGATTTGAATACTAAACATTCTCAAGAGTCTTCATATGAACTAGTGATAGTATCAGAGTATCCGTTTTAGACCGGTGGATGTTTAAAGCATTATTTATATATATAAATTCGATTTGCTTTACATCAGTAATTTTTTAAGATATTAAGTAAATTTTTCACATGGTAACATGATGTAGTGTCTTCCACCGTTGTGCCAACTTTGGTTTTGATATCTCAAATATTTGCTGAGATTTGATCCACTTTCCTGTTTGGTTGCTTTGTTGCCGAATTTGATTGGCTGTACCAGACAAACGGTTATGAGGATCAAAATTATTTTTGATAACTTTTGTGAAGCTTGGTCTGAAGGTCATCTTTGGTCATTTTGACAAAAATTGTAGGAGGAGTAGGCTTTCAAATGTTTTTGATAAAACCGGAAATAGCGGAAAATCTATATAACCGGAAATTGACGCCATGGTGTGGCCTCCATTGCTGCTTGCAGCTATATTTACTAGGGGCCAAGCAGCGAAGCTGCGAGGCACCTATTGTAATTGTTAGTTTTTCTATTATTATTAGGGGCCAAGCAGCGAAGCTGCGAGGCACCTATTGTTATTGTTAGTATTATTATTATTATTAGGGTTCCTCCGGTAGGAGGGAACCCTATTGTTATTGGTGGTATTATTAGGGGACAATTGCACTCGGCTGGATCAAGCCGAGTGCAATGCACACCATGGCGTCAATTTCCGGTTATATAGATTTTCCGCTATTTCCGGTTTTATCAAAAACCTTTAAAAGCCTACTCCTCCTACAAATTTTGTCAAATCTTCTTCAAAATTCCCAGACATGATTTTCAGACCAAGCTTCACAAAGTTATCGAAGGATATTTAATTTTCAAAACCGTTTGTCCGGTACAGCCAATCAAATTCTGCAGAAAAGCCGCCAAACAGGAAGTGAAGCCATATCTCAGCAGTTCTTTGAGGCAGTGACACCAAAGTTGGTAGGCCTACTCGGAACTTTATTCTAAGGATGTCCTCCAAAAATGGTGTCATGTGACTAAAAGGGGGCGTGGCCGGAAGCATAAACGTGTTTTGGCTAATAACTGTTGAAGTGTTTACCTTAATAAAGTAATTTCTTTGTCTGTTGATGTCTTGTGAGATATCAAGCTTGACCATCGATAATATTTCATAACAACCGAATTGACGCGGCCTCCATTTTGGATTTCATGGAAAAGTGTAAAAACCTTTTACACGCCCCAAATTGTGTCCAATGTTTACTAAATTTGGCACAGATGATCTTCAGACCAAGCTTCACAAAGGTGTCCGATGGATTTTCCATTTTTGAAACCGTTTGTTCGGTAGAGCCGATCAAAGGCGGCGGCGAAGCCACAAAAGACACGTTAGAGCGTAACTCACCAACCATTTTAGCGATTGTCACCGAACTTGGGTTCCATCGTTCCCAAGAGGAGCAGAGGAGGCCTGTGGTGTTATACCAGAAAAAAACACTTTAAACACTCAGTACTTTGGAACGCAAACAGATATTTCAACCAAACTTGGTGTGTTGCATGAGTGCAACAGGTTGTTGTGACTTAATTGTTGCGCAAGTGCTATGGAGGCCATGTCCTGCTCTGGACTGCTTGGCCCCTCCATTGCTGCTTGCAGCTATATTTATTATTATTATTACACTTCTTCTGTCATTGGAGTCTATGGCAGCCCCTAGAACCGTATGGTAAAAAGTTGTGAAATTTGGCACACTCATTAAGCACAGTCCCCTCTTTATATTCACCAAGTTTCATGTCTCTCATTGGAGCACTCTAGCGCCACCAACTGGTCAAAATTGGACTTGTGTTTACACATGTAACTTTTGAACCGTATGACCGATTTTCAAAAATGAGGTACCGTTGGATTCCCTGGATCAAGACGAGTTCAACACACCCTATGACGTCAATTTCCGGTTATATAGATTTTCCACCATTTTGAATTTTAAGGAAACACGTTTTTTCGCTTCAACTACTTCTATTTTTGTCAAATCTTCCCCAGAATTGGCACATTATCATCAGACCAATCCTCACAGAAGGTATCAAAGGATCTTTGATTTTCAAAACCGTTTGTCCGGTACAGCCAATCAAAATCGGCAACAAAGCAACCAAACAGGAAGTTGGGTCATATCTCAGCAAATCTTTGAGAAATCAACACCAAACTTAATATGATGACTCGGAACCCTCTTCTGAGGCTGTACAATTAATTTGGTGTCATGTGATCACTGGGCGTGGCCGCAGGAAGCAAAAATGTGTTTTGGCCAATAACTGTTGATTTGTTTGCTTTTATTAAGTGATTCCTTTGTCTCATGATATGTTGGGACGTCCCGTGTGTGATATATGATAACTTGTGATAGTAGCCGAATTGATCCTGCCGCCATTTTGAATTCATTGAAAAAGGTTTTTTCTTTACTCCTCCTACACATGTAGTCCAATCTTCACCAAATTTGGCAGAGAGTATCTTCAGACCAAGCCTCACAGGGGTTCACATGATTTTCTGATTTTCAGAACGGTTTGCCCGGTACAGGCAGTCAAAATGTGCCATTAAGCCAGCCAACAGGAAGTTGGGTCGTATCTCAGCAAATCTTTGATGGATTCACACCAAACTTGCTGCATGCACTCGGAAGCCTGTTCTGAGGATTTCTAAAGTGTTTTATGGGTCATTTGACTGCTTGGCCACCACATTGCTGCTTGCAGCTATATTTATTATTACACTTCTTCTGTCATTGGAGTCTATGGCAGCCACTAGAACCGTATGGTAAAAAGTTGTGAAATTTGGCACACTTATTAAGCACAGTCCCCTCTTTATATTCACCAAGTTTCATGTCTCTCATTGGAGCACTCTAGCGCCACCAACTGGTCAAAGTTGGACTTGTGTTTACACACGTAACTTTTGAACCGTATGACCGATTTTCAAAAATGAGGTACCATTGGATTCCCTGGATCAAGACGAGTTCAACACACCCTATGACGTCATTTTCCGGTTATATAGATTTTCCACCATTTTGAATTTTAAGGAAACATGTTTTTTCGCTTCAACTACTTCTATTTTTTTCAAATCTTCCCCAGAATTGGCACACATTATCATCAGACCATCCTTCACAAAAGTTATCAAAGGATATTCGATTTTCAAAACCGTTTGTCCGGTACAGCCAATCAAAATCGTCAACAAAGCAACCAAACAGGAAGTTGGGTCATATCTCAGGTAATCTTTGAGAAATAAACACCAAACTTAATATGATGACTCGGAACCCTCTTCTGAGGCTGTCCAATTAATTTGGTGTCATGTGATCACTGGGCGTGGCCGCAGGAAGCAAAAATGTGTTTTGGCCAATAACTGTTGATTTGTTTGCTTTTATTAAGTGATTCCTTTGTCTCATGATATGTTGGGACATCCCGTATGTGATACATGATAACTTGTGATAATAGCCGAATTGATCCGGCCGCCATTTTGAATTCATTGAAAAACGTTTTTTCTTTACTCCTCCTACACATGTTGTCCAATCTTCACCAAATTTGGCAGAGAGTATCTTCAGACCAAGCCTCACATAGGGTTTCACATGATTTTTTGATTTTCAGAAACATTTGCCCGGTACAGGCAGTCAAAATGTGCCATTAAGCCAGCCAACAGGAAGTTGGGTCGTATCTCAGCAAATCTTTGATGGATTCACACCAAACTTGCTGCATGCACTCGGAACCCTGTTCTGAGGATTTCTTAAGTGTTTTATGGGTCATTTGACTGCTTGGCCACCACATTGCTGCTTGCAGCTATATTTATTATTATTATTCTTAGGACTGGGTGTCTATGGCAGCCCCCATAAGCGCATGGTCGAAAGTTTTGAAATTTGGCACACCCATTGGGGACAGTCCCCTGGTCCAATTCACAAAGTTTCATGTCCCATACTTGGGCACTCTAGCGCCACCAACGGGTCAAAGTCTGACTTATGTTTACACACGCAACTTTTGAACCGTATGACCGATTTTCAAAAATTAGATACCGTTGGATTCCATGGATCAAGCCAAGTTCAATGCACACCATGGCGTCAATTTCCGGTTATATAGAGTGTCCGCTATTTCCGGTTTTATCAAAAACCTTTGATAGCCTACTCCTCCTACAATTTTTTTCAAATCTTCTTAAAAATTACCAGAGATGATCTTCAGACTAAGCCGCACAAAAGTTATGGTAGAGCATTTTGATCCCCACAACCGTTTGTCCGTGACAGCCAATCAAAGTCATCAGGAAAGCCACCAAACAGGAAATGAAGTCATATCTCAGCAGTTCTTTGAGACAGTGACACCAAATTTGGTATGCCTACTCGGAACCTTATTCTGAGGATGTCCTCCAAATATTGTGTCATGTGACTAAAAGGGGGCGTGGCCGGAAGCATAAACGTGTTTTGGCTAATTATTTAAGTGTTTACCTTAATAAAGTAATTTATTTGTCTGTTGATGTCTTATGAGTTATCAAGCTTGACCATCGATAATATTTCATAACAACCGAATTGACGCGGCCGCCATTTTGGATTTAATGGAAAAGTGTAAAAACCTTTTACACGCCCCAAATTTTGTCCGATGTTTACAAAATTTGGCACAGATGATCTTCAGACCAAGCTTCAAAAAGGTGTAAGATGGATTTTCCATTTTCAAAACCGTTTGTTCGGTAGAGCCGATCAAAGGCGGCAGCGAAGCCGCAAAAGACACGTGAGACCGTAACTCAGCAACCATTTGTGCGATTGTCACCAAACTTGGGTTACATCGTTCCCACGAGGGGCAGAGGAGGCCTGTGGTGTTATACCAGTAAAAAAACAGTTTGAACACTCAGTACTTTGGAACGCAAACAGATATTTCAACCAAACTTGGTGTGTTGCAATGAGTGCAACAGGTTATTGTGACTTAATTGTTGCGCAAGTGCTATGGAGGCCATGTCTTGCTCTGGACTGCTTGGCCCCTCCATTGCTGCTTGCAGCTATATTTATTATTATTCTAGTAACATGGAAGTCAATGGCAGCCCCTAGACCCCTTCAATAACTTTTTGTAAAATTTGGCACACTCATTAAGGACAGTTCCTTCTATACCTACACCAAGTTTCATTTCTCCCATTAGACCACTCCAGCGCCACCAATGGGTCAAAGTTGGACTTGTGTTTACACACGCAACTTTTGAGCCGTATGACCCATTTTCAAAAATGAGAAACCATTGGATTCCCTGGATCAAGACGAGTTCAACAAACACCATGGCGTCAATTTCCGGTTATATAAACTTTCCGCTATTTCCGGTTTTATCCCAAAAAATTGAAATCCTACTCCTCCTACAATTTTTGTCAAATCTTCTTTAAAATGACCAGAGATGACCTTCAGACCAAGCTTCACAAAATTTATCGAAAATAATTTTGATCCTCACAACCGTTTGTCCGGTACAGCCAATCAAATTCGGCAACAAAACAACCAAACAGGAAATTGGATCAAATCTCAGCAAATATTTGAGATATCAAAACCAAAGTTGGCACATCGGTGGAAGACACTACATCATGTTACCATGTGAAAAATTGACTTAATATCTTAAAAAATTACTGATATAAAGAAAATCGAATTTATATATATAAATAATGCTTTAAACATCCACCGGTCTAAAACGGATACTCTGATACTATCACTAGTTTATATTAAGACTCTTGAGAATGTTTAGTATTCAAATCTGAAAAAAAGTTGAATGTAAGAAGAAAAGTCGATTTTTAGCGAATATTTTAAATATAGATGCTTGGCTAACTTCTAGAGTTTTTTTTGCAAAATCCTCTCTCCCCTCCTCCTGCCCGCGCGCTCCAAATTCTCACACACTCAGCCTTCCCTTGACACACGAGCGGCCTTGGCAAGACGCACACGCAACATTTCAGGAGAGTGTGGGCTGACCAAGCCCCCACTAACCCTCAGCACGCGCTCCAAATTCTCACACACATACTGGCCCTTGACACATGGACAAGCTTGTGGGTTTACGGGTTTCTGTAAAGAGTGGGCTGACCAAGCACCTGCCTTCATTCCTTGGCCTAGTAGCCATTATGGACTAGTAGCCATTCAGTGACTTATTTTTATGTAGCTTAGTTCAAAGTTAGCAACTTTATTTGTCAATCTTCTCAACTACCTAAACTCTCCAACCAACCAGAACTCGTGTATCATCTTGTTAGCTAATCCAATTGTTCGTAACAGGATCAGCTGATAGGAAAAACAACCTAAGTGACAATGTGTCAAGGAGCTAGCCTACAAGTTTCCGGCTTTGAAATAACAGTAAGTTGGTTGCTGAGCTTTAATTAAATATTGTCAAACCCTGTCAAAAGTAACACATAACATTTGAGTTAGAGGTAGTTTTTAATTATCTGATGGTATAATGTGTTCAAGTTGGAGAGTGTAAGCTGTCTTGTTTCTTCCGCTTGTTGAGTGTACAGTAGATCGAGCTGGCTGGAGATGAGAGACTGAGCTGGCTGGAGATAGTAGACTGATCTGGCTGGAGATGGTAGACTGATATGGGATGGGAGATTTAGCTGACTAGTCCCTGACGCTACTGAAGTGGTACTTTGCCTCTGAAGCAACCCGATCCCTACCACGGATATACAGTCAGAGGTTGTCATCCATTTGCCTCTCAGCAGCAACTAGCAACTTGCCATATATGTGGGTATTAAACACTATACATTTTTACTTAGTCTTTTTCTGCTAAATGTCCGTTTGGTGTATGTTTCCCTTTTGCATATAATGCAGTTTAATGGGATGGCTAGCTCACTGTGATATACCAACTCTGGTAAGGCTTGAGCATAGGGCTCGAATTGTAGTTGCTGATTCCTCAGGTAAAGGTTGCGTTACGGCTTGTACCTCTTTGTATTACTAGACAAAAAGGAAAGAAAGAGAGTAGTTATTTTAGATCTCATTTATTGAACTATATATTTACTTATTATAAAAAAATATTCACATAAATGCACTTCCAATGAACGTAACATGAGTTGTGTGGTCGAATAGAGGGGGGCAGGATAATGTGTGTACAATCAAGAATACTTTGTCTTTCCTGCTACAGGCCTTCTTTGTCCTAACTGTCCACTGCCCTGTCCGTCCTGTCTGTGCCCTTATTAAGCATGCAATGTATGTCAACTGATTTTCTAATCAAATGTATGGTGCACATAGATTGTAACAGCAAAACTGATTCTGTAGTAAGTTATTTGTATACACTGACCCCACTGTACATTTTGCCATAACAAATATTGAATTTCATACAAAACTTCTGTTTGTAAAAACCTTCTGTAGCTAAGTTAGCAACTTTATTTGTCAAGCTTCTCAACTACCTAAACTCTCCAAACAACCAGAACTTGTGTATCATCTTGTTAGCTAATCAAATTGTTTGTAACCAGATCAGCTGATAGGAAAAACAACCTAAGTGACAATATTTCAAGGAGCTAGCCTACAAGTTTCCGGCTTTGAAATAACAGTAAGTTGGTGGCTGAACTTTAATTAAATATTGTCAAACCCTGTCAAAAGTAACACATAACATTTGAGTTACAGGTAGTTTTTAAACATCTGATGGTATAATGTGTTCAAGTTGGAGAGTGTAAGCTGTCTTGTTTCTTTCTCCATATCCTGAAACATTGTAAAGGCCAAGAGACAACCACACTTTAACAAAAGCCCATGTGGATCTTGTTGATATTGCATTTCCGATTTAGTATGCAATGGTAAAAAGTTATACAATTCCTGAAACATTGATAGTATAGGCCAAGAGTAACTACCACACCACAAATGGCCCACCATTACCCATAGGTGGCGCTACAGGCCACGCCCTAAAGCACAAAGATACAAGGCTTTCTGGAATGGATGGGCTCACCAAGCCCCCTCCCTTCACTTCTTGGCTTGAAATAAAGGCCCTTGTGGATCTTGATGGTATTTTATTTCAGATTTGGTATCCCATTGGTAATTCTGCAGCATAGATTTTTCTATACAGTTACAATTTGTCAAGAATATACATTTTTCAATGGTTCGCAATGTTTGGAGGAATCCGCCATTACTGCTTGCAGTTATATTTAGGATTCCTCCGTAAGGAGGAAACCTATTGTTATTGGTGGTTTTATTATTTGTAATTCTTGTACCATGGGAGTCAATGGCAGCCCCTAGACCCCATCGACAACTTTTTGTGAAATTTGGCACACTCATTAAGGACAGTTTCTTCTATACCTACACCAAGTTTCATGTCTCCCATTAGACCACTCTAGCGCCACCAATGGGTCAAAGTTGGACTTGTGTTTACACACGCAACTTTTGAACCGTATGACTCATTTTCAAAAATGAGGTACCATTGGATTCCCTGGATCAAGCCGAGTTCAACGCACACCATGGCGTTAATTTCCGGTTATATAGATTTCCCGCCATTTCCGGTTTTATCAAAAACCTTTGAAAGCCTACTCCTCCTACAATTTTTGTCATATCTTCTTCAAAATCACCAGAGATGATCTTCAGACCAAGCCTCACAAAAGTTATCAAAGGAATTTTGATCCTCATAACCGTCTGTCCGGTACAGCCAATCAAATTCATCAGAAAAGCCGCCAAACAGGATGTGAAGTCATGTCTCAGCAAATCTTTGAGATATCAACACTAAACTTGGTAGATCGGAGGAAGACACTACAACATGTTACCATGTGCAAAGGCAAATTCATATCTCAAAAAATGATTGATATAAAGCAAATTGAACTTATCGCTAACGCTAAAATTATGCTTTACACATCAGCCATTCAAAAACTGATACTCTGATTCAATCACAAGTTCATATGAAAACTCTTGAGAATGTTCATAACACAAATCTGTGAAAAAGTTGACTGTAAGATGAAAGGTCGATTTTTGGTGAATATTTGAAACATGCTTGCTTGGCTAATTTCTAGGCAAATTTCCAATGAATGTCTCCCTTGCTCCTCCCCGCGCGTGCTCCAAAATCTCACACACACTCAGCCTTCCCTTGACACACGCGCGGCCAAGACGCACACGCAACATTTCAGGAGAGTGTGGGCTGACCAAGCCCCCACTCATTCCTTGGTCTTTAGCAAAGGCCCATGTGGCTCTTGATGGTATTGCATTTCCGATTTTGTATGCAATGGTAAAAAGGTCTCAAATCCTGAAACATTGATAGTGTAGGCCGAGAAACACTTTAACAAAAGCCCATGTGGATCTTGTTGGTATTGCATTTCCGATTTTGTATGCAATGGTAAAAAGTTATAAAAATCCTGAAACATTGATAGTATAGACCAAGAGTAACTACCACACCACAAATGGCCCACCATTACCCATAGGTGGCGCTACAGGCCACGCCAAAAAGCACAAATATACAAGGCTTTCTGGAATGGATAGGCTCACCAAGCCCCCTCCCTTCACTTATTGGCTTGAAAAAAAGGCCCATGTGGCTCTTGATGGTATTGCATTTCCGATTTTGTATGCAATGGTAAAAAGGTCTCAAAATCCTGAAACATAGATAGTATAGGCAAAGAAACACTTTAACAAAAAGCCCATGTGGATCTTGTTGGTATTGCTTTTCCGATTTTGTATACAATGGTAAAAAGTTATAAAAATCCTGAAACATTGATAGTATAGACCAAGAGTAACTACCACACCACAAATGGCCCACTATTACCCATAGGTCTTCCCTTGACACACGCGCGGGCTTGGCAAGACGCACACGCAACATTTCAGGAGAGTGTTCCTTGGTCTTTTGCAAAGGCCATGTGGATCTTGATGGTATTGCATTTCAGATTTTGTTTGCCATGGTAAAAAGTTCTCCAAATCCTGAAACATTGATAGTAAAGGCCAAGAGTAACAACAACACTTTAACAAAAGCCCATGTGGATCTTGTTGGTATTGCATTTCCGATTTTGTATGCAATGGTAAAAAGTTAAAAACATCCTGAAACATTGATAGTATAGGCCAAGAGTAACTACCACACCACAAATGGCCCACCATTACCAATAGGTGTCGCTACAGGCCACGCCCTAAAGCACAAAGCACTTCACTTCTTGTGAAGATTAAAGCGCTTCACTTCTTGGCTTGAAATAAAGGCCCTTGTGGATCTTGATGTTATTGCATTTCAGATTTGGTATCCCATTGGAAATTCTGCAGCATTGATTTTTCTATACAGTTACAATTTGTCAAGAATATACATTTTTCAATGGTTCGCAATGCTTTACACGTAAGCCAGTCAAACAAGTTCATATGAAGACTCTTGAGAATGTTTAGTACACAAATCTGAGAAAAAGTTGACTCTAAGATGAAAGGTCGATTTTTGGTGAATCTTTGAAACATGCATGCTTGGCTAATTTCTAGGGAAATTTACAATGAAATGTGTCCCCTGCTCCTCCCCGCGCATGCTCCAAATTCTCAGACACTCATTCTTCCCTTGACACGCGCGGGCTTGGCAAGACACACACGCAACATATCAGGACTGTGTGGGCTGACCAAGCCCCCACTCATTCCTTGAATATCAGCATAGGCCCTTGAGGACCTTGGTGTCATTGCATTTCCTACTTTGTATGCAATAGTAAAAAGGTCTCCAAATCCTGACACATTGACAGTACAGGCCAAGAGTAACTACCACACTTTACCCAAAGCCCATGTGGATCCTGTTGGTATTGCATTTCCGATTTTATATGCAATGGTAAAAAGTTTTTAAAATCCTGAAACATTAATAGTATAGGCCAAGAGTAACTACCACACCACAAATGGCCCACCATTACCCATAGGTGGCGCTACAGGCCACGCCTTAATGCATAAAGATACAAGGCTTTCTGGAATGGATAAGCTCACCAAGCCCCCTTCCTTCACTTACTGGCTTGAAATAAAGGCCCTTGTGGATCTTGATGGTATTGCATTTCAGATTTGGTATGCCATTGGTAATTCTGCAGCATACATTTTTCTATACAGTTACAATTTGTCAAAAATAAACATTTTTCAATGGTTCGCAGTGTTTGGAGGAATCCGCCATTACTGCTTGCAGTTATATTTTGTAATTCTTGTACCATGGGAGTCAATGGCAGCCCCTAGACCCCATCGACAACTTTTTGTGAAATTTGGCACACTCATTAAGGACAGTTTCTTCTATACCTACACCAAGTTTCATGTCTCCCATTAGACCACTCTAGCGCCACCAATGGGTCAAAGTTGGACTTGTGTTTACACACGCAACTTTTGAACCGTATGACTCATTTTCAAAAATGAGGTACCATTGGATTCCCTGGATCAAGCCGAGTTCAACGCACACCATGGCGTTAATTTCCGGTTATATAGATTTCCCGCCATTTCCGGTTTTATCAAAAACCTTTGAAAGCCTACTCCTCCTACAATTTTTGTCATATATTCTTCAAAATCACCAGAGATGATCTTCAAACCAAGCCTCACAAAAGTTATCAAAGGAATTTTGATCCTCATAACCGTCTGTCCGGTACAGCCAATCAAATTCATCAGAAAAGCCGCCAAACAGGATGTGAAGTCATGTCTCAGCAAATCTTTGAGATATCAACACTAAACTTGGTAGATCGGAGGAAGACACTACAACATATTACCATGTGCAAAGGCAAATTCATATCTCTAAAAATGATTGATATAAATCAAATTGAACTTATCGCTAACGCTAAAATAATGCTTTGCACATCAGCCAGTCAAAAACTGATACTCTGATTCAATCACAAGTTCATATGAAGACTCTTGAGAATGTTCATAACACAAATCTGTGAAAAAGTTGACTGTAAGATGAAAGGTCGATTTTTGGTGAATATTTGAAACATGCTTGCTTGGCTAATTTCTAGGCAAATTTCCAATGAATGTCTCCCCTGCTCCTCCCCGCGCGTGCTCCAAAATCTCACACACACTCAGCCTTCCCTTGACACACGCGCGGCCAAGACGCACACGCAACATTTCAGGAGAGTGTGGGCTGACCAAGCCCCCACTCATTCCTTGGTCTTTAGCAAAGGCCCATGTGGCTCTTGATGGTATTGCATTTCCGATTTTGTATGCAATGGTAAAAAGGTCTCAAATCCTGAAACATTGATAGTATAGACCAAGAGTAAATACCACACCTCAAATGGCCCACCATTACCCATAGGTGGCGCTATAGGCCACGCCCAAAAGCACAAAGATACAAGGCTTTCTGGAATGGATAGGTTCACCAAGCCCCCTCCCTTCACGTATTGGCTTGAAAAAAGGCCCATGTGGATCTTGATGGTATTGCATTTCCGATTTTGTATGCAATGGTAAAAAGGTCTCAAAATCCTGAAACATAGATAGTATAGGCAAAGAAACAGTTTAACAAAAAGCCCATGTGGATCTTGTTGGTATTGCTTTTCCGATTTTGTATACAATGGTAAAAAGTTATAAAAATCTTGAAACATTGATAGTATAGACCAAGAGTAACTACCACACCACAAATGGCCCACTATTACCCATAGGTCTTCCCTTGACACACGCGCGGGCTTGGCAAGACGCACACGCAACATTTCAGGAGAGTGTGGGCTTACCAAGCCCCCACTCATTCCTTGGTCTTTTGCAAAGGCCTTGTGGATCTTGATGGTATTGCATTTCAGATTTTGTTTGCCATGGTAAAAAGTTCTCCAAATCCTGAAACATTGATAGTAAAGGCCAACAGTAACAACAACACTTTAACAAAAGCCCATGTGGATATTGTTGGTATTGCATTTCCGATTTTGTATGCAATGGTAAAAAGTTAAAAACATCCTGAAACATTGATAGTATAGGCCAAGAGTAACTACCACACCACAAATGGCCCACCATTACCAATAGGTGTCGCTACAGGCCACGCCTTAAAGCACAAAGCACTTCACTTCTTGTGAAGATTAAAGCACTTCACTTCTTGGCTTGAAATAAAGGCCCTTGTGGATCTTGATGTTATTGCATTTCAAATTTGGTATCCCATTGGAAATTCTGCAGCATTGATTTTTCTATACAGTTACAATTTGTCAAGAATATACATTTTTCAATGGTTCGCAATGCTTTACATGTAAGCCAGTCAAACAAGTTCATATGAAGACTCTTGAGAATGTTTAGTACACAAATCTGAGAAAAAGTTGACTCTAAGATGAAAGGTCGATTTTTGGTGAATCTTTGAAACATGCATGCTTGGCTAATTTCTAGGGAAATTTACAATGAAATGTGTCCCCTGCTCCTCCCCGCGCATGCTCCAAATTCTCACACACTCATTCTTCCCTTGACACGCGCGGGCTTGGCAAGACATACACGCAACATATCAGGACTGTGTGGGCTGACCAAGCCCCAACTCATTCCTTGAATATCAGCATAGGCCCTTGAGGACCTTGGTGTCATTGCATTTCCTACTTTGTATGCAATAGTAAAAAGGTCTCCAAATCCTGACACATTGACAGTACCGGCCAAGAGTAACTACCACACTTTACCCAAAGCCCATGTGGATCCTGTTGGTATTGCATTTTCGATTTTATATGCAGTGGTAAAAAGTTTTTTAAATCCTGAAACATTAATAGTATAGGCCAAGAGTAACTACCACACCACAAATGGCCCACCATTACCCATAGGTGGCGCTACAGGCCACGCCTTAATGCATAAAGATACAAGGCTTTCTGGAATGGATAAGCTCACCAAGCCCCCTTCCTTCACTTACTGGCTTGAAATAAAGGCCCTTGTGGATCTTGATGGTATTGCATTTCAGATTTGGTATGCCATTGGTAATTCTGCAGCATACATTCTTCTATACAGTTACAATTTGTCAAGAATAAACATTGTTCAATGGTTTGCAGTGTTTGGAGGAATCCGCCATTACTGCTTGCAGTTATATTTTTTTTTATTTCTTTTTTTTTTATTCTTGTACCATGGAAGTCAATGGCAGCCCCTAGAACCATATGGTAACTTTTTGTGAAATTTGGCACACTCATTAAGGACAGTCACTTCTACAGTTACACCAAGTTTCATGTCTCCCATTAGACCACTCTAGCGCCATCAACGGGTCAAAGTTGGACTTGTGTTTACACATGTAACTTTTGAAATGTATGACCGATTTTCTAAAATGAGGTACCATTGGATTCCCTGGATCAAGCAGAGTTCAACGCACCCTATGGCGTCGATTTTCGGTTATATAGATTTTCTGTTATTTCCGGTTTTATAAAAAACCTTTGAAAGCCTACTCCTCCTACAATTTTATTTCAATCTTCCCCAGAATTGGCATACATTATCTTCAGAGCAACTATCACTCAGGCATTACTTTAATATTGGATTTTCAAAACCGTTTGCCCACTACAGCCAATCAAAATCGGCAACAAAGCAACCAAACAGGAAATTGGATCAAATCTCAGCAAATCTTTGAGATATCAACATCAAACTGGGTAAGATGACTCGGAACCCTCTTCTGAGGATGTCCACACAATTTGGTGTCATGTGATCACTGGGCGTGGCCGCAGGAAGCAAAAATGTGTATTGGCCAATAACTATTGACTTGTTTGCCTTTATTAAGTGATTCCTTTGTCTCATGATATCTTGGGACATCCCGTGTGTGACTCGTAATAATTTGTGATAATAACCGAATTGATGCGGCCACCATTTTGAATTCATTGAAAAACTTTTTTTCTCTTCTCCTCCTACAAATGTTGTCCGATCTTCACCAAATTTGGCAGATATTATCTTCAGACCAAGCCTCACAAAAGCTTCACATGTTTTTTTAATTTTAGAAACCGTTTGCCCGCTACAGCCTATCAAAATGTGCCATTAAGCCAGCAAACAGGAAGTTGGGTCGTATTTCAGCAAATCTTTGATGGATTCACACCAAACTTGCTGCGTGTACTCGATACCCTCTGGTTCGCAGTGTTTGGAGGAATCTGCCATTTCTGCTTGCAGTTATATTTATTATTATATTTCTCCGCTAAATGGCCTAATAGCTCAAAAAGTCCTGGACCCGATTTTTTCCAATTTGGCCCAATGATACAACAGGTCACTCATTACTCCCAGGCGGCTAGTGGCCCATGTGCGCCCATAGGTGGTGCTATAAAACACGCCCCAAGTCTACGTGATTTCCCCAGCGCCCCATTACTCCAAAATGCCTGAAAATTGGTATACATGCCTTATTTCTCATGGGGAACAAAAACGCCTCAAGGACCCATATTGTCAGACTTATAAATTGTCTTGTACTGTCCAAATTTGGTACAACCTTCAAAACCCTTCTCCTCATGAACCATAGATCCAATCGACTTGAAATTTGTTACAGATGTGTAGAATACATGTTTTTATAAAGGGACAAATTGAATAAGAATGCAATACAAAATGGCTGAAAGAAGTGTATTTATGTAAATTGCCTCAATATTTTGTTGTTGTTAATAAATCTAATATAATTTTGACTGATTGTATTTCAAACCTAATATGGTTCAAGACGACATCAATCTCTAGTACCATAAACAATTTCACCTTGGTATGTCAATATATGATTGAATTCAATTGAATTGCTCCATAGTGCGCGCGCTCCAAATTCTCACAGACTCATCCTGCCCCTTGTCACTAGGGTGACACCCTGTTCCGCTTTGCGTTATGTCGCACAGCATTTTCACCCCTTGTTCCGCACGTCGCATATTGAAAATGCTGTGCTATACAGCACAAAGAGGAACAGGTGGTCAACCTACTGACACACGCGAGCTTGGCGAGACGCACACACATCCTTTCTGGAAATGGTGTGCTGACCAAGCCCCACCCTCACCCTCATTTCGCTTCCAATCGCAGGTCGCCATTATGAATATAAATTCTTTTTCGGTGGCCATTGTTGTTTTCAACTGGAATCGCATGATAGCCGGTTTGGAGGCAGCCACGTTCGGTAAGTCCTATTTGTACACATTTTAACCTAGAATCAATGATTGGGTTCGGCGATTTAATCCAAAAGGTAGAGGAGGGCAGCTTTTAGGAGAACAAGCGATTCCCCACAGACCTGTCGGCTCAGAATTTTGATTTGGGTCGAGAAAGTCTTTTTAATAAGCCTATGCGCCAGGGAGACCGCATAGGCTCAGGCGGCAGCCATTTTTGTGATTTGTGGAAAACTTGCAAGTGGAGTGAGACTGCGTCCCGGGGTACATTGTTTTGACTTAGCCTCAATGACATGCTTGGCGAGACGCACACACATTCTCTCTAGAAATGGTGTGCTGACCAAGCCCCCAGCCTTGGTTTTTAGCTCCTGTTTCATTTCGCTTTCAATCGCAGGTCGTCGTTAGGAATAAATTCTTTTTCGGCGGCCACTGTTGTTTTCAACTGGAATCGCCTGACAGCCGGTTTGGAGGCAGCCATGTAAGTCCTATTTTTACACATTTTAACCTAGAATCAATGATTAGGTTCGTGAAAGTACACTACTCTTGAATTATGGTAAAGGTTTGAGCACTTTGAGACCTTTAGATCGTGAGTTTGAAGTGACGGAAAACCGAACTCGGAAAGTAGCTAGCTTTTTCCCTCTGTGTAATTACTGAATCATGTAGCATCTCGGCAAAATCATCAAAAAGGTAGAGGAGGGCAGCTTTCAGGACAACAAGCGATTCCCCACACACCTGTCGGCTCAGAATTTTGATTTGGGTCGAGAAAGTCTTTGTAATAAGCCTATGCTCCAGGGAGACCGCATAGGCTTAGGCGGCAGCCATGTTTTGGTTGCGTCATGTTCATAAGTTCACCATTTCACAGTTTGGTCGACATAAAAAATGTCGAGGAGGGCAGCCTGTAGGAGATGTGGGAATTGTGCTTTTAGCCAGATGCTCCGATTATTTTTGTGATTTGTGAAAACTCGCAAGTGGAGTGAGACTGCGTCCCGAGGGTACATTATTTTGACTTAGCCTCAGTGACAGATTTGGCTCGCTCCCTCACTGGCAGTGTGTAAACAATATCGTAATTCACTAAATTCTAGTCCTAAAACGTCAGGGAGGGCTGCTTTTTGTAGACGAAGTGTATACTGAAGATAGCCAGTATAAAGGATCCTTCAAAACAAGACAATTTCATTTGTCATTTTCCTGAGAAAGCGAACTACATTAGCCAAGCTTGTTTTACTCGGTCAGCCTATAGGTCTCTGACAGACAGAATCAGGCAAAGGTCGAGCTGATCTTTGGTCAGAGGTGTATATTGACCAGTTCAGAGCTAAATACTCTTGCAAGAGCCTGGAATCGAGCCAAATGTTTGGAGTGACTTTGCATGGCCGGTTCTCCATCAGTTCAACACATATGGATTAAAGTTCAAATAATGCCACTGCATTTCACAGTCAAAACTGTAGTTTATGTAAGTGTAGAACTGTGTAGATGTAAAAAGGTTCATTTTTCACAACTGACATGGATCCTTTCTTCACTTTTACAGGTCTGGAGGGCCATGCAGAGGCCTGCTCAACACAGGTCAACAGAGGATGCTGAGAGAAAAACAGATCCCTTGCTGGACTACCCCCTCTAGCTGGACAGCTTTTCTTCAGCCCTGACCCCAGGACAGCTTCATCCAGCTGGCCTGCCCTGACTGCCTGCCTGCAGGCCCTGCTTGCCCCTGCCGGCAGGCCCTGCTTGCCCCTGCCGGCAGGCCCTGCTTGCCCCTTCCTGCCAGCCTTCCAGAGACAGACAGTCACCCCACAGACACAGCAGCTCTGCAGACTGCTTTTTTGAGGACATTGATGAAAAAGGACAAACCAGCATTTTTTACTTTGATGAAAGTCTAAATGTTTAATCCTTTCCATGTCACAGCATGCCAAGCTGCTGACTTTTAGGGTCTTAAGTAATGAAACAGGTTCAAGTTATAGACTTTTGACTTGAATCCAATGATTAGTCATCTGAATAAAAACTACTCAAGAGAAGTACTGCTTCTTGGATGATTTGTGCTCCACATCAGTACATCTCACACATTTGCCTTTGTTTCCATGGGATTCGTGGAATTGCTAGTTTCTGCTCAGACATCAATGTTTGGGAAGATTACTGTTTATTTCCACTTTTGATTTGTATTTCCATCGTAAATTTTGTCTTTAATTTCAATCGGAAGTGTTATTAAAAGGTCTTAAAAAGTTTTAAATTTAACTTGTTTACACCGGTAGACACCCTGTGAAGCCCCCACCCCCCACTCCAGAGACAGTTGGTGACAGAGAGGTGCAGACATTAAGTTAAACAAAGTTATGCCAAAGTGTAGAGTAAAAAATAGAGACTAAATGTGGATGTAAATGGATGTTGACACTCAGTTCTCTGAGTTGGTGCATGTCAGTTTAGGCAAAGGCTGTCTTTTAAACCTCTAGGTATAAAAAGAATTCAGATTTGATTGGAACTCTCTCTTTTATACATTTATAGTTGGATTTGACATTTAACAGCCATTTAATTCATTAAGCAAGTTGTTTAACTCAAACAACCATAACACAGTACATATGGTATACAAATCTGCAGTCGGATTTGGAGAAATTGTTAGGTTGGATGTTATCTTGCCATATACATGGGGTCTTGATGATGATGCACATGCAGCTTCAAGGCAGAAAGACACGTTACATTTCAGGAGACTGAGACCTTAGCACGTCACTAGCATCTCGTCATATCACGCAGTCGGAGCACAGCTAGATCATCAGCGTCAGCGCTCTTGGGTACCCAGCATGCAGTGCGGCATGTCAAAAAACGCCAAAACTTGTGAAAAATAGTTTGGTTACAACAGCTATGCAATGGATTTCACTTGTTGCATTCGTTCAGTTAGAGGTTTGTAATATTGTTGTTTGTTAGTTAAAATAATCTTGTTGGTCACCCTGAGAGTGCATGTTGTGTGGTTTAATGGGAAGTGAGAGTTGGCCAATGTACATTACTACTTGTCATGAGTTGATCATGGGCTGTGCCATAGACCTGTTGCTAATGAGGCTATTCTTGATTATAAATTGACTGTGGTTCTGGAAAACGATCTTCAAGCCATCTTTGAGAAATTCTAGAATTAGTGTTGCGATCAATGTGATTAGGTTGTGGGAGGCAATGATTTGTCGACATCTAAACTTCATGAATCCGCTACAGCATTTCTGCTTTGGCGTGACTTGCGCTGGGAGGGAGGTAAACGGCATGGATTGGGATAATATGCGGGCAAGTGTGTTCGTATATAGGGTGAAATGGAATGAGAAATGTAATACAAAATGTCTGAAAGGGGTGTATATATGTAAATGTACACATTGCCTCAATATCTTTGTGTCAATAATTCAAATATAATTTTGACTGATGGTTTTCAAACCTTATTGGTTCAAGATGACATCACTCTGAAGTACCATCAACCATTTCACCTTGGTATGTCAAAATATGATTGAATTTGAGTAGTTTAAACTTTGGCTGAATTTAAAAACGCTTACCATAGAAGAAACAGCTTACTTTTTTATACGGTAGCTGAACACAACAATATTCAACACTGAGAATATCTCAATGGACTGGGAGAGTGACCTACAAAGTATAAGGTTGTAGATTTGAAGCCAGCCGCAGTCTTTTAGCCGTCTTAAATTTGAATATCTGTTTAGTTAAACAGGATGACATCATTATGAAATACCATGCGCAATTTCATGCAATTCCACTTTGAAATGTCAACCGCTTCTTAACCTTTGTCCCAAAGCTAATACTGTGCCCTTTCTACTCATACATTCTCAACAGTTGGTGTGTAGCGGAGAGGATAGAGAGGCTGCCTTGTAACCTTATGCTCATGAGTTCAAATCCCCATTCAACCTATTGTAGTTGACACAACATTAAGTAGTTTTGCTCTCTTGTCGTATAACTCTTTCTCGTCTGACCTTCTACAATGTACATTTTTATAATATTTTGCGGAGGAACCCGCATCACTGCTTGCAGCTATTTTTATTAATGCTGTCAAACGATTAAAATATTTAATCACGATTAATCGCATTAATGTCATAGTTAACTCGCGATTAATCACAATCAATCGCACATTTTATATATTCTAAATGTCCCTTGATTTCTTATTGTCCCTTGATTTTTTTTTTGTTCTTTTTGGAAAAATGGTTCGGATTGCTTCATGCAAATATTTTTTTTACTGAAAACAACATTGCAATCGCCTGCCTTTGACAAGGGGGCGGAGATATCGCATCAGCTGTGTGCTTGGCCATCAAGTGGTATTTCAGACTGGATGTGCTGCGATGATAGCTCAGTTTACAACGACAAAACACACAGATCACTTCGGTCTTGTCAATGGAAGCATTTGGCAACTTTTCAAAAGTAAACTTTCCATTCAGAATCTTATTGGCTTCCATTTCGGCGTCTCACGCTCGCCATCCACTCAAAACGTAACGTTGGCCTTCTACCAGAGAATGTCTAATATCCGTAAACGGGCTCTGCAACTACTCTTTAGCCGGCTCGCAAGCCAAACAAGTGTGTGTGGCGTGCCTGTTGTTTTGTTTCTGGTCTAGCTAGATCCGGTGTGGAGTTGTTGCAATAGCATGTGAAAAAAACTACAAAGTTTGCTAGGCCAAAAGGAGCACTAATCGCGCAATAAAAAAATTTACGCCGTTAATTTGGGTTTGCGTTAACGCCGTTAATAACGTGTTAAACTGACAGCACTAATATTTATAGTTATTTTTGGGATTGCCCAATTTCTTTGTTTTGATGTAACTGTTTCTGACCCATCAGCAACCGACTTAACCACACCCCACAATTTTCCCAGAAATGTGTGCCCTATCTACAATTCCAGGAATCTGTGTGTGTGTGTGTTTGTGCCAACAATTGTTTAGCCAGTTAATTGTCGGCATAAATCACCATACAGCTCTTGTACAGTTGCAATGTGCAGGCAGTTTTGACATCAGTAAACACGTTCATTTATGTAACAAAATTCACTGATCTATACTGAAAGTATATCCACTTTAATTTGTCATTCTGTTAGCTAGCCAGCCCCTTTGAAACCAGCTGATTATTGGTTGTTAAAGCTAATTAACTTCTAAATAACTAAACAGGATTTCCTTATTTCTTTACTGTGTTTAGTTTCATTTCATTGTGAATGCCTTTGTTAATCGCATTAGTTCCATTGCGGTAATGCACTCCGTTGGATTATAAAAAGGACACCTGCAAAATGTTAACTTTGCCAAGTGCCCGGTTCTCGAGATATTCGTAGGAAACTCTGCAGACCAGAGGACATATCAGAGGGAAGGAGCTGTGATGCCAAGAGTGCAAGTCAAACAGGAGGCTAATTATTTTTTCATTATGTTATGTTGAAATGCATGTCCAAACAACGTCAATCTGTACTCCGTTGGATTATAAAGAGGGCGGAATATGAACTTTGCAAAGTGCCCAGTTCTTCAGCTGATCGTGGGAAACTACACCCATTCTAATTTGTACAAACGCACACAGATTCCTGGCCTTATTAGAGAGATTATCGTCCCTCAATTCTGGGTACTTTCTGTTCTTGACACTTCCAGAAAATTATTAACTGAGTTCTCTGGTTGACACCCTGTCCTCATGTCTTCTTACCCAGGAACTCCATGTCACACCTGCGGGCGGGGCGGGGCACGGACAACCGGCGCAGTGTTTTCTATACAGGCAACTCAGAGGACTGGGAGCTGGTGGATGCTCCAGCCAGGGACAGCCCTGAGCTGAAGCCTCACCCAGACACCCACAGACGTGAGTTCACCCCCATGTCTCTCTGGCTTGCATTAGCCTACTCTACAGTAGGTTTAGCTTAACTGTGGTCACCTTTGCTCTACTGAGCATTCTTTGGCAGAAATAGGATTGTAAAGGGTCATGGATCATCTGGAGTAATATGTTCGGTTCTAAAATATAAGGCAAATGTTGTTCGTAATATAAATCTCCATAAAGACTAAAGAAAGAAATGTACATATTAATTGAATATCCTACAGACACCTGTTATTGAAAACCATTTTCTCTCTCAGATTCGATTGTGTCGCATTTCAACTTTGATTTTGCACGTGCTACGCGCTCTAAGAGACCCTTCCTGCGGGACATGATGGCCTCAGGGAAGTTTGGCCGTGCGACAGAGAGACGCAGTCCCGAGAGCTCCCCGTTGGAGTGTAACGGCACCAAACCCAACAAGTTACAGCTTCGTCCTCAGAGTCAGCAGGAAGAGCTGGGCCTTATGCACCAGGAACAGGCCAAACTTCAAGAAGAGCTAGCAAGCCAGAAGGTACTACTACACACACACACATACTTTTACATGCATTTACATACAGGAGTATCCATCAACCCATTGTAGATCATTGAGCAAATGAGGTTACTCTGCTGTGTCATCGCTGTTTCATTCACTGTAAAATATACTCCAGGCTGAGAGCCACTCCTATCGTCCACCGAACACATCACTTCCCCATAAATTCACCACAGGCCACAGGAGATGCTACCCCGTATCAGAATATGTGGATGGAATTGAGATTCTCTCATTGGTGTGGTCGAGAGCAAAATGACTATTCATGCATGCAGCCATGCTACTCTGGTAAATGGTAAAACATTACTAGTAAGACAATCCCTCCCTCTGTTCTTATTTTGTTGTTGAGGTTGTAACAGAGGACTATGGCAGGCACAATGACAGTCTTCTGAAAACTGGTACTATACTTGTACTTTTGCACTTTTGCGTGTACTGCTCTTTTTATGACCAGACTAAACTCCACAGGTTTTGAGTTTGTGGGTCTGATTCCTTTAATCATATGTTCTAACACAAGTAGTCCTATGTCTCTTCACTCTGTCTCTGTCAGACTTTTACAAATTACGTTTTAAGGTCTGCCTCTAAGGTTTTTCTTCCATATTCAAGTATAGCTACATGGTACAGTGTAGTGGAGGAAGTGAGGCATGTCTGGAGAACATGTTTGTGTGATTTGAATTAGGGCTGTCCCCACTCAGTCGACTCGTCGATTTTCTGGTCGATATGCTCTTCGTTGACTAAGATTTTTTTAGTCTAGCTGCCGAATGGCAATGTGAGTTCTGATTACCGCTGAATTAAAGACATGTTCTACAGAAATTGTAGATTATATTATTTAAGACAAAAAAATTTTTTTTTTAAAGAAAATGTGTTATTGTTCTCCCTTTCGTTAATCTGTGCTTTGTTTTGTTAGTTTTTTGCACATGGCACGAGCACAATTGTCTGACGAACTACAAACTCTGCCATAGCCTACTTCGTCGGTGTTATTAGGCAAAATAGCAAAGAAATCTGTGGTATGGCAGCATTTCATTTACAGTACATTTACATAGGGCTGTCACGATAACTACTTTTTATTGTGCGATATATTGCACCATCCCTTATTATTTACAACGTTAACAGGGCTATTTGGTTGGCGTTGCCTTTTCAGCTTGAGATATACAAAGTGTGGCGTGTGAAATGGTTGAAATGCATGTGTCTCACGGCCAATGCATGAGATATTTGTAAATGCTGGTTTTTCAACCGTGTTTAACGGCTGTATCCCTTTGGCTATATAGCGAGTTACGCTATCCGTGAGTGTGCGCCATTTCGCGCAGTCAAGTTTATAATTTCTAATATTTGCACTGTCTGAAAAAAGGCATCTGTAACAGAACTGTATGGAAGACCCCTTTCCAGCTCCAGCTGCAGTTGTTGTTCACAGGTTGAAAAACTGGGTGGCATAGTTATGTATTGCTAGGTGTGATGTTCGGTTAGTTGCCTCTTTTCGTTTCCACGGTTTTTAAACAAAGTCGACATACCGGCTCGTTCACGTTAATTGGCTCTCATCTCATTCGGCTTAAAGACCGAATTTTCCCACACCGGAGCTGAACATTGCAGCTTTGAAACCAAGTCAATTTTTACTTCTTCCTAACTAGCTGTAGATGTCACAAAAGAGAACACTTTATAACACAGTGAGTTCACGCCTTCTCTTCAGCTGTTGGTGTCCGCTCTGTGTGTGTGGAGACACTAGTCCCGCCTACGCTTTGAAACAGAAAGCAGACAAGATGACTGAGGCAGCGGGATCGACTACAATGTTGGTGACATTCGTTCTTATGAAAAAATATAATTGTGATGTATTGGTAATAGCATTGACACACCTCACCAGTAGGGCATGCTATGCTATATTTAATAGTAGATGTATGCATTAAGAAATAAACCAGTGTAGAACTATAACCAAATGTGTTCGGTCGTCACTCAAAGTTGTCTTGCATACTGATGCTAAATAATAGTGAATAAGTACACTATAGTTGACTAGGAAAGTCATTACAAATTGGCGACGAGAAAGGTAACCTACTCATGCCGTCGGATGAGGAAGAGAGAGACGTGAGTGAGCCCCAACGCGATATTCAAGAGGGAACGTATGCGAAAATGGCAGCTCTAATCGGACACATTGAGGCCTTCGATGAAGCCACGGAGCAATGGTCGACATATGTCGAGAGGTGCACGCTGTGTCGTTCTCATCGCCACAACGGGGCGACAAATGCTTTTGATGCGGCAAAACAAATCACAACGAATGGGATTGCTACTTTAGGGAACAGCAATGCCACAATTGCACAAAAACAGGCCACATTGCTCGTTTATGTAAAAATAAAAGAAGTGATCAGAAAAGGAGTGATCAGAAATACACAAATCAAAGATATGAGGCAAAAATGAAACACAAGCATGGAACTACTAGGACAGGAAAAATTAATGAGGTTGAGGCCAACTCATCTACAAGTGAAGGGGATTCTGATTCAGACTCTGAATTAAGATTGGATATGGTTTCAGCAGTAGTTAGTGACACTGAGGCAGTGATGGCAGTAAGGAAAAGGCAATGCAGCATCTTCTTCAATGATGATTGGGCCAAAGATCGAAGTCCATGTCATTGATATGGAGCTTGACACTGGAGCAGCTGTGTCTTTGATTTCACTGGATTTTTACAAAGCCAAATTTGCCCCGATACGTTTACGCAAGACTGATGTAGTGTTGAAAACATACACAGGAGAGTTGCTGCTTCCCGAGGGAATGTTGAAAGTATGGGTGAAATTGAATAAACAGAAAGTTCGATTGCCCTTATATGTTGTGAAAGGGAATGCACCACCACTGTTTGGTCGTGAATGGCTAAGGAACATTAGGCTTGACTGGCGTGAAATCAAGACTGAAAACATTGCCCAAAGACAAGGAGACTCTTAAAGACATCCTAAATCACCATGCAAACGTTTTCAGTGAAAATTTAGGAACTCTGAAAGGCTTTCAAGCTTCACTGACACTAAAACCGGATCAACAGCCCAAGTTTTCAAGTGCGTGTAGTCCCATACGCATTAAGACCAAGAGTAGAAGCGGAAATTGAACGATTGCTCCAACAGGGAGTGATTTCCCCAGTTAAATTCAGTGATTGGGCGACCCCCATTGTCCCTGTCATTAAGAAGAATGGTGGCGTGAGAATTTGTGGGGATTTCAAAGTCACAGTAAATCCAGCTTTATGCGTTGAACATTATCCAATACCTCGCATTGAGGATTTGTTTGCATTGCTGTCTGGAGGACTTCGTTTTAGCAAACTGGATCTATCACAGGCGTATCGGCAGGTGCCTGTGAGTGAAAACTTAAATATCTCACCATCACCACTCACAAGGGCATGTTTTGCTTCAATCGCTTACCATTCGGAATTACATCTGCACTCTCAATCTTTCAGAAGATCATGGACCAAGTGCTACAAGGGCTCCCAAATGTGCACTGCTTTCTTGATGACATCTTTGTCGCAGGCCGAAATGATGCCCATCATCTGGAAAACCTGGAGGCCGTACTCAGTCGGTTGGAAAAATTCAGACTAAGAGTCCAAGAGGAGAAGTGTGAGTTTTTCAGAAACTCTCTAGAGTACCTAGGCCATATCATTGATGCGACAGGACTTCACAAGTATCCTGACAAAATGTGTGCCATAGTGAATGCTCCATTGCGAACCAACACAAGCCAGTTGAGCTCTTTTCTAGGACTCTTCAATTACTATGCACGCTTTGTTCCGAATCTGTCCACGCTTCTCCACCCTTTAAATGGTCTACTGCACAAAGACATTAAGTGGGAATGGTCAAAGGAATGTGATGAGGTATTTCGCAAGGCAAAGAGCAGCGCTCTAGCAAGAGCATTTTACATTTAGTCATTTAGCAGACACTCTTTTTGACCCATTATGATCCACAACTTCCTGTGATTCTGGCCTGCGATGCCTTGCCTTAAGGAGTTGGAGCGGTCATTTCCCATCGTATGCCAAGTGGTGAAGAAAGACCCATAGCCTTCGCTTCTAGAACGCTAAGTTAAGCTGAGCAAAACTATGCCCAAATTGAACGAAAAGCCTTGGGTATAATTTTTGGGTTTTGAGTCAGGCGTTATCACTCTTATCTGTATGGGCGGCACTTCATTTTGCTCACAGATCACCGTCCTTTAACGACCATACTGAGCCCTAGCAAGGCAATTCCTTCAAAGACTGCAGCGAGACTGCAGCGATGGGCACTCATACTAGCAGCACATAACTATACTATCAAGTACAGACGTGCTGCTGACCATGGCAACGCTGACGGTTTGTCTCGCCTGCCGCTTCCTGTGCAACATAAGGAAAGACCAGGGACAATTGACACGTTCCTTGTTAACCACATAGAATGTCTACCAATTTGCTGTACTGATGTAAGAAGAGAAACCAGGTCGGATCTCACACTTTCACAAGTCTTGAAGATGGTGTCAACTGGCCGTTTTCCGGCCACCAAAGGCTTTGACAGTAGCCTAATGCCATATCTAGTACAGAAGGATGAGCTGACAACGAGTCAGGGCTGCCTCCTGTGGGGTAATAGAGTTATTGTGCCTCCAAAGTTGCATCAACAGGTGTTAGAGGAACTTCATACAGGGCACATTGGAGTGGTTAAGATGAAAGCCGTGGCGCGAAGCTACGTGTGGTAGCCGGGCCTCGATGCTCAAATCGAGGAGAAATGCAAGACCTGCTTGCCTTGTCAGCGCATGCAGAAAACACCGTGCCTCACTCCTCTTCACCCATGGCCATGGCCCACAGCCCCATGGCAGCGTATTCACGTTGATTTTGCTGGCCCATATGAGGGGCGCATGTTTCTCGTAGTGGTCGACGCCCACTCCAAGTGGCCATAGGTCATTTTAATGGAAGCAACCACTTCGGCGAAGACTATCCAGGCATTAAGAGGTCTGTTCAGCCACTATGGGGTACCAGAGGTGCTTGTCAGTGATAATGGGCCACAGTTCACATCTGAGGAGTTTGCCACCTTTTTAAAGTCAAATGGCATTAAGCATGTGCATTCAGCTCCTTTTCACCCAGCAACCAACGGTCTGGCTGAACGCTTTGTACAGACTTTTAAGCATTCTCTTAAATCATCAAAGGGAACTTCATCAGTTCAGAGGCGACTGGATACTTTTCTACTTCAATATAGGAACACTCCCCATTCAACTACTCAGGAAGCACCAGCGATGCTGTTTTTCCACCGCAAGCTTCGCACTCGTCTGGATCTGCTGAAACCGAGTGTGGCTGCGGTGGTGGATCAGGCACAAGACGCCCAGCGCAGTTACCGAGCTGTGCACTCTAAATCTCGGTCTTTCAGCATCGGCGATCCAGTCCTGGGGTCTCATTTATAAAACTGTGCGTAGGATTCTTACTAAAAGTGTAAGTACGCCCAAAAGCCTAAAATGGTGTACGCACACAACGATTCAGATTTATAAAACTGTGCGTACGCACACCTGTACGCAATGTTCCCTTTATAAATCACAGATTACCCACAAGTGTGCGTACGTGAATCAGCATTGTACCCCGCCCTGAACACGCCCATTTTTAACCATAAATAGTCAATGCAAAGCACCTCATAAATGCTAATCTAGTATCTCATCATGACCCTGGCATACGATTGTTCTTTACGGTGAATCATAGCGCATGACAAGTTCTCAGACACTGTTAGCCTATTGGTGGAGCCCGAAAACTCAGAAAATGTGGTGGCCGGTAGATCACCAATTTAAAAAAACTGCGAGTGGCGTCAACTGTGGCAGTGATACTGCGAGTCGAGATACAATTTGAAAACAAAAGCGTTTTATTGTCACGTACCCATAGTACGTGACAATAGGTGAGGGTAGGAACGTAGATCAACTGGTAAATAGAGAGCTTCGCCTTTCGACTCAGCCCCTTCTTCACCACAACGGACCGATGCAGAGCCCGCATCACTGCGGACGCCGCACCAATCCACCTGTCGACCTCGCGCTCCATTCTTCCCTCACTCGTGAACAAGACCCCGAGATACTTGAACTCCTCCGCTTGGTTCAGGATCTCCTCCCCGACCCGGAGATGGCACTCAACCCTTTTCCGGTCGATTACCATGGCCTCAGATTTGGAGGTGCTGATTCGCATCCCAGCTGCTTCACATTCGGTTGCGAACCACTCCAGTGAGAGCTGACGGTCGCGGCCCGATTGTTACGGGGTGGTGGTGGTGGTGGACCCAAGTGCACAACACAGACATGCAAAAAAAGAGGTATGGTCCAGAGGGGTTTAATGTTGGGGTAAGTGCAGAGGGGAATGATGATGATGAAAAAACAGACAGGACTTCAGGGTAGGCTGTACGGGGTCTGGCAAGGTTGGTGATCCGAGGGTAGACAAAACTATTATCCGGCAATGAATGGTGTGAAAACCAGGGTTGATAAACTGCAGGGCTGATGAGTTGATGGGAGACAGGTGTGAAGACTGAGGCAGAGTGAGTGGGTAATTGAGACAGGAGACCATGGCCACACCCACAACCGGGGAACACAAACAACCCGCCACTAGGGGGCAGAGGGCATGACAGTACCCCCCCTCCGACGGACGCCACCTGGCGGACGCCCAGAACCAGTCGGGTGAGCACGGCGAAAGTCACGAATAAGGGACGGATCGAGAATCCGGCGCGTGGGAACCCAGGACCGTTCCTCTGGACCATAGCCCTCCCAATCCACGAGGTACTGGACCCCGCGACCACGGCCACGGACGTCCAGCAGCCGCCGGACCGTGTAGGCAGGGTGATCATCAATGATCCGAGGGGGCGGCGGAGCAGGAGCACAGGGCAATGAAGTGGGCGGCTTTGGGGAACCGGTCTATAACCGTGAGGATGGCGGTGTTGCCCCCGGATGGGGGAGACCTGTGACGAAGTCCAAGGCTATGTGAGACCAGGGACGACTGGGGATGGGTAAGGGACGAAGTAGGCCAGCTCGGGGTCTCGTGGAGGACTTGTTCCGAGCGCAGGTGGTACAGGCAGAAACAAAAGAACGGGTGTCAGCGTCCATGGTTGGCCAACAGAACCGTTGTCGAAGAACATCCAGGGTGCGGGTGATGCCAGGGTGGCAGGTTAGACGGCTAGAGTGAGCCCATTGGAGCACCTTTGAGCGGGCAGAGTCCGGAACGAACAGGCTGTTGGGGGGACCGGTACCGGGATCTGGTTGCAGTGTCTGTGCTTGTGTGACCAGGGACTCGACTTCCCATGTGAGGGCAGCGACCAGGCAGGTGGGAGGCAGGATGGAACCCGGATCTGAGGTGTTGTCCTCGACAGAGTGCAGACGGGATAGTGCGTCTGGCTTGACGTTTCGGGAGCCTGGACGGTATGTAAGGTGGAACTGGAAGCGACCGAAGAACAAGGCCCATCTGGCTTGGCGGGAATTCAGACGCTTGGCGGTCTGTACGTAGGACAGGTTCTTGTGGTCGGTCCACACAATGAAGGGCAGCTCGGCACCCTCCAGCCAATGACGCCATTCCTCCAGGGCCAGCTTCACAGCAAGAAGCTCCCTGTTCCCTACATCATAGTTCCTCTCTGGAGGAGTGAGTCTCCTGGAGAAGAAGGCGCAGGGGTGCAATTTTTGGTCAGCAAGAGACCGTTGGGAGAGCACAGCCCCTACCCCTGTGTCAGAGGCATCAACCTCCACAACGAACTGGAGCTTTTGAAAGCGACCTCGGCCTCTGGAGTCCAAGAGAACGGTGTGGATGTGGCTGAAGGGATGTGAGCGGAGCCGCAGTGCGGCTATAGTTGCGTATGAAACGGCGATAGAAGTTGGCGAAGCCCAGGAAGCGCTGTAGCCCTCTCCGGTTGTCGGGAGCAGGCCATTCTGCGACTGCTGACACCTTGGCGGGGTCCATCTTCACCTGACCCTCAGCTATGATGTACCCCAGGAAGGACACAGAGGGAACGTGGAACACACACTTCTCAGCCTTGACAAAGAGCCTGTTCTCCAAAAGGCGTTGAAGGATCCGACGCACATGTTGCTCGTGTTCAGCAGGAGACCGAGAAAAAATCAAAATGTCGTCCAGATACACAAAAACAAAACGGTTCAACATGTCACGGAGCACATCATTGACCAGGGCCTGAAAAACGGCAGAGGCATTGGTCAACCCGAAAGGCATTACGGAATACTCAAAATGTCCAAGGGGGGTCTTGAAAGCCGTCTTCCATTCGTCTCCCTTACGGATCCGAATCAAGTGATAGGCGTTTCGTAGATCCAGTTTGGTGAATATGGAAGCCCCATGAAGGGGGATGAATGCAGAGCTTATGAGGGGTAGAGGATACTTGTTCTTTACCGTGATGTTGTTGAGACCCCGGTAGTCGATACAGGGGCGCAGGGTCCCGTCCTTCTTCCCAACAAAAAAGAACCCTGCACCCAGGGGAGAGGAAGATGGACGGATAAGGCCAGCAGCCAGGGAGTCCTGGATGTACTCCTCCATGGTGACTTGCTCGGTGCGGGAGAGGTTGTACAGCCGACTGCTGGGGTAGGGAGAACCGGGCAAGAGGTCTATGGCACAGTCGTAAGGGCGGTGGGGAGGCAAGGACAGGGCGCGCTGCTTACTGAAGACAGGGGCAGAGGGCATGACACCGATGAAGCCAACAGGACCACATCATCTGCAAAAAGCAGCGACCCGATCCTGAGGTGACCAAACCGGACCCCCTCAACACCCTGGCTACGCCTAGAAATTCTGTCCATATAGGTAATGAACAGAATCGGTGACATAGGGCAGCCCTGGCGGAGTCCAACCCTCACCGGAAACAAGTTCGACTTACTACCGGCAATGCGGACCAAACTCTGGCACCGGTCGTACAGGGACCGGACAGCGCCGATCAGGGAATCCGGTACCCCATACTCTCGGAGAACCCCCCACATGAGCCCCCGAGGGACAGGGTCGAACGCCTTTTCCAAATCCACAAAACGTGTAGACTGGTTGGGCGAACTCCCATGTACCCTCCAGGACTCCGCGGAGGGTATAGAGCTGGTCCACTGTTCCACGGCCAGGACGAAAACCACATTGCTCCTCCTGAATCCGAGGTTTGACAATCCGACAGACCCTCCTCTCCAGGACCCCTGAATAGACTTTCCCAGGGAGGCTGAGGAGTGTGATCCCCCTAAAGTTGGAGCACACCCTCCGGTCCCCCTTTTTAAAGAGGGGAACCACCACCCCGGTCTGCCAGTCCAGAGGCACTGTCCCCGATGTCCACGCGATGTTGCAGAGTCGTGTCAACCAAGACAGCCCTACAACATCCAGAGCCTTAAGGTCTTAAGCACAGTATTAAATAAATATATTTAGTTATACACTAAATGTGTTCTGCAGTTATCTAAAGGTAGGATATGTGATGTTATCCTGTATTCCATGCAGTCGGGGAATCTCCCCCTCCTGAATTGTCCGTAGTGGACAATCTGATGGTGAGGAAGCGCTGATTTTATTATTTTTTTTTGAGTTGGATTGCACAAGGTGTTTATGGAACAAGAATCACTCAGTACAAGCGCAAATAAAACTGCTGGATGTAATCTTCATGATAATCATGAAATTTAATGAAAAAAACTTGTGTGAGGAAAACAAAATATATAAATATTACGAGTAATGAGCTCATCTGCTTTTTACTAACGCTGATTTGCAAGGAATGCTAGATAGCGAAAACATCTAGACTGTAGGCATGTAAACTAGTTTAGCTTGCTGACGCAAGAGCATAGGTAGAATGTTAGATGATTTAGTCTAGTTTATTGGCAATGGGGCTAACATTAAATCATGTTCCTGACTGTGTCTCATTCAAATAAATAACCTGTGTTGTCATGTAAATCTACAATTCAAGATGCATGTTTGTCCAGATGTATTTTTTAGAAAGATAGCCAGAGCTAACTGAAGGCGAGTTGAATCACAATAGTTTGTTTGCTAACCTGTAGTGTTAACGTTATCCACTATCCACCTAAGGCGATCCTGTTTGCTTCCACAACAGAAGTGGAAACAACTAACATAATCATTTGAAACTATATCTAGTCAATCTGTTGAAAACAGTGTTGTGTAGACACAATAGATTTAGTTGTACGTTTTTATTTCAAGTTTCCACCTTCGTTGTTTCAGTAAGTGCTGTGGCTGTGTTGCGTCTTTGCTCCGCAGCTTCACTCGTTGTAAACCAACCAATCAGCGCAAAGCTCATCTATATATTCATGAGCATACCATAAAAGGAGAAAACCTAGCGTTTTTTCCTGGGAAAATTTCACTGGATATATAAGGGGGCATAAAACAGCACCTGGGGCATTTTCAGCTCAACCCAGGGGCGGACTGGCCATCGGGGATACCGGGAGAATCCCCGGTGGGCCAACGGGGTTGGGATGGTCCAAAATACCAGCCCTCTTCCAATACCAACCGGCCCTCTTACATCGTCGGCATTTCATATTATTTCACATAACAGCTTGAATGCGTATAAATTCCTCTAAGACCTTTGGTTGCCTGGAAACACTGACTGAGTTTTATACTGCCCCTCGCAATCTGTATTCACACTCATGGTGCCGATTTTTCGAAAAGGTTTTGACCCGTCTTCTGAAATGTGGTCTTACGGACCTTGTACCGTTTAATGTAAGAAATTAAACATATATTATGTAATTTCTTTGTAATCATCCAAAGTAATGCTAAGTGTATGGGTATTTTTCCAAGTAGGCCAATGACTGGTCGATACGTACGATGCATTGAGTGGACAACGCGCCTTGTTTTGAGTGGGCCGCACGCCATTTACTGAGTGGGCCGGTCTGACAGTATAAATCCCGGGCCACTTTTCCCCCCCAGTATGTCCCTGGCTCAACCAATGGTACCTACCCTATTTGGAGACCTTAAAGGGGCAATTGACTGTTTTTTGGGGGTATTTCCCGGGAAAAAACACTAGCTTTTCTCTTTTTATGGTATGCTCATTAATATTTAGATGAGCTGCGCGCTGATTGGTTGGTTTTCAACGAGTGAAGCTGGGGAGCAAAAACGCAACACGGCCAACAGCAGCACTCGCTGAAACACCGAAGTTGGAAACTTGAAATAAAAACGTGCAAATAAATCTATTGTGTCTACACAACACTGTTTTCAACAGATTGACTATATATCATTTGAAATGATAACATTACTTGTTTCCACCTCTGTTGTTGAAGCAAACTGGATTGACTTGGGTGGGTAGAACGTTAGGCTACAGCTTAGCAACCAAACCATATCCTGATTCTTCTCGGCTTCAGTTAGCTAGCTACCTCTAAATAACTTGCTGAAAAATAACATGACCAAGATCTGAACAAACATGCATCTTGAATTGTAGATTTACATTACACAGGTTATTTATTTGAATGAAACACAGTCAGGAACATGAATCAACATTAGCGCCATTGCCAAAAAACTAGGCTAAATTATCACACATTCTACGCTCTTGCGTTAGCAAGCTAAACTTGTTTACATGCCTACAGTCTAGGTGTTACTAGTAACAGTTACTAGCAATGCTACCGTATCCTGTATCAAGCACCTGCCTTTCTCCAGTCCTTTCAAATAGATTATCTAGACAGACGTTAGCAATAAGCCAGACTGCTGTTCGTTTTCTGGCTATTTTTCGGAAGCTTCCCTTCTAATGCCGACTACAGCTAGTCTAGCTAGAGTCATTTTGATGTGTGTAGAAACTTATTTAGCATTCTACCTGGTATGCTATATTATACAGGAAACGTTAGCATTGCTAATAACTGTTAGCACAACATCATACTGTCCTAATAGGCGGTTACAATGAGCATACGGTCGGAACAGCACCTCTTTCCAGGTTCAGCTTCCTAGCAAATCCTGCTTGCAATTGTCCAAGGTTGCAAAACTGTCTTGGGTGAAATGTTCAGAGCAAATGAATGATTGAGTGTCGAACTTTGCCGGGATCTTCTCATAAGACAACAGCAGCCATGCCTGTTGAATGTTTGGCTCCTTGGGAAGACTGTGAGTGTTAGCCTTCCCTGTTGGCTACAGCCTGGAACACAACATTTACGACCGTGGTCCATTTTCAATATCCTTGTTATAATTCAAAATGTTCTTCTTTGTAATTCCTTATAAGTAGCTTACACAGAGCAGCGCGCAGCTAAACTAGTATCGGAGATAGACGTTACCTCAGGCTGGTCTGGATGTAAATTCTGGGGCGTGACAGAGATACAGACCACAGCCAATAAGAGGGCGATCCTACCGGTCCTACGTAGGACCGGTAGCTTTGTTGAAAAGCTAGCGTTTTACAGCCAAATTTTTCTGTTTTTAGATTTGAATAGGAAATAGGTGTCAATGGACTTTGATATTCACGGTATGTTCATTTTACCCACCGAACTGTCGTTATTCAACTATGACAAGGTAAAATCGGTTTTGCAGTCAATTGCCCCTTTAAGGAACAGTGTGAAATACCCCCAAAAACCCAGTCAATTGCCCCTTTAGAACAGTGAGGTAAAACATCACACAAAATGGCTTGATAAAAAACATTGTGACATTTATAGAAAAAAAAAAAAAAATTCTATAAATTTTGATTAGTTGATTTTTCCAAAGAAAATCTTAGTCGGGGACAGCCCTACTGGGAGGTGACCTAAATTGTGCCAACAACCTTACTTTGGATACATCATGTTCAATGAGATATTCGCCCTCAGGCATTGCAAAGGCATTCACAACATTTATGGAGCAGAGTGGCTGTATTGATCCATGGCGGCTTCGTAACCCAACTTTGAAGGGTTTTTCTTTTTTCTCCCCAGTCTACCGTTCTTTTTCCCGCATAGATTATTTTTTTCATCGACAGCTCATTTATTCCTTCAGTTAAAATCTGTTGACTACTCAACCATCATCATCTCTGATCACGCCCCCTGTTGTTCTAGACATATAATAGGAAACTAGATCCCCTTATACTGTCAGATCAAAACTTTTTCCGCTTTCTGGCAATCAACAAAGATGCATATATCAATAAAGTGAATAATACAAAATCTTCTATATTACTACTTAATGAACAGGACAGAAGAAACCCAACTTCTGAGGTAACCCAATTTAATAGTGTAGAACAGTTTAAATATTTAGTAGTACAGATACTGCCTAAACTAGAAAATGTTGTTAATGCAAATTATGAACCGTTAATGATTGAAATTAGTGAGTTGATTGAAAGATGGACGTCGCTACCAGTTTCTATAATTGGGAGAATTAATATCTTAAAAATGACTATATTGCCGAAATTCCTTTATTTATTCCAAAATATTCCTCTGCCACCACCTTCAGACTTGTTCTCAAAAATTAAAAAAATATTTGTTGGATTTATATGGAACAATAGAAGGGCGAGACTCCGTTTGTCTTTGTTGTACTTACCATTTGATCGAGGGGGATTAAAATGTCCAAATTTACTATGGTACTACTGGGCTGTGCAGCTGAGGTCTATTATGTTCTATTTCTCAACAAATGATACCCCTCATTGGAGCGAAATGGAATCCGAAGGTCTTAAAGTACCTCTTCCCTTATACATATACTCTGATACAGAAAAAAAACGACGTAAAAAAACGAAAAATCCAATTGTAAAACATATGATAAAGATATGGTATGATGTAAAAAAATATTTAAAAGAACCACAATCATTGTCATTATATAGTCCAATATGGGGTAACCAGTTATTTATACCAGGTAGAGCTGATGCAACATTTAAATCATGGAAATCTAAGGGACTCAAAATGATTAAAGACCTTTATTCAACTGATTCAGGTGTCATGATGTCTTTTGAGGAGTTGAGGTCTAAATTTAATCTTGATAGGAAACACTTTTTCAAGTACCTACAACTAAGAAGTTTTGTTAAAGTAAACCTAGACGATGCTCTTACTAGACCTCTACACTCAGATTTGGAAAAAATTACGACAAAAGACAGCTTGAAAAAGGGTATAATATCAGAGTATTATAAATTGATGACATCTTACTCTCCTGAAAGTTCACAGTATAAGTTGAATGCCTGGAGGGAAAATTTGCACCTTTCCGATCAAGATTGGAATATAGCTTGTGCTGGTGCTCACACTAAGTCTATAAATGTTCGTCTTAAACTGACTCAGTATAAATGGTTAATGAGGACATATGTGACACCTGTTGATTTAAATCGATACAACAAAAACATCCCTGACATTTGCACAAAATGTCTGGAATTTGAGGGAACATTGTTTCACTGTATATGGCAATGCAGAAAAATCAAAACGTTCTGGGAAGAGGTACGAGATATACTTGAGAAGATAATTTCAAAACAAATTTTACTTGACCCTAAGCTTTTTCTGTTAGGCTTATTCCCAGAAAAACACAATTATAGTAAAAATGAACGAGCATTCATAGACCTCGGCTTGCTGTACGCCAAAACATGTATTGCAATGTTATGGAAAAAGGTTAATAAACCTAACACAACTCAATGGATCAGACGGATGTTGTCATGCCTCCCTTTAGAAAAGATAACTTACATATTGAAAAATAAACAGCAACAATTTGAAAATATCTGGAGACCTTTCACGAACTATGTTAAAGATTTAGACTTAACAGAGGATCAAGACGATGAATAATTGTGAAAAAGTGGCTAATGTTGTTTCTAGGCTAGCAGAATTTATTTTATTTTTATTTATTTTTTCAATTGTATTTTACATGAGATATATTTACTAAACCTTGTAAAGATTACCACTTTTTTAAAACAGAAGAAGCACTGTTTTGTATTTTTTTTTTTTTTTTTTTTTTTTTTTTTTTAATTCTTTGTTTTGTTTTGTTACGTCATTGCAATAATGTAAGATTTTATTCCATATTATATGACTGTGACGGGCTGTATTTTACGTTGTTAAACTGAAATAAAAATATTTTTGGCAAAAAAAAGATGCATATATCAGCATAAACAAAAACGAGAACACTTCATATTCATTACTGTGGGAATCGCTCACAGCTTTCCTCAGGGGGCATATTATTTAATACGTGGATTTAACCAAAAGGGAACACTAAGGAAGTCTTAAGCTTAACTGACTCTATACATATACTTGACCAGCTCTTTTCAGAATCCCCCAATGCTGAGTTACATAAGAAACGGATAGAATTGCAAGCCAAACTGAACATTCTAACTACGAAACACGCAGAGCATTTTCTACTAAAATCCATGGGACCTCCTATGAATATGGGGATAAATGTAGTTGTTCACTTGCTCACCAATTAAAGCGGCAGACTGCATCTCGTCTTATCCCCCAAGTTAAAGATGAGTAAGGTATTTTAGTTTCAGACCCAAAACACATAAATGATATATTACATTTATTGTGCCCAAAGCAGTTATTTCTCTGGATGCTGAGAAAGCATTCGATAGGGTTGAATGGCAGTATTTATTTGCAGCTTTGGAAAGATTTGGTTTTGGCACCACCTTCATTAAATGGATTAAGCTTTTATATAAATATCCCCAAGCATGCGTACAAATAAATGGTTTGCGGTCATCTTTTTTTCCTTTAACAAGAGGCACAAGACAAGGCTGCCCACTTTCCCCACTTTTATTTGCCATTGCAATCGAACCACTTGCCATAGCCTTGTGAACCACATAAGTATTTCAGGGCATTTAGAGGGGGAGTTGAGCACAGGGTCTCACTATATGCTGATGACTTGTTGATCTATGTTAGTCACCCAGCCACGATTGCTTCCTCTATTGTGTCTATCCTGGAGGAGTTTGGAATGTTCTCAGGATATAAGCTCAATCTGCAGAAAAGAGAGTGTTTTTAACTCAACTTTCCAGTTCCTTCCAGGCTAGTACCCTCCTTTCCTTTTCGCCTTTCTGAAGATGGGTTCAAATTAGTGCTGTCAAATGATTAAAATATTTAATCGCAATTAATCGCATTTATGTCATAGTTAACTCGTGATTAATCGCATATTTTTATCTATTCTTAATGTCCCTTGATTTCTTTTTGTCCCGTTATTTTTTCTCATTTTAATGCTCTTATCATCATGGAAAAGTGGATTGGATTGCTTAGTGCAAATGTTTTTTTTTAAATTAAAAACAATAGTGCAATCGCCTGGCTTTAACTAGGGGGCGGAGAATTCGCATCAGCTGTTTGCTTGGCCATCATTTGGTATTTCAGACTGGACGTGCTGCGATGATAGCTCAGTTCACAATGACAAAACACACAGATCACTTTGGTCTTGTCAATTGAACCATTTGGCAACTTTTTTGGCAAGTAAACTTTCTATTCAGAATCTTATTGGCATCCATTTTGGCGTCTCGCGCTGACCATCCAGTCTAAACGTAAAGTTTGCCTACTACTCTTTAGCCGGCTCTCAAACCCAAACAAGTGTGTGTGGCTGTTTTGTTTCTAGTCTAGCTAGATCCGGTGTGGTAGTTTTTCTAACGTCAGTAGTTGTTGCAACAGCGTGTGAAAGAAACTACAAAGTTTGCTAGGCCAAAAAGAACGTTAATTGCGCAATAAAAAAATGTACGCCGTTAATTTGGGTTTGCGTAAACACCGTTAATAACGTGTTAAACTGACAGCACTAGTTCAAATATTTAGGAATTCATATTACCAAATCTTTCACTTCTCTTAATGCATCTAATTTAACAACATAAGTTAACTAAATGAAGTGTGATTTTTAAAAATGGTCTGGTTTACCACTTTCTTTGATGGGTCGTTTCTACATGAGTTTCTATACGTATTTCAATGTTTACTTTTTCTCGTAAATCATTTTTTAAACAATTTTCAAGCTGTGAACTCATCTATATTGGACAACCAAGCACCCAGAGTTAAGAAATACTTTTTTACAAAGGCAGCGTTGTGTTGGTGGACTTGCTTTGCCCAGCTTTATCCACTACTACTGTGCTTCAAATAATCCGAAAATAATCTGTTGGCTACACTGTCCTCATTTAAACTGGTGTGTTCTAGAGGAACAGTCATGCAAACAATCTAGCCTTAGGGCCTTAATTTACTCATCCTTACACAGTGGTGAAAATAAGCCGGTACTGGCCGGTACGCCGTACCGGTAAGAAATTTCTTCCCGGTACGCCGTACCGGTAAGAAATTACAACACGCACAGGCCCGTCGCGACAATGCAAGCAAAACAAGCAATTGCTTGGGGCACCAAACTGGCTTGGGGCCCCAAGACAACGACTGGTTAAGAATAACATAACGACAAACTGTGTGAGCGCCCCTTTGATAGTCAATGCAGTAAAGTGCGATGACACTGTTATCGGGATCCCCCTCAAGGGGCCCCTCTCATGATCTGTGCTGCTGGCAAAATACAAAACCTCGTCGGTCGGCAGCAAGCCCCCACCCCTAGCCCCTCGCCTTGAAGCAACGGCCCCGGTGGATGTAGGTGGTATTGCATTTAGGGTAAGGTTCCCGTGTCTTCCGGTCGTTTTTATTCTATTAACTCCAGTCAACATTTACAAAACTATCTCCCCCGATAATTTTTGTTCGATTCTCGAACCTGGCTCATACTACTAGCTTTTTCATAGAATAATTTGTCCTGATTTTTGCTAAGATTGAAACCAATCCGAAATGGGTAAACTAGCAGCCCATTTATTTGCTTACATCAAGAAAAGTTGCCTGCAAATGTGCCTGTGGATACTAACGGGGCATGAGCACAAAAGTCCACATTGGCCGATAGCCGATTTACATTGAGCTGAATGAGCCATAGACATATTGAATGAGCACAGGGAGAAATGGCTTGAGTTGCCTGCCTTGTTGTAGCAAGTCTAGCAAATCGTTGTCACACATAGGCCTACATGAAATGTTGTTAATATAGTTTATTCCCGTTATTTTCAAACAGATTTGATTTTTCGTAAAAACGTTCATGACATGATGGCAAATATATTATGTTAAGCGCGAGCATAGATTGTTGACATGTCTATCTGGAGCAAAGACGAAGATTAATACTTTAACTGTTAACCACAATTGGAAATGATATATATTTAAATAATATTAGTCTTGCCTTCAGAAGCTTTTGTTAAACACACCCATGATTCTTTTTTTGATCGTGTCATCAAGCCAGACTGCTTTTGTGGGACAATGTTTCACCCCCACTTACATCTGATGGAAACGTCTTGTAGCCTATGGTTCTATGAACATGCCCCTTTCAAAGGCAAATGTTCAATAAAGTATATTTTAGACACACTTCTCAAGCTTTTATTTATTACATTATTAACACTTGTTGTTAGATCACATTATATCCATTAATAGACGTTTGGTTTTCTAGGTTGAGCATGTAAAACACAGGTCGCATTTCGACACTGATGTGAAATTGATGGCAGTGTGAATTTTGTGGCATTTCGTTTGAATATAAAGTTGACAGTAAGATATGGTAAGTCTGCATTATGCAAGATTCCGGTTACCAAAATAACTATTAAGCTTTCTTTGCCTGGCAAAAACAACGACGGAGCTGTTCATGTTAACAGTTTATTTCATCCGATACAATGCGTTGTAAATCATACTCATATCACGAAGAAAAAAAGCAACATATGTGATGAGTTTAATCTAGAATAGCCCTACATTTAGCCATATAGCCTAAAAAACAAGTGAAAGGAATACTATACAGTGACAGAATACATTTCCGTTAAGTTTGCATCATGTGTCTGATTCTTATCGGACTTGTACCTCATTCTGCCCATAGATTCTGCAACTGCAATGCCCACACGCTCGTAACCATATAAATCTATGCTCGCGACTGGTTGTCGCAAAGTATGACGTGTACAGCTAGTTGCAAGCGTGCACGAGGTCTCGGAGCTAGAGAAAAAAAGAGCCACTGTTTAAAGCTAGACCGGAAGACACGGAAGTGGAAAGATGGCTGCGTCCAGTCTCGCGCTCTTGCTTGCCTCACTGCGCCACTGAGCACTTTTCATAGAAATGAATGGGGACGCAATCTTGGAAGACAGAAGTAGCTGTCTCTAGTTATATTAACTCTATGGTCGGCAGTCATCATGAAGCGGAATTATGCTTTAGGAAGCCAGAAAAGGAAGAAGAGAAAGGAAGAGGAGGATAATAAAAAACAAGATAGTGGTAAGTGATAAATTACACTGGATAAAATAGCTCTACTTGTCTTGGTGTAATTTTGCAGCAGCTAATAAATAAATAATAAATAATTAGGCTAAGTTAAACTTTTGGCGCGCGCACAACCGTTGTCATAGTACCACCAAGAAATACAAACTACTTTCACCCCTGTCCTTACATATAAGATCTTCCAGCTTCACCTCTCATCCTGTAGTGCTCTCTACTCTGAAAATTTGGAACCAATTTCGCTCTCATTTCAAATTCATGTCTGCCTCAACCCTCAGCCCTATTCACAAAAAAATATATTATTTGTCCCTCTATTATGGACTATTGAATGGTGGAGGAAGGGTATTTACTGTTTTAAAGACCTTTATAGTTCTAAAACACTGGATTGTTATGAGAATCTACAGATATTAGATGACTTCCCAAGGCAACTGTTTTTTAAATATCTCCAAATACGGCATTTTCTCATGGCTAATTTCCCCTCCTCTCCCTCCCTGCCCGTGCAGGGACTCTGGAAAGACATAACTCTTTTAAAACCAGAAAAAGGAATTATTTCAGTTTTATATCAGAAATTGCTTTCTTTGGAAAATCCCAACTTGGCCAAAATTTGGGCTGGTTGGGAGGAGTTAGGAATGGAGTTAGGTGATTATTGGGACCAGGCACTGGAAAGAGTTAATTCATCGATGTTCTGTGCTTGCCCCGCACTCATTCAGTTTAAATTGCTACACAGAGGTCATTAAAGTAAGGCAAAACTGGCGAAAATATATCAGGGGGCTGATGCTAGCTGTAGCAGGTGCTCTTTTTCACCTGCAAATCTTACCCACACATTTTGGTCATGCCCTTCTCTTGAAACATATTGGTCTGGAGTGTTCAAAATGTTATCAGAGGCTCTTAACATCACCATTGATCCAAGTCTTTTAATTGCAATATTTGGTGTTCCTAAAGACAGTCACTAAAGCTCAATCGGATGTTATTGCATTCACTTCACTGCTTGTCCACCGTAGAATTCTCCTTATGTGGAAATCCACCACACCCCCATCGAGTGCCCGTTGGCTGGAGGATGTCATGCTCTTTCTCAAGCTATAAAAAATGTAATTTACATTGAGAGGGTTAGGGATGTGGATCATAACTTTTTATCGATATTGATACCATTTGAGACTGCTTAACAATCCGAGTCTTTATCAATACCACTATCGATACTTTTCTGGGGTGAGCTTGAGCTAACCACCATCTAAATTGATGAATTTGGCAAATGTTAATCATATAGCAGCACCCACACAAACCACGCCACACTTTATATAGAATAAATGTAAATTACAAGATAGCTGAACAACATATATAACAATAACTTAAGTAAAACAGATGTCAAATAGAGCAAGGAGAATGTGTTGCTCTCAGGAGGAGGCTGGATAAAAGGAGCACATATTGGCACAATGGCTCTTGGCTCTGGCTAAATCTACAATCGTCCACTCCAGATGTACTATCCACAACCTGGATGAGTAAGTAGTATAAATTACTGTGATTGGTTGGTTTACAAAAATTGACATTGACAAGCCGACATTGTTCAAGACTTTATGAAATGTTTAACGCGTTTCAACAAAAGGCACCTGATATAGCTAAGTGACCAGCTAACCAAACCCAAACCTTCCTTATCTCATCACTATTTTGTTCTGTCTCTGTTTTTGTTTAACAACATGTTTAAGCAGCCCACAGAGCCATGCTCCTGGTGACTATGTTTTGAATGATCAGCAACGGGGCAGGGGAGGCTAGTCTTTTACTCACACAGTGACTGTGCTTGTTAAAAAAGAATTCGGGTTCGCGCACGCATTACATTTTTTGGGTATATGCGAGTGAAATAGTTGCACTGTAGAGCCCTGGCTCTTATTATTGAGGATTATTATTGTCAACTATGAATACATGCTACGAAGTTGGGGTGCGCTGACTGCGCACACCATGCATACCTTGGGTGGAGGAGGAGGATTGTCCGGCAGCTGGAGTTGGCACCGTTGCTTCTCAAAGACAGTCAAATGCATTTTACTTTTAGCTGACACACAACGTTGAGGAGTAGTGTTCCCCCCTTACAAGAAATTATCTTCGAAACGTATATTACACGCTTCGTCCTCATCTTTGGCTTTATTAAAATGTAGCCAAGCGTTTGACTGCTTAGTACGTTAAGCCATCGTAGCTAGCAACAAAATGAGAAATGACGCGAAGTAGGGCGGGAGCCAATCAAATTCTTCTTCTTTTAGTTTAAAGGTGGTTGGCAGGCCATTCAAATTAATTTAGTAATTTTATTAAACAATCGATGTATGTTTGTGCACCAGTGATTTTATTTAAATGACATGACTTATCTCTCGAGACATAAGTTACATTATATTAGCCTACCTAGTCTCGATAGCGGTATCGATAAGCTCGGACCTTATTGATCTTTGGGTTTTGAGAAATTTGGAACCGGTGCTTACAACTTAAACTTAGGAATTGGAGACATGGTCCATTTAGTGTACCCTGGCCTTCCACACTGTTTCTGAGAGTGTGCGGTACTTGTAATAATGCTCTCAAACACCTATTCACATTTGCGATACATAGGCATCCAGGGTTTAAGATATATGTGTGTGTTTTTCTCTTTATTATTCTTACTACTGTGGGGTATAAAAAAAAAAAGTATTATTAATATTATTTATAGTATAATTATCATTAAGTGTGTTTTATTTCTTTCATTTTTTTTCCCCTTTTTATATTCATCATTAGGGCTGCAACTAACGATTATTTTAATAATCGATTAATCTGTTGATTCTTTTTTCGATGAATCGATGAATTAACAGATTTTAAAAAAACTTTAATGTCCAGCCCTTTATTCAAAAACAAAACTGACAGTGCAAATTCACAGTGCAAAATTTTTTCAGAATGTGCACAAACAGGCACACAATTTTGAAAAGGTTATTAATATTAGTGTGGAGTTAATGCTATTTTCAAAGATAAGCAATTTATTTGAGTTTTGTTTAAAACTTTATTGAAAATTAAAAGGTTGTGCAAGTAAGCCAGACTTTATTGAATTATCTGGTGTATATTTAAGATTTTTTGACACAATTTTGAAAAAAAAAGTTACTATTTGCGAGGATAAAGCTATTTTCAAAGCGTGATTTTATATAATTTAATTTGAAACTTAATTGAACATTGTTAAGATACTCTGGTGTGTGTTTGAGGTTTTATATTCCAAAAAATATTATAAATGTCTACATTTTTCAAAATGGTATGGGTAGTTTTCACCCGGTCCCTAACGCAATGCTGCTAGGTAGCTCTTACGAATGTGAGACAAATGTCGAATATGACAGCAGCAGTGTCTGCCTATCACAGAGTTGAGGAATTTCCCAAGGCTCAAATGTATTCAAAAAAGGAGATAATAGCAAGAGGGAGGTCTACGCCAGACTGATTGGCAGATTGATTACTGCAGCCTAAGGGACAACATGTTTTCGATTGTTTCAAACAGACTGGTATGAAGAAAAGATTGGCTATGTGGCTGTGCTAACATTCAGCGGCTGTAGGCTGCTCGTACTGTTTATTGCTTTTACTGTTTTGACATATTAGCCTAACAATAAATTAGGTAATCTGGTTTTCATAACTCAGTGCCTAGCCTCTTACTGAAATCACCGTACGTCACTGCCGCCATGTGTTTCAGAACAACGTTACTCAACAACGTCTCTCCGATGGCCTTTCCTCTACCTCCGTGCTCAACTAAACTTTTGTTTTAATACTCAAACATCTCTGCGACCTAGTGGAGGCGTAATAATCGCGCAACACAACAAATCGATAATGAAATTAGTTGCCAACGCTTTTAATAATCGATTTAATCGATTCGTTGTTGCAGCCCTATTCATCATACTAGTTCAGGGTATCGTTGGATGATGTCATTGTTGTTGTTTGATTGTCAAAAAAAACTAAAAAACATGGAGATTAATGGTTCCTATTTTACTCTGTATACCACCAATTTCCATTAATAAATAGATGTATTTGTAAAAAATAAATAAAATAAAAACTTTTATAACTAATAAAAGTAATAAAACCTTTCTGAAAACAGGCCGCAGTCTTTGCGCAGACAAAAAAATTGGCAACTTCAAACTTGAAGAAGCATTTTATGGCTAATGATAATTGGCAGTAGCTATACATACGTGTACTAGTTACTTAAAATTTGGCTCCCTCCACAATTAGCAAACACAAGTTAAATAGAGTTAGCTAGATAGCTAGTCAGATGCTAGGAGTTGGCTAACTAATTAACTTGAAACATTGTCAAGTACGACAAATATTAATTGTGGTGAAAGATATGCTGTATCTTGGCAAAGACTATGTTAGCCGTTCAGCTATCCAATTTATATTAATTATTTGCTTGCCACGTTTCAGTCCTAGCTACAACCACACATTATCTAACTAGTATGATCACTGCTCTTTTGCTTTAATCATAAGTTGACCGTTTTTAATAAATGTCCAGTAGCAAACAATCAAATATGGAGTTTGTGATAAGAGTTGCTTTCTGTGAAGTATGTATGCTTTACATTTTCCTTGGTAAAGGAGTCACTACCATATACTACCAGTTAAGATAGCTAGATTAATCAAATCTTCAAAACTGATGCCATGCTCTTCATAATAAGCTGATATGTTGAATTTGGTCAGGGTTGTTGAAATAATTAGCTTGTCAGGGACTGTAGTTTTGTGTAAGGGTAATATTTAGCTGCCATGTTTTTTTCCAACATTCCAAGACAAAAAAAGGTTAACCATAATAACAAAAAAGGATATAAACTAAGATTCAAGCTTAGAGACTACGGATGGGCATTTGATTAAATTGTCTTAATTAATCGTTGGGAGAATTAACAATCGATTTTCGATTAATCATTAACACTTTTATATTAAAATTCACTATTTATAGGCTATATTAAAATGCAGAGAAAATAGAAAAAACTGCGTGTTTCTGCATTGAGATCTGTAGCTATTACAAGAAGAACAACTATTTATGTAACTCCTGAAAGTGGAGCTGACAGCTAGAAGCCGGTGCTCAAACACAACTGCCCCTTGTTTTTTTCCGGCTAATTAACAAAGTTTCAAAAACCTTCGCCCTCAACAATACTTAAGGGTAGCATATCCATCTCGATGGATTTGCAGATACATCATTTGAGTCGTGGAGGAGTTTCTGCAGCTTTGCAGTGTTGACAGTGAACAAAGTAATTTTTAAGTCAAAATGGTCTCACGCTACACTTCGCCATGACCTCTTCATGTTTACTTTTGAAATACATGGAAACTCTCCGGTAACTGAGTAGGCCTGTGGCGTTTTTTCCCAAACATTGGCTTTGTTTGGTAAAATGTTTAATTGCTGCCACATAGCAAAATCCATTGCATTCCTTCAAGACTTGCACTACGCAACAGAACACGCATTAGTTTTATCGATGAACAAATAATGTCATTGACAAAATTCTTAATGATCGTTAATCGATTAATTATGCCCATCCCTATTAGAGACATAATTCAATTTTTTTATATATACCATATTTTGCGGACTATAAGTCACACTTTTTTTCGTAGTTTAGCTGGTCCTGCGACTTATAGTCAGGTGCAACTTATATATCAAAATATATATAATTCAAATTCTTGATGTTAATTCATACTGACTAATATGAACCAACGAGTTCAACGGATTCAGTGATGTGAAATGAGATTGGGAGCTTGGTGAACAAAAATTCCTTTGACTTGCTTATTGGACTCGCTAGCTTGTTATGTTAATGTAGCCTATTCAGCCTCCCAGGTATGTTCTTTAGGCTAATGTGTAGCTGAATAACTGTTTAGGTGTCCGGTATGTTAATGTGACACATTTTCAGCCAGTTGTTCTGTGTGCTATTGTGTAGTTGAAAAACTTGCCTTTCCAGATTAAATGTCTGTTCTTGGTCTTGGATTTTGTGAAATACATTTCTAAAAAATGTGACTTATAGTCCAGTGCGACTTATATATGTTTCCTTCCTCTTCATGACAATTTTTTGACTGATGCAACTTATAGTCCGGAGCGACTTATAGTCCGGAAAATACTGTATATATTTTGTTTTGTTTAGGTTGACCTCAAATAAGACGTCAAATTGATGTCATGTGGTTACTAAAGTTCCTATTGTAGGGGGTTAAATATTGGCCAAACAAACAAAACTAATTCCCCTATGGTTTAAAGGAAGATGGGAAACTGAACAGTGTATTAACATGAACCGAATAATGCCAATACAAATAAAAATATAGCTGCAAGCAGCGATGAGAGTTCCTCGCAAAATGGCAAAATATTATAAAAATGTACATTGTAGAAGGTCAAGAGTTGGACAACAAGTGAGCAAAATTACTTCATGTTGGGCCAACTACAAAAGGCTGAATGGGGATTTGAACTCATGAGCATAATGTTGTAAGGCAGCCTCTCTCTATCCTCTCTGCTACACACCAACTGTTAAGAATGTAAGAGTAAAAAGAGCAGAGAATTAGCTTTGGTCAGCTTTGGGACAAAGGTTAAGAAGCGGTTGACATTTCAAAGTGGAATTGCATGAAATTGCGCATGGTATTTCATAATGATGTCATCTGTTAAACTAAACGAAGATTGTGGCTGACTCCTCCCACCCTGGACATTCCCTGTTTCAGTCCCTCCCCTCTGGCAGAAGGCTGCGGTCCATCAGGACCAAAACCTCACGCCATACAAACAGTTTCTTCCCTACCGCTGTTGGCCTCCTCAACAAGGCCAAAGCTCACACTGACTGAATGTCCTTAAAAACTTTTTGCACTACACTCAACTCCTGTAATATTTGTATTTTATATTGTAAATTGGCAACTTATATTCTACTTTATTGTACATTCTTTTTAATTTTAATTGCATTCCACTTAGTAGTGCTAGGTTATGTATCCTTAGTATAGTTAGACCACATGTTTAAATTTAAGATTCCTATATGTTTACTGTATGCACTTTCCTACCAAAGCAAATTCCTTGTCTTAGCAAACTTTCATGGCGAATAAATCCCATTCTGATTCTGATTCTGATAAACAGATATTCAAATTTAAGACAGGCTATAAGACTGCGGCTGGATTCAAACCTACAATCTTATACTTTGCAGGTCACTGTCTCTGTCCATTGAGTTATTCTCAGTGTTGAATAATGTCATGTTCAGTTACTGTATAAAAAATTAAGCTGTTTCTTTTGTGGTAAGAGTTGTTAGATTCAGCCAAAGTCACTTTTGCCTGTAAACAGTGATTCTGACTGTCAGAGACCTTTAAATAGGCTGACCAAGTGAAACTAGCCTGGCTAACGTAGGTCGCTTTCTCAGGAAAATGACAAATGAAATATGCTTGTTTTGAAAGATCCTATATACTGGCTATCTTCAGCAGACTCTTGTCTACAAAAAGCAGCCCTCCCCTGACGTTTAGGACTAGAATTTAGTGAATTACCATATCGTTTACACACTGCCAGTGAGTGAGTGAGCCAAATCTGTCACTGAGGCTAAGTCAAAACAATGTACCCTCGGGACGCAGTCTCACTCCACTTGCGAGTTTTCACAAATCACAAAAATAATCGGAGCGTCTGGCTAAAAGCACAATTCCCACATCTCCTACAGGCTGCCCTCCTCGACATTTTTGATGTCGACCGAACTGTGAAATGGTGAACTTATGAACATGACGCAAACAAAACATGGCTGCCGCCTAAGCCTATGCGGTCTCCCTGGAGCATAGGCTTATTACAAAGACTTTCTCGACCCAAATCAAAATTCTGAGCCGACAGGTGTGTGGGGAATCGCTTGTTGTCCTGAAAGCTGCCCTCCTCTACCTTTTTGATGATTTTGCCGAGATGCTACATGATTCAGTAATTACACAGAGGGAAAAAGCTAGCTACTTTCCGAGTTCGGTTTTCCGTCACTTCAAACTCACGATCTAAAGGTTTCAAAGTGCTCAAACCTTTACCATAATTCAAGAGTAGTGTACTTTCACGAACCTAATCATTGATTCTAGGTTATAATGTGTAAAAATAGGACTTACATGGCTGCCTCCAAACCGGCTGTCAGGCGATTCCAGTTGAAAACAACAGTGGCCGCCGAAAAAGAAATTATTCCTAACGATGACCTGCGATTGAAAGCGAAATGAAACAGGAGCTAAAAACCAAGGCTGGGGGCTTGGTCAGCACAACATTTCCAGAGAGAATGTGTGTGCGTCTCGCCAAGCTTGCACGTGTGTCAAGTAGTGTGACCTTTCCCTCTGTAGCCAGGGGTGAAAGTCGTTTTTATTTCTTGGTGGTACTATGATAACGGTTTAATTCTGCCCGGCGTACCGGGAAGAAATTTCCTACCGGTACAGCGTACCGGCCAGTACCGGCTTACTTTCACCCCTGTCTGTATCGCACAGCATTTTCAATATGCAACGTGTGGAACAAGGGGTGAAAATGCTGTGCAACACAACGCAAAGCGAGACAGGTGGTCCCCCTAGTGTCAAGGAGCTGGATGAGCCTGTGACAATTTGGAGCGCGCGCTGTGGAGCAATTCAATTGAATTCGATCATATATAGACATACCAAGGTGAAATTGTTTATGGTACTTCAGAGTGATGTCGTCTTGAACCCTATTAGGTTTGAAAAACCATGAGTCAAAATGATATCAGATTTATTGACACAAAGATATTGAGGCAATGTGGACATTTACATAAATACACCCCTTTCAGCCATTTTGTATTGCATTTCTTACTCAATTTTACCAATTATAAAAACATGTATTCTACACATTTGTAACAAATTTCAAGTCGATTGGATCTATGGTTCACGAGGAGAAGGGTTTTTAAGGTTGTGTCAAATTGGACAGTACAACAAAATCTATCATGGCGGACCTTATGGGTCCTTGAGGCTTTTTTGTTCCCCATGAAAAAAAGCCTGTATACCAATTTCCAGGTATTTCGGAATAATGGGGCGCTGGGGAAATCACGTAGACTTTGGGCATGCTTTATAGCGCCACCTATGGGCCACTAGCCGTGTGGGAGTAGTGAGGGACCTGTTGTATCATTGGGCCAAATTGTAAAAAATCGGGTCCAGGACTTTTTGAGCTGTTGGGCCATTTAGTGGAGAAATATAATAATAATAGGAATACTAACAAAAACAATAGGTTCCCTCCTACTGGGGGGTGTTCCACCAACGTCGATTAAGGGAAAGCGAGACTTATTTCGCCAAGTCTCACTTACTTTAGCGAGAGTTCCGTTCCATTAAAGTGGATTATTCTAGTTCGAGCTACGTAAACAAGGATCGGGACTAGCCTGATCCGTGTCAGGCTAAAAGTCAAGCTAAACTAAAATGTGTTGCAAATAATTTCAAACAGGCGGAAACAGAATCTCAAAAGACAGTTCCGTCGAGTAAATTCCTGCGCGCAAAGCACTTTAGTCCGTGTTCGGGAACGTAAATTCAGACTTTTTGAAGTGCAGACATGAATGATTCTCGTGTTTAGGTCTACTTCATCTCCAAAAAATATATTAATATAAAATAACAAGTTAAGAAATAATGTCACTTTATCTGTTTTCAAAAGCCATTGGTTAATTGACATAAAATAAGGCCGTAGAAACTAAGCAGAGCCTCAAGACAAGTTACAATCAATTATGGCGAATCCGTTCTTTGACAAGCCTGTGGTGGATGAAGGTGCTCAGATTAGACAAAGAGCGTTTATCCCACCAGCCCCAAGGGTCTTCAGAGACAGAAGTAATGCTTCCCTGACCAGTATCTGTGGAAGAAGTATAGGTTCAGCATGCCCAGCATAGTTTATCTAGATAGATTTAATTGTCATTCTTAAATAAAATAAAACATTATTTATATATATATATATATATATATATATATATAAAATAACACTTTAGCAACTCTTAAGGATGGCAATGAACACATAAAAGCAGCCTACCATCCTTTGTAGAAAGTAATAGAAAGGAGAGTAGACTATAATAGTAGAAAGGAGGGTAGTAGACTGCAGTCTATGTAGGTAGGCCTAGACTATGTAGTCTGCTGGAATCACACACAAGGAAGCAAACCCACTGCAGCCAAGCCTTGACACTGTTCAGTCTGTCTGCATCTGTCTATGTCTTTGCATGTGGGACGTTCTTGAACTATGCCAGGAAATGTGAAGGGTATACTTTGCTCCAAGCAGTACCTGAATATTATCATCAGTTTTTCAGGTAATCGTGAAACACAAAGAATCAAGGAGACTTTTTATTCAATTGTATAAAGTATTTTCATTGTTTAAAGTAGCCTATATGTTGACAAGCCTCTATATTACCTCTCCTCTGGCTTCCCGAATATTATAGGTGTAATATACTGTCCCCATGGGTGTTTCCAGGCCCATTGGAAGACTCAGGGGGTGACTGCCTGGTGCCCCCATGGTTGAGTGTTTCTAAAATGCCCAGAGTGGCAAAAATTAGACCAAGTGCCCTACTGTCTGCCATTCACATTGTGAAATATGCTTGAGTGCCCAGGATGCCCCACGCAATAAATGACAGTGTGCCCTCTATAAATGTAAAAACATGTCTTAATGAGTTCCTTTATAGTATAGAAAATGTGATGCAGTACCCTATATGGTGCCCTTATAATGGCCTAAATTGGACTGTTCCCATGCCCTTACTTCCAATGGAAAAGGGTGCTGTTATGAAGTGCCCTTTATGCTGCCCCTACATGACAGTGTCCCACATGTTGCCCTTTCCAAAGAAGACAATTAGATGCTGTGCCCAACAGTCTCCCCTAATGTTCCCAGTAGGGCATGCTTTCCCAAAGTTAGTCTATCACTGTCCAAGCCCCCTCTGGATCTGTGGAGGCAGACTATGTTAATTGGAAATACTCGTGATATAATAATGCTAGTCATGCTGAGCAATTTAAAATAACTGTTCTGCCAAACAAAGTGTGCAGTTTGGGTCACCTTCTGATCTAAAAAGTCAGTGAATCCCTATTTTGGTCATGGTTATCTTTCCCTTTTATCTTAAAGCTCAGCATTAGCTTAGCATCAGTTAGCCTAATAAATGCGTGTGGCAAAGTTATTTAGAAGTAATTTATTCAAGATGTGAAGACAAAAACATTATTAGCTCACATCAAGTGCAATTAACCATGGCTTTCTTCAGTGTTTTGAATTTTATCCTACAATTTTCAATTGCTCCCACGTTCTTTTTTGGGCTATTATTCTCAATCTCCTGTTGAGAATATCGGCCATGGGCTAGCCTGTCAGAACGGTTTCAGACAGCTCATCAAATTATGCTAATTATCAGTAGGCCTAAATGCATATATATATTGGCTATATATGTTAAGTATATTTGGTAGGTCTACAATATACGCATTTTAACGGTCGTAATGGTTTGACAAGTTGATCTCCCTTGCCATGTTAATTGCGGCAACATTGCCCTTTTTGGGGACAACTAAAAAAAACTAAAAAAATCAATTTACGCTGCTGAAACAACACCTTTCTGTTGCTTTACGCTTTGCTTTTTGCGACATAACTCCTCTTTTCGACGATCGCCTGATCTGGGCTGCAGAGTCAAAGCTTATTGAGGTCTAGCTTGAATTAGCATTGCCTGTTAGTGGAACGGAACGTTAGTGGAACGGCTTCAGGCTTAAGTCTAAGTTGACGTTTACCCAAGTGAGACTTATTCGTGTTAGCGCGACTTGCGTTAGCGACGTTGATGGAAAACCCCCCTGGAGGAACCCTAATAATAATAAGAAAACTAACAAAAACTATAATTCCTCCTACCGGAGGAAACCTATTCATTCGATGAATTGAGTCTTTGAACACAAGAGGAGAGAACGCAACGTTAGCCAGCTTGCTAAAGCTCCGGTTACGCGCATGATACCGCTCAATAAAGCCCACAAACTTGCTAAAAATGAGTAAACACAAGTCTTTGCACAGCTTTTTTGCTCAAGGGAAAAGGCCCGCGGAGAAGGAGAGAATCAGGTCATTTTTCAGAATAAAACATCTTTCAGACTGATAATCAATTAAAAAGAAATAACTGTATAGATTATTTTTGTGCGGCCCGGTACGAAATGACCTACAGACCGGTACCGGTCCACGGACCGGTGGGCACCGGTTGGGTAACGCTGCTCTAAATTCAATTGCAATTCAATCAATTTCCCGGCACATTTGCCATGTAATGCAATGCATATGCGCACACCGCCCCCTACCGGACAAGATGGGTAGGTCGGTCAGCAGGGAGCTGAAGAAGAGCGACGTCACTCTGCTGCGCCGCTCAGAATGCTTCTTCTTTCATTTTGCATTTCTGGAAATGCATTTGAATTGTGGTCACGATTTTGCAGCCACGTTCTTAAATGAAAATGCATTTCTGGTAATCCAAAAAAATCTAATTGAATTTTGGTATATATTTGCTGGGGCATATTTTGAAAATTAAATTTCAAATGTCTTTTTCGTTTTCATTTTAATTGAAAGAATGAGCAGTCTTAAAGAAGAAAATCAAAATGCAAATAGGATGATTGATGACTAATTTCATTTGAGTCAAATAATGCAGCCACATTCTGAAAATGCAAATGCATTTCTGGAAATGCATTTTCATTTGAATTTTGGTCACAATTTGCTTCCATACACAAGCACATAGCCTACATATTTCTCTAGTTTTACCAGCCTTTAAATGCGGCCATCCCTTTCCCGGTTGCAAAAGCATGTTCCAAAACCTTAACCGAAGCTTACATTATCATATAATAATGTATTCATTTAGCATATACTTCCACTAAAACGGGGTGAGCAGATGCAATCTCACTTAGTCAGAGTGAGAGGCTGCGCTCTTACCACGAAGCCATACTCAGTTGAGCCCTTTGTGTAATTAAAGTTTTAAGAACCAAAAAATAAATGTTATAAACGTAAAGTAGCAAATACGTTACGTGGTTTATAATACAACAAGATATATGATAACATATTTTTGACACTTGCAAATCTAAACATTTGTCACACAAACTTTATTTATCAAGTTGTCAATGACGATTGTGAGACTGACGTCTTGAGGACCTTGACGTCACTTGATTCCTTCCTTCGCTCGATACAGTCACCACACAATAAACTGACAAGCAGATGTCCCTATGGAGAAGATGTATCGAACGCCTCGAAAAAGCGATACTTTTTCGAGACAATTGTGTCAAATAGCTCGTTGCTTCGGAAAGCTTTGTTTACCCCATCACTAGTTTGAGGTTTACCAAACTGTAGCTAAATGATTCGGTCTTTGTCAGGTGACGTCACAGTTGTGAAAACCGAAGGGCATTATGGGAGTATCCACCATTTTCCAGGTACGAGTGAGTTTGCTATTAATTCATTTAATTTAAGTGTCAAAATGGGACGTTCTTGTTGCGTGATTGGCTGCAATAGAAGATCTCATGACAGCAAAGGTCATACACTTCACATCGGGAATATTTTTTTTTCCTTTCCCACTTCGAAGGAAATATGGGGCAACATGTAGCGGATCAACTGGGTTGCAGTGGTCCAGCGCAAAAACATCACCTTTGCTAAAATATCGCGTTCTATGTATGTTTGCGCTCGACATTTTCATAAAGGTAAGATATTTAAGTGATGTTGACAAATGTGAAATATCTAACGTTACATCCACATGTAGTTTTGGACGAATTACGTTGCACAGGAGATTAATCAAAACAATACATGGTTGATTATGTTCAAGTCTTTTATTATCGGCGAAAGATCTTCTGTTTATACCGTTAAATGTCATGCAATCGTCTTATAGGCTACAGGGCTGTAACATATATGTAGGCTACTCTTACTTAAGTATAATTTCTGACTAATAGTAACCTCTCTGGTCCCGTGTAATGAAGCTTAAACCTTTTTAATGTTATTGCAGGTCAACCAACATATGACTAGCCTGGCGTTGTCATACTCATAATTCAGAATATGAGTCTGATAACTCTCCGTTGGGCTGTGACTATGGGGCGTGTTTCAGCGGAACTCGTTAAAAAAATGCCTCGAATTCGCTCAATTGGATAGACCTACAACCAATCAGAGTAACGTAATATGTTTATTGTTGAAAACGAATTCAACCCAAGCGCTCTTTCGTGGCGTTGTTGATTACGTTACTGTTGATCATCTGTCCATCATCGTATAAAGCCCACCCTGGCAATTTCATTGGTCCGCCCAGTTCCTGGTTTTAAATAGTTTGTCCCCAATACGAGCCCCTCCAGACCCAACTTCCTGACCAATTTTTTTTGTGGGTGGGGCTAAGTTGGGCTGGAAGCCAGGCTACTCCAGACCCAACTTCCCGACCAAATTTGTATTTGGGCGGGGCCAATTTGGGCTGGCAGCTAGGCTAACATATGACATGATGGAGACAGAAATCACTCGCACCAACACTGCACGCTCTGCAAGGCAGCGTTGACCAACCTGACCAGCCTTGCATTTACAATAAAACATATGAAAACATTTTTCAGAAATGTGTTGGTAATTGTTTTCTTGTGATTTACTTTGACAGCTAAATGGAAACAACATATATATATATGTATTATAGGTTTAATACTTCAGGTGTATTAAAAGTCATTTTTTGACGATTACAGAGCAAACTGCAAATCAGTGATCTATCTCAACAGAAAATGTATGCTTAAGTTAATGTCAGTACAATTTATATATTTGTGCATGTAGCCTACTGACATTAAAGTCCTTTGGTCGGAATGTAAATCCTTACTCCACTTTACTGCAGTCAGCTCATATGCATCTATGGCTTGAATGGATGACAATTTCTCAAAGTAACGGTCCCTAGCATTTTTGGTAAGTTTATCGCAGTACAGCCATTTCTCAGTTTACTTGTGCTTCTCCAGTTAAGCGATTTATTTGCTTGTTATCTTCAGTAAATTCTCATCAGTGCTCATCGACTGCACGTTATGCTGGGGACACACCACAGGATAATCGCTCTGATTTTGGCCCTTCTGACAATCCTAGGTAACATATGTCCCAATTATCTTGATGGTTCCGCAGATTTTATCAGATGTTCCCTTGGTGTGAGGTGTGTTAAGAGTGACCACACACTGTAGGAGCAAAACGGCTAAATCTAGGATTTTTTGTCCTTATGTTTGTGGTCTCTCACAGTTTGAAAATCTTATAAGATTTAAAAAATCATATAGTGTGTCCCCAGCATTAGCTGTACCTGGAAAATGGCGGCGCGGTGACGTCACAAACAACAAACCCATGTGTCTGACAAAGACCGAATCGGTCTAAACCAGTGGCGATTTCTTTAAGACTGCAAGTCCCTAACATTTAAAAAAATTCATGGTCAAATATTTACAATTGTGTTAACATTTTAAATGCGTTAGAACACGTTCATATTGAAAACGAGTTCGTTCAGAATCAGCTACATATATTAGCAGGTCGACTGACTGATTTCCATCTCAAACATTCCCCTAGCGCCACAGTAAATTTCCTTGTTGAAGCTCAGTTTCCATGGACTTCAATGGGGCTGCTTTGAACAGTTTTTTTCAGTGCTTCGAAACTATACGGTCATTGGATAAATGCTGCTATGATGTCCCGCCATGACGCTCAGCGTCTCTGGGGCTGAATGGAGGAGTGGGCTGGCCTGGATGCTGGGCTTCCGCGTAATGATTGGAGAGTCTGTCGAAAGACTGCATCTCCTTTTGATTTACAGCGATTTTGTACTATAAAATATTGCCGAAGCTATTCAAGCTCAGTCCCATCGCGGATTTTGCAACTGTAGTTGAAAGATAAACTGCTGCAACCTATTTCTTTAAATTTTTAGGGCGAAATTGCAAGCCAATTTTAATCATACATTTAATACAATTATACACCCCGTTGCTTGTTTCAGTTTAACCTAATTCCCACATTTCCTTTGGGTTTAATTACTCCATAAATAATGTTTTGCATTATATGTCAACTGCCATTATTGGACCCTCTATATCATTTTTTTCTTTTGGTACACTACCACTGGCCATCAGTCCACCTCGAGTGTAATGCCCTTATTGACATGAATTGGGGTGACCTTTCTAATTATTTTTGAGTGCAACTGTATGTCCTGCTGCAACAGTTTCTGGGGCCTGTTCTCCGTACGTCGCAAACTCAGTTAGCTGGATTTCATTGTTGATAATTTGTCATGATCTTGGATTGTTTGGTTCTTCGAAGCTCATCCTGGACTTGCTGTCATAGCAACAGGTCCGTAAGCTTAAACCTGCTTGGGAGCAGGCTTATTTTATGTAAACAGGATTTCATTGCGGCTTTACAAGCAGAGGTGATACAGGAAGCCTGTCACAGCCATCACTTTTTACAACAACAATCAGTTGCAGAAGGTGCAAAAATTATGAGCATAATTTAATATTTTATATAGACAGATCCAATTTGCACAGCGAGACAGGCTACTATTCTTTTTGAGATCAGTTTTCTTGTGAGGGTGTCATTTACATCATTCATTTGTTGGAACCTCCTTAAATTATATGACATTAGATGATAAACAAAGTAATTATGAAAATAAGAAAATTCAAAGAAATAGTCCTAGCCTACTGTAATGCGATAAAACATCTAACGTGGTCACTACGTTTAATTTGTCTGCTACTTTTCGCCAGCCCTCTCCTGGATTTTGCACACTTTGAGGTGTTTGAGGCGTTTTGATTAAATCTTCCAATTTAGTAACCTTCGAGCAAGCTCTTGCTCTGTTTGGCTCTGTTGCAGAAAACACGGGGCGCTCTTTTTGGCCATGGTGAGCAGCCATAGATTTATGTGAGCAGCCAATAGCAGCGTTGCTGAACAAGATTTCTACTATCGATACATACCCCCTTTTTGACCAACGCATAACTCAATCCAGCTATACTAATCATAAACAACAAGGGTGTTGGAAGAACCGAATTAGCCAGATCATGATTAGCACGAGGATGTCATCTTGGATGTGTCATTTGATCTCGGATGTAATAAGCGGCGTACGGAGAACGGATCCCTGGTGTGCAACAGAATTTGTTTTTTGATTTAGTCTCATTCCAGGTTATTTAAACAAACTTCAACTGGTTATGAACTAAGTTTTGAAAGTAATTTAAAAGTAATCGAAAGTAATCAGATTACATTACTGAGTCTGGGTAATCCAAAAGCTACGTTACTGATTACAATTTTGGATGGGTAACTGTAATGGATTACATTTAAAAAGCAACCTACCCAACCCTGCGAGCCACAGTCTTCGCGTTGTCACAAGCCAGTCTTTGCGGTATCTCGAGCCACATTGGTTTAAAATGTAACACAATCAGTAAAAACAATAATACAAGTCAAACACAAGCTGGAGTCTTTGCAGGAATCCAAAAAAATAGATTAAAAAAATAATAAAACCTTCTGAGATAAAATGAGTTAAATGCTTTGGTAATGGATTTTAATCTGTCTTTTGAAAATGTTTAGCGTGTTTGCTGTGTTCCATAGTTTTGGGGCGTAATTGACACAGGCCGCATCACCTTGATAAGTATCCTTTTTCATCTCTAATAGGAGCTGGTGAGGCTTCTACAGCAGACCCTGAGGAGCTCCCAGTGTGAACAATATCTAGCACGCAGCCTTACTGCGGTCTCAACCCCAGGTCAAGATCCAAGCCTAGAACCAGGCCCAGGGGGAGACCAGGAACGAACCCAAGCTCAGGCTCTCCTCCAGGAGAGGGAGGAGCAGATCAAGGCCCTGTGTGGCCACATGGAGCGGCTTGGCCTGGAGAAGGAGAGCCTACAGCAAGAGCTGAAGGGCCTGAAAATAAAGGTGGGTGAGATCAATGACCAGCTGGGTATGCTGATGGAGACCATCCAGGCCAAGGATGAAGTCATCATCAAGCTCTCCCAGCAGAGTGGTGAGGGTTGCGACGGATCCCCAGAGGGCAGCTCACCACCCCCTAACAAGGACCAGCAGGTACTGGACAACCTCAAGGTAAACACAGCACTAGTATCTACACATGAGAGCATACATGCTCTAATACCAAATATAACTAGATGACTTGGCAGAGAGGAAGGAAGTGAATGAACCAACTGACCTCAGTACTTTCTAAGATGGTACTTCAGACCTCACACATCTTTTTGAGTTTGGCAAAGGTGAATTTTGAAACCAGACATTCAGTTCATTTAAATTGTAATTATTTTTAGTACCTGGGGACTGAGTATTGTCAGGGTCGCCGCCAGGAATTTTGGGCCCCATAAAAAAAATGTGTCCAACTTTTTCCCCCTATACGGCGCCCCTGAGTATTGTTTATGTATTTTTGCAGGACAGTCTTGAAGGATACAAGTCTCAGAACAAGTTCCTGAACAAAGAGATCCTGGAGCTTACCGTTCTACGCAGGAATGCAGAGAGCAGAGAGAAAGCAATGGAGGCAAAGGTAAAATTGATTATTCTGTGGTGGCTGAGGTTTGGTTGTTTGTTGGTCTTAAACTGTGCCACTGATAATAGAAACAGGAACACACTTTTAGAGAAGGCCATCAGAACAGCTGTTGTGAGAAACCATGTGTCTACTCATTTGAAAATGCCATCCAAATAAAATATTAGTTGATCAAACAATCGTTCCTTTGTGTACTCATGTTTTTGTGCCAGTACACAGTCCTAGAGGCCCAGCTGTGCCAGGTGGAGAGTAAGTACCTGGTTCTGCTCCAGGAGGTGAAGACCCCAGTGTGTTCATCCTCAGAGCAGACTCAAGCCAGCGAGGTAATCTCCAGATTGCTAGAGGACGCCTTGCAGGTTGAGACCGCTGACGTGCAAGAACACACCATCTTCAAGCCACATCCCGTCAGGTACTGTATTGTACTGTATTGTACTGTAACCACTTAATCAGCATTCATAGAGTTAGGAACTATGTTTTCAATTTATATTTTTACATGTACAGAAACATGATTTGATGACTCATTGACCTGAGTCTTCTCTGTGTGTCTCCTCTTTTCTGCACAGTGAGTATGACGTGTATGGCTTCAAAACGGTCCCTGAGGAGGAGGATGAGGAGGAAAAGCTGGTGGCCAAAGTGAGGGCCCTGGACTTGCACTCACTCTCCCTGACCGACCAGGAGGTGTCTGTGGGGGTGAAGTGGGAGAACTACCTGTCCAGCACCATGAACAGGGAGATGGTGCGCTCCCCGGAGCTCAAGACCCTGATGCGAAGCGGAGTGCCTCATGTGCACCGTTCCAAAGTGTGGCGCTGGTGCGTGGCCTTCCATGTCAAGAAATTCCGTGACAGCTTAGCGACAGACTACTATGAAACCCTCCTGCGTGTGGCCCGGGAGAAACCCAACCCGGCCTCCAAACAGATCGAGCTGGACCTGCTGCGAACTCTTCCTAACAACAAGCACTACTCCTCCCCCAGCGCAGATGGCATCCAGAAACTCAGGAACGTTCTATTGGCCTTCTCCTGGAGGAACCCAGACATTGGCTACTGCCAAGGCCTCAACAGGTAGAGGGAGGGCCTTGGTTTTTAAGCATGTGACCTGTTGCCAAATGCTGCACATTAAGTAGATGTTTACTGTGCTTACAAGATAAGATATGACTGGATGATTGTTTATCAACTTTATTTTTCTTTTCAAAGCTTACTGGGAGCTATTTTGTTCTCAGCTCTCAGCTTTGTCCTCAGCTTTTAAATCTGTCTAGATTATGTTGCTAATCAGTATGACTCTTTCTTCTCTTGTCAGACTGGCAGCCATTGCGCTTCTCTATCTAGACCAGGAATATGCCTTTTGGTGCCTCATAGCCATTGTCGAAGTCTTCATGCCTCGGGACTACTACACTAAGACACTGCTGGGCTCACAGGTGAACACACTGCTTCAAGGTCTGGGGCCGGTTGCACAAAACAAGTTAAGATTTTCCTTAAAGTCAGAGTTAAGGTTTCCTTAAAATATAAAGCACCCTTAAGTCTTTTTTTATGTTTCCTTAAATGTTCCCTTAAGTATTTACATTTATGCATTTAGCAGACGCTTTTATCCAAAGCGACTTCCAAGAGAGAGCTTTACAAAAGAGCAAAGGTCACTGATCATAACAATGAGGTAGTCCCAAACATTGCAAGCAGCCAAAACATGAAGGATACATTGTGAAAAACGAAAAAAATGCCAAAGGGAAGACCCATAAGAGCATGCAGTTATACAAGTTACAAATTAAAACAACATGAACCTCAAAAAAGTGCAAGACTGTACCTGTAGAAGAACAATTAACACTAAAATATTTCACAGCGAGTACAAGAGTTTACTTCGTTATAACTAACCTACAAGAGCAACAAGTCTCTCAATAAGAGTCATTGTGATCTTGGAGGAAACTAACATTAGGTCCAGCCAAGCATTCCTAAGTGCCGATGTACTCCCGGAACAAGTGCGTCTTGAGCCTTTTTCTTGAAGGTGGGGAGACAGTCAGTGTCCCTGATGGAGGTGGGGAGCTAGTTCCACTATTGGGGGGCCAGGCAGGAGAAGAGCTTGTGTTGGGATCGGGATGTTTTGAGCGGTGGGACCACCAGGAGGTTGTCTGAAGAAGACCGTAGGTGACGGGTGGGGGTGTAAGGCTGCAGGAGAGACTTGATGTAGACAGGTGCAGTCCCATTCACTGCTCGGAAGGTCAGCACCAGGGTCTTGAATCTGATACGGGCTGTGATGGGTAGCCAGTGTAGAGAGATGAGGAGCTGGGTAACGTGGGAGCGTCTGGGTAGATTGTCGACCAGGCGGGCCGCTGCGTTCTGAATCCTCTGAAGAGGGCGGGTTGCACATGCTGGGAGACCAGCGAGCTGCAGTAGTCCAACTTGGAGAGGACAAGTGCTTGGACTAGCAGCTGGGTGGAGTGCTTGGACAGGTATCTCCTGATCTTCCGGATGTTGTAGAGGATGAATCTACACGACCGGGAGACTGCAGCAATGTGGGCCATCAGGGAGAGCTCATCATCCATGGTAACCCCCAAGGTTCCTGGCAGAGGATGAAGGGGTCACCGTCACAGATCCCAGGGTGATTGCGAGATCGTGGGAGATGGAGGGTTTGGCCGGAATGATGAGGAGTTCTGTTTTGGCGGAGATGTCTGTGAGGCAGGCCTCGATCCTAGATGAGATCCCCGGATCAGTCGGGAGAAACGACAGGTACAGCTGCGTGTCATCAGCGTGGCAGTGGTAGGAGAAGCCATGGGAGGTGATGATTGGTCCAAGCAAGATGGTGTACAGGGAGAAGAGGAGGGGTCCAAGGACGGAGCCCTGTGGGACACCAGTAGAGAGCTGGCGGGGGGCCGACACTTTGCCTCCCCAGGAGACCTGGTAGGATCTTCCCGACAGGTAGGATGAGATCCACTGAAGTGCAGTGACAGTGATGCCCATCTCAGAAAGTGTGGAGAGCAGGATCTGGTGGTTAACTGTATAAAATGCTGCAGAAAGGTCCAGCAGAATGATGACGGATGACCTGGAAGCCGTTCTGGCAGACTGGAAGGCAGTGGTGACTGAAAGGAGGGCAGTCTCTGTGGAGTGGCCAGTCTTGAAGCCTGATTGGTTGGGGTCAAGCAGGTTGTTCTGAGAGAGAAAGTTTGACAGGGTGTTAGATACAGCACGTTCAATTGTTTTTGAAAAGAAGGGTAACAGTGATACCGATCTGTAGTTCTAGAGGACGGCAGGGTTAAGGGAGGGTTTTTTGAGTAGAAGGGTAACTCTGGCCTGTTTGAAGGCAGAGGGAAAGGTGCCGGAGGTAAGAGAGGAGTTTAGGACATGGAGAAGAAAAGTTATGATGGAGGGGGAGATGGTTTGCAAGAGAGGGTAGGGGATAGGATCAAGGGGACAGGAGGTGGGGCGATGACAGAGAATGAGGTCAGAGATCTCTGCCTCAGATAGGGGAGAGAAAGAGTTTAGACATTTAGTTGGGTCAGTCATGAAGGGTGAGAGGGTAGGAAAGGTGGGTTTAGGGAACCGACTGCTAATGTCGGTGACTATTTTCTCAAAGAAGGAGGAGAAGTTGTCTGCTGTCAGGGTGGATTGAGGGGGTGGTGGGTTAAGAAGGGTGGAGAAGGTAGAAAAAAGTTTGTGGGGGTTTGAAGCAGTTAATTTTGTTCAGAAAGTAGAGGGTTTTAGCACCAGTTATGTGAGAAGAGAAGGATTTAAGGAGGGAGTGATACTTCTCAAGGTCCAGACCGTCTTTGGACTTGCGCCACCTCCTCTCAGCTGCACGAAGGGTGGACCGTTCTTCACAAATAACATCCGTAAGTGGGATGGGCATTTGATTAAATTGTCCTAATCGATCGTCGGGAGAATTAACAATCGATTTTCGATTAATCATTAACATTTTTATATTAATATTCACTATTTATAGGCTATATCAAAATGCAGTGAAAATAGATAAAACACAACGTGTTTCCGCATTGAGATCTGTATTACAAGAAGAACAACTATTTCTGTAACTCCTAGAAGCGGAGCCAACAGCTAGAAGCCGGTGCTCAAACACAACTGACCCTCGTTTTTTTACGGCTAATTAACAAAGCTTCATAAAAACCTTCGCCCTCAATAATACTTAAGGGTAGCATATCCATCTCGATGGACTTGCAGATCCGTTGGGTAATTTTCTCTGCTTGTTGTGCATCGCAGCTCCTCCGTGCACCGAGAGCAGGATACACCGCCACTAAGCCACAGGCAGGAGGGAGAAAATCGCGCAAGCCTGGTTGACAGGGGATAGAGAGAGTCAAGTGATGCAGTTAAAGTGGTTAACAAGGTGTCGGTGGCAGTGTTAGTGGGATGGGACGAGAACTCGTCAATGGGAAGGAGGATGTTCAATAGAGGAGAAATGAGAGGGAGATAGGGAGCGGAGGTTGCTCCGGGAAGTTACAAGGGGAGGGGTTGGAGGGAGAGAGATTGAGAATTGGATAAAGTAGTGGTCAGAAATGTGCAGGGGGGTTACAGAGGTTAAGTCAGTGATGTTACGTGTCAGGATGAGGTCTAGCTGTTTGCCTGCCTTGTGGGTCGCCGGTGTGCTCAGCAGCGTCAGGTCAAAGGAGGTCAGGAGAGACAAGAAGTCGACGGCCTGCGTTCCTTGGAGGTGGATGTTGAAGTCCCCAAGGACTATCAGGGTGGTTCCATCATCCGGGAGGATGCTGAGGAGCATGTCCAGCTCCTCCACAAAGTTGGCTAGCGGTCCTAGTGGGCATTAAATAACAATTAGGCATAGGCCTGTCGCGATAGTCAATATATTGACTTATCGCAGGTATATGGAAATGAGCGCAATAATTTTTGGTGCTGCGATATACATACATACACATAGCGGACAACGACAGTTGAAGGCGTGAACTCACTGTGTTATAAAGTGTTCTGTTACGTGACATCTACATCTAGTTAGGAAGAACAAGTAAAAATTGACTTGGTTTCAAAGCCGCAATCTTCAGCTCCGGTGTGGGAACATTTTGTCTTTAAACCGAATGAGATGAGAGCCGATTAACGTGAACAAGCCGGTATGTCAACTTTGTTTAAAACAAGTGGAAACGAAAAGAGGCAACTAGCTAACCTAACATCTCACCTAGCAACACATATCTTTCTATCTGACCCAGTTTTTCAAACAGTGAACAACAACTGGAGCTGGAAAGGGGTCTTTACGGTGGCCCTGAAGTGCAAATCACACCCCCTAATATGAGTACATCCCCCAAATGAAAACACTCCCCCCGAATACGAATCAACTCCCCCCAAATCGGATGACTTGTTCACCTCCCCCCGATACAAAAACACGCTCCCCCAAATGGAAAACGACATTACATGAACTCTGAACGGAAAGGGTAGGTACTACACTTTAGCGCTGATTGGATGCAGTAGGCTAACTAACAAGAAATATGAAATTGATCGACAGAAGTAGGCCTACAAAATGCAATAGCCAGGCAGAGTTACGTGCACCAGAACATTTGTTTGGCTATCGAAGAATGTAGCAAATAGTAGGCTGCTTAGGCAAAAGTATTTCGTGTTAAATGTAAAAATCGATAGCCAAACAACTATCCTGGTCCACGTTACTCTGTCATTGTGGCATTTCGTTCTTCTGCCTTCAACTGCGTTTTTAGCGTGCGCATAGGCTAGGCTACTTATATTGTGAAACGTTAACAGCATATCTGAGATTATTTCATAGGAATTACCCTGATTAAAATAAAGAGTAGTGACTCTGAATTGTAAACATTAATGTTTCCTCTTTCCTTCCAACCAAAACGATCAAGTTCATGATAATGACAGAGTTACGTGAACTAGTTGTTTGGCTATGTAAAACACGCAATTTATGCTTTTGCATACGTAGTCTATGCTACATGCTTCGATATACCCCCCAAAAATGTCCTGGTGCACGTAACTCTGTCAGGCTATTGCATGTTTTACTTCTGTCGATCAATTTCTTAGCCTATTAGCATCCAATCAGCGCAAAAGTGTAATACCTACCCTTTCCGTTCAGAGTTAATGTAATGTCGTTTTCCATTTGGGGGAGCGCGTTTTTGTATTGGGGGGAGGTGAACAAGTCATCCGATTTGGGGGGAGTTGAGTTGTATTCGGGGGGAGCGTTTTCATTTGGGGGATGTACTCATAAAAGGGGGTGTGATTTGCACTTCAGGGCCACCGTAGGTCTTCCATACAGTTCTGTTACAGATGCCTTTTCCCGACAGTGCAAATATAAACGTGACAGCGCGAAATGGCGCACAGTCACGGATAGCGTAACTCGCTATATAGCCAAAGAGATGCAGCCATTAAACACGGTAAAAAAACAGCGTCTTCAAATATGCTGCACACTATTGACAAACATAGGGCTGCCAACTCTCACGCATTGGCTGTGAGACACACGCATTTCAACCATTTCACACACTCTCACGCCACACCTTGTACATCTCAAGCTGAAAAGGCAACACCAACGTTGTAAACAATAAGGGATGATGGAGTGAAGCGACATAGACGCGCAAACAGCCATGAAAGCTCGTCGGGGTGGGGGGGGGGGGGGGGGGGATTTACAATTGACGTGTGTAATAATATCGTTTATCGCAATTAATTTTGGTGCAATATATCCACAAGAAAAAGTAGTTATCGTGACAGCCCTAATTAGCCATGCTTTTATAGGATCAGTTAACATCACATAATGGTGTTCAAATGATTTGGCAGTAGCAAGGAGTGGTGTGGATGTCTTTAAATATGTGGGGAAAGAAGCAACCCTGTCCCACCACCCCGCCCAGGTTAAGGTTTTCTGCTTATCTTATACTTAAGGATTCCCTTATAGTTTGTTAAAGCATTGCATGAAAGCCCTTAGCAAACAAAGGAAGAAAACTTGAGGCACCTCTGACTTATTCTTTACCGCAACATGGCCGAGTTTATGGAGATAAATGAACCCATACCACACCTATAGCACTGTTAGGCTATTGTGCTGCAGTCTAAACATGAAGGCTATTTATGCATCGGCTACCGCTGTAAGTAGCTAGATTCACGCCGGTAAATGCAGAGTATAGATCTCATTTTGATCTACACAGTTAAAAGAAGTAGCTCTCACTTAAACGTTACTGTGTAGGCTAGCAACAAGACCTTCAAGTAAAGCTGATATCACCAGTTTTATTTGACTCCCTCCTGTAATTGGTTATCTATTTTTAGGACATAACAGTTGAAGGACTTTAATTGTTGTGTCTATTCTATTATGTAATGATAGTATTCAATGACACAAATCTGTGTTCTAGAAAGAGTGGTCTTAAGTCACAGAGGTACGAAAATATCAGCTTTAATGCAGCAGTTGGAAATCAACAAGTACAGAGCTCTGGGGTTGTCTACGTTTCCCTACCCGCAACAGAGTTTGGGCTGGTTCACAAAGTCCAACTAACTATCTGTCCCTGCCCCAGCATATATTATACAGTGCTGTATGATAAAAAGATGAAAAGAGGGTTGAGCTTTCTCATGCATAGGGGAGTTATTCTTGCCGGCAGGTCCCACCTGCTTGGGTGCCGTCTCAGCCCGGTTTCAAGGTTGCTTCTGGAATGAAGAGATGAAGACACAAATACAGCCTGTTCCCCACACCCTGGGTGAGACACAATGTTTACGCCTAAACAAACTTTTAAGTTCATAAGACATAACTTCAATAAGCACAATGCATAACTTTAATAAGCACAATATATTCTTTACAGTCCATATCATATATACTTGTTCTTTTCTTGAATTGACCACTCTACCAAACTTTGTGTGTTAATTTATGTCGCAATTTTGTCCTACATTCGTTGTTTTTTGTTTGCAGTTATTTGTGGATCAAATGTACTTTTTAGTTTGTGCTTTTTTTTGTATTCCTGTAGAAGCACAATATTTTCTTGCCTTCTTCAATTTTTTTCGTAAGTCTAGCTAGAGCTAAGCTGGAGCTAACTAGCTCTAGCTTTTGTAAGGTGATGCACTTGCGATACAACTGAACAAACGCAGTCTCCGTGGAAATGGTAGAATTTTACCTCTGTGAAATCACATTCAATGCAGTAAATCCCTTAACGTTTCATTTTAGCTAAGGAAACCATTCAAGGGTTTCCGTGCAACACCCTTAAATTAATCCCTTAGCTAAGGAGAAATTGACCCTTAAGTGTCACTAGTTAAGGAAAAACGTAAGGTGTTTTGTGCAACCGGCCCCTGGTCTAATTGGGAGACATTTTTGGTTTGCCCCCTGTTGAGCATGCAGGACATGCCTGTTTCTCCTTTTGACAGAGGGTGCGGCTTAGCATGACATAATAATGTATAGCAGTGGTTAGCATTACTGTGTGTGCCTTTGCTCTTCTCAGTAGGTCCATTTTACCAGTCATAAGAAATGTCCCCATTTATCTTCTGTCTACATGGCTTGTTGACTCTCAGCCATCTCTGTCCTTGCAGGTTGATCAGCGTGTGTTTAAGGACTTGATGAGTGAGAAGCTGCCCAGACTCCATTCACACTTTGAGCAGTATAAGGTTGACTTCTCCCTCATCACTTTCAACTGGTTCCTGGTAGTGTTTGTGGACAGTGTGGTCAGCGACATCCTCTTCAAGATATGGGATGCCTTCCTCTATGAGGGGCCTAAGGTAACAAAGTTTCATTGTTTTCTAACTGGGTGACTTATGGGGATGTAAGACATTCATATGGATAGCCTGATATGGATAGCCTGGAAGGTTGCTGTATATGTGATTTTAACATTTAATTACAATTCCAGTCTTACTTAGTTACTCATGGATCTTTACAACTTTAATACAACAAGTCTTAAACAGTGTCAGTGGTTGTAGAATGTAGGGTGAGGATGCACAAGAGTGGCGCTCCTATCTATTGTTTGTTATGTTCTTGTTTTACTAAGCTTTTCCTAAAAATATCAATCAAATATCATATCGCACTGCAAACTGTCACACCCACCCAAGGACTAGACGAAGGTCTGCAACATTTTGCAGCAGCAATAAATACGCCATTGTGTGGTGTAGTCCTAATGTGCGTAATAAGCCTACTTTGGGCCTATAAATACAGTGATAAGTCACTTATTATTTGATGGCAAAGTTCCCTGTTAACATAATTGGTTTGAATTGAAGGCAAAGCAGGCTAGTTTACAGTTTATTACAATCGTTATGACAATCTTTTCAATACATCTAACAAGTTTCCTTGTTTCTTGTTGCTCTTACTCTTAATGCACCTACCACACTCAATTGGCAAAACTGTTGATTTAATGCTCAAAATCATACATTATAAACTAAACTCAAACACTAATTTTCATAACACAAAAATACACTAACAATACACCATGTCTACCAAAACACTAACACACGTTTGCTTTCAAAAGAAACATTTAATCAATCATAGCATGTCATAACAAACACTAACATCAGATGAAATTACAGAAACGGCATTCTATTATACAGTATGTGTCAGGTCTCACAGTATATGGATCATAGATTGTGTTTTGCAATGCAGTTTCTTTTGAAGCCTCTTTACATTTTTGTTTTGTTGGGTGTAGCATGCATTTTGTTTCTTTTGCTGCAGAAATTCATAACAACAAATGAATGACCCATCTCAGAGTATCTTTATAGAATGTGCGGTTACTGTATTGAAAAAAAGAAGACAGAAACATAATTGCTGCAGTAAAGGCTTCAGTTGCAACAGGACATTACTGCAAGAAATATGCAATATAGCTTCCATTTACAATATTTCATCAGTTACCCTAGGTCCTTCGCTGAGCACCACCACACATTCTAACTCCTCTCCCTTGTCCTGGTACTTGTCTTCCTCTCCTTCGTGCAGGCATTACAAATTCTTTCTTTCTTTGTGTTTCTATGTATTGCTCTTTTTCCACATAAGATTAGCCCAAATAAGTCCTCTTACTGTATGTACATTATGGTCATGCAATTGAAAGAACCTCAACACCTGAGTCTTTCCTAGTTGGGAATCAGCTGTGATTTACAGTATTTGCATAACTTGAGTTCCTGCTACTGTTTCTCAGAAGCAATGGAATAAAATACAGGAGATATGTTTGTTTCAATTTACAATATGAACAGCTGTTCAGTTTGGCTTTAGCCCATAAGTTAGGTTTTGAACATGATGTTATCTGTTCCGACATACAGTGTGGAAGCATTGGTAAATTGGGCAGTAAAAATCAATAGTTTTGGTCTCGGTTGAGCTTGTGTGTAAAATAAGTTCAACCATTTAATATTTGTGTTTATTTTATGCATTTTGTGTCAAAGCAACAAGAAATGTGTTACTTGTATAGCCAACACAGACAGATGTTGTGCTAACTGTGTCAAGACTTTAGGAAACTAGGAAACATAGTGATTGTAAAATACTGTATTTATATAGGCCTAGCACAATTTATTCACAAAATTCCAAGTGCTTTACAAATGAGCAGAAGTGTAAGTGTAGTGTGTATTTATTAAAACAAAAACATTTGTAAAACTATGCAAATTATTTGTTGGAAAATTATAAATGAGAGAATTATTCTATTTTAAATGAGAATGCACGAAAAAGGTATAACTACTTATTTTGCGCAAACATGTCTGCTCTCAATTGTGCATAAGAGTGCGTAAATTCTGTTCTTACTTAAGAACAAATCCCAAATAAGAAAACATTGGTGAATATTTAGGAAATGTAATCTGAAATGTAACATTGTCCACTCGAGTGTTGTCTACCGTATATTACCAGAGCGAACGCTGCTGCTGTACTCTGTTGCTGCTAACGCTGTTGCTGCTAGCTTTGTGCTTTGCTTGCTTGTGATATAAACTCAGCCTGACAATCAGTACACACAGCCTTGGTTTTGTCAACTGGGCCGTCTGGCAACTTTTCGAATTGGAACTTCCCATCTAAAAGCCCTCTCTCCATCATTCAGCTACCGTCGGCAGTCGAAGTCATGTGACGACAGGTGATTCCCAGGGTCAAAAAGAAACCTGCGTTAAAGGCACCATTTTTTTGATTGTGTAAAAGTGAGATTGCGTTAACGCAGTATTATCGCGTTAACTTTGACAGCCCTAATATGTATATATATATTCTACCTTGTCATAGTTGAATAACGACAGTTCGGTGGGTAAAATCAACATACAGTGAACCTCAAAGTCCATTGACACCTCTTTCCTATGAAAATCTCAAAATGAAAAAATGTGTCTGTAAAACGCTAGCTTTTCAACAAAGCCACCGGACTGACCGCCTTTTTTGGCTCTGGTCTGTATATTTGTCACGCCCCAAAATGTACATCCAGACCAGGCCACTGGTGTTATTGCCCAGTCTGAGGTAGCGTAGATCTCCGATGCTAGTTTAGCTGCGCGCTGCTTTGTGTAGGCTACTTCTAAGCAATTACAAAAAAAACGTTTTGAAGTATAACAAGGATATTGAAAATGGACCACATCGTAAATGCTGTGTTCCAGGCTGTACAGGGAAGGCTATCACTCAGTTTTCCAAAGGAGGCAAACATTCGACAGGCATGGCTGCCGTTTGTCTATGAGAAGATCCTAGCGAAGTTCGACACTCAAGTATTTATTTGCTCTGAACATTTCACCCAGGACAGTTTTGACAACCTCGGACAATTTCAAGCAGGATTTGCTAGGAAGCTGAACTTGAAAAGAGGTGCAGTTCCGACCGTATGCTCATCGCAACAGCAAGCTGTAAGTACAGTATGATTTTGTCACTAAAGGTTATTAGCAATGCTAATGTTTCCTGTATCTAGCATAGGTAGAATGCTAAATACGTTTTCTAAACACATCAACATACTTTACTTAGGAAATAACTCGAGCTAGACTAGCTGTAGGCATTAGAAGGGAAGCTTTCCGAAAAATAGCCAGAAAACTAATAGCAGTGTGGCCTATTGCTAACGCCTGTCTCGATTATCTATTTGAAAGAACTGGAGAAAGGCAGGTGCTAGATACAGGATATGTTTGCATTGCTAATAAATGTTACCAACAAAATCATACTACAGCTTGCGGTTGTGATGAACGTAAGGTCGGAACGCACCTCAGCAACAGCTTCATAGCAAATCCTGCTTTAGGCCTACTTTGTCCTCGGTTTTCAAAACCGTCCTTGGTGAAATGGTTTGCGCAAATGTGTGGAGGGTCGAACTGCACAGGGATCTTCTACGCTACTGTATAGACAAACATCAGCAATGCCCGTCTAGTCAATGTTAGCTAGACTCTAGCTCATCTGCTTCTTATTAACGCTGATTTGCAAGGACTATTAGTACTATTTTATCTTCAACATTAAAATTGAGATCCAAAGTCTACATATGCACCCATAAGATTACTCGTCAGAGGATGGCAGTTTACATGTATATCAAGAGTTCTGGTTGGACAAGCCTTCAGCATTGTTTATTGTTTCTTACGGTAGTCTTCCTCGATAGACTCTGAACTGCGCTACCCAGCTAACACAGTTACGTTCAGGGTTCTAAATTAACTTTTTTGATCACCAGCCGATGTGGCTGGTAACTTTCTAAATTTACCAGCCAATCACAATTTCCACTTGCCAAATGTATTCCGGTGAAAATAAGAACAATTATGAGTTTCACTGAATGCATTTGATCCTTTTATGAACATTGTTGGCATGAAACACACATAAAATGAAGCACAGAAGGATGATGCCAGGGTATGTAAAATCACCAACACGTGACTAAGTAAGGACCAGTCACAGAGCCAGAGGGGTGGCCGGGGTGGCACTGGACCCCCCTGATATCGGACTGGCCACCCCAGGTGCCATCCCAAAATGTAATTTGCTATCCCTGGCAATTGGATGCTGATTGACATTTAATTTATCTTGTTAAAATAAGCTTTTATTTTGACATCTGGCAGCGCATTTTTTCAATAGAGGATATTTCCACTGTTCACCAGTGTCACAAATCACTACGCCAGCGTCTGATACAGCGCCAGCGACGGAAAACAAGAGCATCATATTACAGTTATCATTTTAAGGTTTAGCATTGGGGTTGAGGCTTCCTGAACAAAATGTTATGAAAGTTGAGTTGCTGGGCCGCAGAGCCATAGAAAAAAGATGCATATTGGCAATTTGGTTCCATAACAGATTCAGATAAGAGAAATATCTCTGTTTTTGTTTAGCACTTAGCACTACCTTAGTAGCTATAACAGCGTAGTTGTCGTACTGTGGTGTTGTTGATTCAATTTAGTTTTTTTCATTTTCATTTATATTGCACACTTTTAAAACAACAACAGTATAATTTAGCCTTTTGAAATCTATTGTGATGACCTGACTATCTAGGTCAGAAAGGAACAATCGTCCAGGCATAAGATGAAGTTCCCGAGTTGACGTTTATTAACTAAAAGGTACACAGGCTACTAGTAAACCAAACAACTGTTTGGTCCTAGCCCACGCTAAATAAAAGAACGGTTGCCCACAAAACAATTGTGACCATATCTTGTGAAACCCAGACGTAACAGAAAGAACAGACGCTAAACCTGGTCCTAACTTCGAGTGTTCCATCCCCCCAGTCCAACCACCCTCCTCCATGCCCCATCGCCAACCACTGGATGCCCGGCATCCGAACATTCTCGGCATTCCCGTGATTAGCAGACAGCAGGTTGATTGGCATGTTGGACCACACAAACACTACTGGTAAACAACCAACTAACAGCCTAACATATAATACGTCTTTTGGTGTGGGTCGCTACACAATGTTTGTACTTTAACAGCCAAGATTCCTTGATGCGATGCCTTATCAATCTATTAACGTTACAAAAGATGAACACTGCAGTCAGATAGCTACCCTGTTTGCTATTGTATAATGCATGTTTGAAATACGTATTTCAGAGTAGGCCATGATCAAGGCTGGTAGTTGATTGAAGATAATAATGGGGATATGTTTAAGATTGAGATTGGACTCAAATATGGGTAATTGGATGTGTAGGCCTACATGTTGTTTTTGCTTAGGGTTCACTTCAAACATTAAAAGAAAGGGTGAGATAGCAGACTTCGACAAAAAGCTGAGCAAACGGGATCAGATGGAAATAGACCCCAGTCCTTGCACCACCCCAAGATCTCAGAGCAGCCCCCTCCCTGAGGCTACAGGCACCAGGTCAGAGCATACTAGGCAGTCAGTCACATGCCAAGTTTAGCTTGTGTTTGTAGGCCACACATGTAAGTCAACACAAATGTTTTTTTCCAATTAAGCCTCACTTTAAAATGTTGGTTGTTGATTCATGAGTGTTCTTGTTTTGATGGCTGTGGCATTTTTTGTGTGAGTATCCACTAATAGTTATGTTTTAATGTAAAAGATTCATCAAAGGGTCAACCTCTAACCTGGGGCCTGTACTACGAATCAAGATTTGGTGTTAGCGAGGTAACTTCAGGTACAACCCAGGGTTTTCTAGACCGCCGTGGTAACACATGCTGAACGGCTAACCTGGTCAGGAGCAAGTTAAGTTGGAGATCAGAGATCAACCGGTATAAAAAACCCCGCCCACTAACTCATTCTTGACAATAATGTCGTCACCGTTCATAGAAGATCCTATGGAGCTTGGTACACGGATAGTCAGAGGTGCGCTCAGAAGAAACATAACATTTAGAGACTGACAAAACCCTTTCGCATTCCCTCATGAGTATCTTCCTGAAAGATATAGGTTCTTAGCAGAGGGAATTACGTATATTGCCAGCTTCTTGAGCCGTATGTTGCCAATGCAACACATTGAAGCTGTGCACTCACAGTCCCACAGACTGTATGCATAGCGTTTCGTTATTTCTCTATGGGTACTTTTATAGTGTGGGTGATGCAGAGAACCTGAGCAAGAACTCGGTCTGCCGCGCAATTTGCAACGCATTTTGTTTAATGGCTGTTGCCACCATATTCTGATTAATGTAGTGATGAAAAAGAGATTTCCAAATTGCCCTTTGTAAAAACTTTGGACTCTAATATGTTGACAAAATGTACAAGGTTTTTCACTCAATGTTCTGATTTCTGTTCTGGAAATGTATGCAAATTATATCATATTTTACAACTTAATCATTTGCTAATTTAAACATACTTTTACAGGAAACTAGTAATGAAAACAATATTTGACCTAGCCTGCTATTAGTTATCAACTGGGGAGGTTTCATGTTGATATATTATCCCTATTCACTGGGGTGTCTCCCCTTAACCCATTCTGTTGTCCTTGGGTTGCTTTGAGGCATTTTCTAATCATTTCCATATCAGAATTTTTTTTTTCCCAACCAAAACCTTTCAAACCAAAAAGAACAATGGGTATCTGTACAAAGCTCTTTACAAGTGATACATAAATGATCATTTCACTACTTTCATTGAATTTTGATGGTTCATTCACTTTTATAGCATTTTTCAAAAACAATAAATAGGACATTGAAAGAGATAAGTGGTGAAAACCCCCAGAAAAGATTCAAAAGGCACAACAAGAAAGCCACAAAAAGGTATTAAAAAGACCAAAACGTAGAACAAAGTTTAACAAATACATCCTCATGTGTTCTCCCTTCCCTAGGAACACAGACAAATATGTCAGTGTAACCAAGTTTAGTGTCATTCATTCAGTCAATTACTATCTCTTCTCATATTCCAGTTTTTCTGTCTCCAGCCTTGTTTTTTAAATTAAAAGTCTCTTATAATCGAGCTCCAGGGTTTTTTTTTTATACAGGGCCCCTCACATTGTCTGCTCCAACCTGAAACAAAAGAACATTGTCTCTTTCCAAGGCACACTTGCTCAAAGTTGAAGGTGTCCATTTGAGTTTAACACCATAGCAATTAATCAATTGAGTCATATTTGAAATGAGCACTTTAAGGACTTGTGTCTTATGTTGAGACCACCACCATTAGTCAGTCACCACAGACACTTCAATTACAGCCACACGTTCACACACTCTCGCCATCTGTGTTGCAAGTGGTAAACACAACTCAAAAGTGTACCCCCAAAATGAGCAGGCAGACACAGATCATCTTGTACCTCCACTTGAGAAAGTAAATGGTATATTGGATCAATATTCAGCAACCACATATGGCATACATACTGGCGTATGACTGACTATTAGTTTCACTGTTACGTCTGTATGGCACAGTGGGACGACAGTCACTGCAGAGAACAGTAATACATTTCACTCCTACAATATTCATAAATAATTGTTGAATGAACATGGTCACATTACTTGATTACTTGAAACATACATATGCCTGGCCTTCCAACCTACTGCCACCAGGGTCTGAAGAAATGCCCCCTTCCACTCCTTCCATCATGGGGTGATAGATAGATATCCTAAAAAAGGGACTATTTCAGGCAATTCAGCCTTGTATTTGTTGGCCTTAAAATATGTACAAGTATTGGCTTACCGTTTTGAATGATGGTTTTAATTTTTATTTGCTCCCACAATCGTTTGCCACTGCAGGGTTGCCACTGCAGGGTTGCAACTAAAATAACACAGCAACAAAAGTTTAACGTTGTGGAATGCACACATGTAATTATGATCACATCTTCAAATATAGCTGCAAGCAGCAATGTGGTGGCCAAGCAGGTCAGATGGTATGCTGCTGCCACTGCCAAGGACAAGAGCAGGCTGCAGCGTATCATCCGCACTGCTGAGAAGGTGATTGGCTGCAATCTGCCTTCCCTCGAGGACCTGCACTCCTCGAGGACCGTGAGACGGGCGAAGAAGATTGTTGCTGACTCCTCCCACCCTGGACATTCCCTGTTTCAGTCCCTCCCCTCTGGCAGAAGGCTGCGGTCCATCAGGACCAAAACCTCACGCCATACAAACAGTTTCTTCCCTTCCGCTGTTGGCCTCCTCAACAAGGCCAAAGCTCACACTGACTGAATGTCCTAAAAAACTTTTTGCACTGCACTCAACACCTGTAATTTTTGTACTTTTGTAAATTGGCAACTTATAGGAGAGTCAGGTGGCTTATAGGGGGAGTCAGGTGGCTGAGCGGTTAGGGAATCGGACTAGTAATCTGAAGGTCGCCGGTTCGATTCCTGGCCACACCAAATGACGTTGTGTCCTTGGGCAAGGCACTTCACCCTACTTGCCTCGGGGGAATGTCCCTGTACTTACTGTAAGTCGCTCTGGATAAGAGCGTCTGCTAAATGACAATGTAAAAATGACAAAATGACAATGTAAATATTCTATTTTATTGTATATTCTATTTTATTTTAATTGAATTCCACTTAGTACTGCTAGTTTATGTATCCTTAGTATAGTTAGACTACATATTTAAATTTAAGATTCCTATATGTTTACTGTATGCACCTTCCTGCCAAAGCAAATTCCTTGTCTGTGCAAACTTTCATGGCGAATAAATCCCATTCTGATTCTGATGACCCAGAAGAAACTTTCGACATCTAGTGACTGCGGTGTACCTGGCTTCCTTTGCTTACAGTCTCGCTAAACAGAGAATCAGAGACATGACAAGCTTGTCAGCTTTGGCTGGATTCGAACCTCTGACGTGTACATTGCCAGGACACCAACTTATCCTAGTGAGCTATTCTCAGTGCTGGAAATCACAGAATTCAGTTACTGGGTAAAAATTTGATTGGTCCAAAGTTTAAACAGCTGTAATTCAGTTCTATTTGACATGTCAAGGTGATTGTGGTCTGAAGATAATCTGTGCCAAATTAGGTGAATATTTGATATTTACCAAAAACGGTTCATTCATTCAAAATGGCGTCCACATCAATTCAGCTGGTATCACAATTTAACATGTGTCAGACACAGGATCGCCCCGTAGCGGTTAGATGACACAACCGTTTGTGGACCTCTTTGGAACAGGGTCCTGAGCACCTGTACCAAGTTTTGATTTTGATTCAGCAAATATTTCCTGAGATATGATCTCACGTCCTGTTTTGGCGGCTTCATCGCCGAATTTGATCGGCTTTACCGAAGTGTGAAGAGGATGCAAATTTTTGCTTATTGCAGTGCCACCTAGAGGTGAAATGGCATGACCTATTTTGGACCTCTTTAGAACAGTGTCCCTAGTCCAGGCGTGTCCAATCCTGGTCCTAGAGGGCCACTGTCCTGCATGTTTTAGATGTTTCCCTGCTCCAGCACACCTGATTCAAATGAATGGTCATTACCCAGCTTCCACAGAGCTTGATAATGACCCATTCATTTGAATCAGGTGTGCTGGAGCAGGGAAACATCTAAAACATGCAGGACAGTGGCCCTCAAGGACCAGGATTGGACACCCCTGCCCTAGTCCCTATACCAAATTTGGTGTCAATGCAGTAAAGAGGTGCTGAGATATGACCTCACTTATTTTATGGTGGCTTGGTTGACTTTGATTGGCTGACAACCTTGATTGGCTGCTCCAGTCAAAAGTGTAGAAAATCTAAAATGTGATGTCTTTTGTTAGGCTTGATCTGAAGATAAATGGTGCCAAATTTTTGCTTATTGCAGCGCCACCTAGTGGTGAAATGGCATGACCTATTTTGGACCTCTTTAGAACAGTGTCCCTAGTCCCTATACCAAATTTGGTGTCAATGCAGTAAAGAGGTGCTGAGATATCACCTCACTTCTTTTATGGTGGCTTGGTTGATGACTTTTATTGGCTGACGACTTTGATTGGCTGTTCCAGTCAATAGGTTTAGATAATCCAAACAACTTGTGAGGCTTGGTCTGAAGATGATCTGTGCCAAATTTGGTGAAGATTGGACAAACCTTATATGAGAGGTAGCGAAAAAACTGTATATTCAAAATGGCGGCCACATCAATTCAGCCACATCAATTTGATGTGGCTGTAACTAACAAACGGTTGCGAAAATCAAAGCTCCAGGGGATGACTTTTGTGAGGCTTGGTCTGAAGATCATCTGTGGCAATTTTGAAGAAGATTCGACAAGAATTGTAGGAGGAGTAGCGAAAAATTCCTTTACATTCAAAATGGCGGAGAATCTATAGACCTGGGTATGATGTCATAGAGTGCGTTGAACTCGTCTTGATCCAGGGAAACCAACGATACCTCATTTTGGAAAATGGGGCATATGGTTCAAAAGTAACATGTGTAAACACACCTTCAACTTTGACCCATTGGTGGTGCTAGATGGTTGGAATGGGAGACATGAAACTTGGTGAAATTGATGAGGGGACTGGTCCCAAAGAGTGTGCCAAATTTCACAACTTCTGACAATGTGGTTCTAGGGGCTGCCATAGACTCCCATGGCAGAAGAAGATGTGTAATAATAATAATAACTAGAGAGGGTACAATTTCTGGGGAAATTGTAGGGTGTGCTTGCTTGCTTCTGATGCAGGTGGGTCCGTTTTCCCTTCTAGTGTGTTTTCAAGCATTTAGCCTACTCATATTGAATAATTCATTAAGAACACCCTTTGAAACAAGGAACCCCCTTTGAAACAAGCTACTGTAACAACGTTGTCACTGGCAGTATTTCAGATGGAATTTCGATTCAAATAGTACCGTCTGCTAACTGGAAATATGCCCCCCAAAACGTAAATAAGTTTGATATTAATTTAGGGGGACATGGCTAATTCAAAAGCAGTTTGCTAGAGGCAAGCTAGCTGCCGTTGCTATCCACACTCCACTGGTTGTTTGAAAGCGCAGGAAATTAGAACGTTTCTTTTGTAAGGGATAATTAAGCAATAAGCCCCAAGAGACCGTGGTTTGCGCTGATTTTAGAACAGGTAAGGGGAGTTGTTAGGCACAACGCGAAGCAGAGTTTTCGCCAGTTTTGTTTCGCCATGAAGGGGCTTATTTCCCCGCTAATGACCTGTGTTCTATACATTATCCCACTTATTAAACGGCTACTTACCAAAAAAAATAACTTAACACAGTGTGTCTTTTTACAATGTATTTGTTACCATTCGTATTGTTGATCAGCAGAGAAATAGTTCTCTGAACTAGTTGAACTTCATAGACTTAGCATTATTTAGGCTTCAAATCAGCTGACGTCGCTAAGCAACAGAGTACGCTGGGGTTGAAAAGTTACCGGACTACTTGCGGAGTGCTATGAAAGACGTGAATCCGAGGCAAAAAGGCCACTTCCCTTGACAGCGGTCAAATATGCATAGCAACGGTCAAATATTAGAAAATTGTTCACCGCAGAACGTTGGGAAGCCCCATTCAAGAGAATGGAGCATTCTACAGCATTCAGAACAGCCGTGTAATAAGACATAATAAAGTTTAGCTATAGCTGTGGCATTGAAGACAGTACTGTAGCCTACTACATTGCCAGTGGGCGAGCCGAGTCTGTGACTTTGTGGCTAACGTCAAAACAAGACGCAGTCTCACTTAAATTCCAAGTTTTACACAAATAACAAACTATGCTGACCCGCTGGCTGTCTTTGCAATCGCCATATCTTTAAAACACTGCTGTCCATTTAGGTGTAGAATTGACCCTGGTACGAAATTAAGAAAATACTCACCAGACGCAGATCAACAGTTGACTGAGTTGACAACACTGTTGTTGCTGCCGCAATCGTCAATGGAGGCTGACAGGCTCTCACGTAGCAAACAAATCAACGTTTTTACAGCAATCTATATTAAAATCTCACCACCTGGCTGTTTTCACAATAGTCATATTGTCATAACATTTCCCTCTTTCAGTTTTTTAGTGTAAAATTGAACTATAAAATTAGCTACAAAAAATACTACTATGAGGCTTTCTAGCATGGCTGCCGCCTAAAAGACGAGGCGGTCTCACGGGCGACCTGCACTCGCTCAAATTTCAAAGACTGTCACCTAAATCAAAATTGCGAGATTGCAGTTCCACTCGAAATCGCTTTCTCTACAAAGCCAAATGGTTGTGATTTTTTTGGGGTGGTATTTTTCACTCGTAATCCAAGCTCCAATTTGCGAGCTAGAAAGTCTATCATGTTGTATCCATGCGTCGTTGATAACGTGTGTTGACATGGTGACGTAGCTTGCACAGATTACCCTTCGTCGACAAAAGGCACTTTGTTGCCACAAAAACATTGTAACCTCCTAAACTGTGCAAAGGAACGTAAATCCAAATACAAGCAACTCAATCGCTACCAAGACGAAACGTTTGACACCTAGGTTGTCTATGTAGTCCAAATATTGACAAAGTTTTAGGGGGGCAAAAAGAATAATAATAATAACTAGAAAAGGCTGTTCCTGCGAAACAGCAGTGAGAATGCTGAAAACCTGAATGGGGATAGCTGACCATGCTAAAAAAGCTGAAAATTGTGAACATTTTCAGAACGTTATAAGCTGAAGCTTCAAAGCCACCGAAAGGTATTTTAAATATGGGCTGGAGCCGGACAAAGGCATAAAACGACAGAAAATAGAAGAAAAATGCTAAACAAAGTGAAAAAAATCAGAAAGAAGAGAAACAATGCATAAAAATTTGAACATTTAGTAAACAAATATTTGCTGGAGTTTCAAAAGGCCTGAAATGTATGTTAGAAAGGACTTGCAGCAAGATGAAGGCAGAAAAGTACAGAAAAGAAGGAAAAAATGCAAAACAAAAAGGGGAACATTTAAGAAAGATGAGCTGCAGGAAAATGTGAAAATTGAGCCGAAAACCAGTTGCCAAAGTCTGGGTTGAACGAATTTGAAGGTAAAAGGACAACACTGGAATGACTTGAACTTGCTGGAAAAACGTAGCAACCGCTGGTCATTGGCAACAGACTGGCAACATTTTTTAATAGAATCTAGGTTTCAGGTTCAAGACAGAGGAGAAACTTATAATGCCTGCCTGCACACCCAGTCCTGTTCGACACTTAATTTAAGATGACATTAAAATAATAATCCATAGTGCAGTGTTGCCGATGTTGTCGTTGTCCCTGGTGAGTTTTTTATACGTAAATAATATCATGCTAGATCTAACCAGCGGATAATATCTTGCATGTGTGTCAAAGTGGTGTTTTAACACCGTAGGCTTGAATAATAACCGAAGCCGTGAAGCTAGAGGATGCAATGGAAGATTTCCTACATAAGCTAGATCTACTACTTCAAATTGAAAACGGAGAAGATGTTTAGAGTAGAAACAAGTGACTTAACATCTGTGTTCAATATTGTCAATTAAAAGTAAAAACTTTCCAGGTACGAAGCGATTGTTCGTAGGATTAACGCCAGCTGCAGCAAACACTTACCCCAGCCCTGGTTTGGCTGTTCGTGATGGTCAGCTATGACTGTCTTGAGCCTCGATTTTGGCAGATTTCTGTGAAACTTGCTAAAATAAAACGATCTAGCGATCTAGATCTATATTCCGAGACCCAAGACTCTCCCGAATCCAGACATGTCCTTTATATGTCTGTGCGGTCAGAAATACGACTCTACCGGCAGTTTAAAAACACGTCTACTTTCGAAATTCTCTGACGAATTTTACCCACCTCTCCATTGAAGTTAGTGAGAGAATTTGAAAGGCTGCGCTCGCTTCAAGGCTCAAAGCTGAAAATCTATAAATGTGAGCTCTTTAGTAGTTACATTGGCTGAAAGAAGACAAGTTTTCCTACATTTTAAGGTATAACTTGTTTCTGTAAGATAAACTATATGAACGTCAGAGGAATTTGTTTGACAATTTAGTTGAATATCAGAAAAAAAGCAGCCAGCAGAGTGGCACACTCTCAATCATAACAATCTAGAAGGAGCTAAATATTTAATTTGCACAAAAACCTTAATTCTTTAAAAAGTATAAAAGTGAGAAATACCAGAAGTCATAGCCATCATCTCCTGAAGGAGCTGAACGTTTTGATATCAAAATTGTAGGAATCGGTGAAAGTATGCAGGACTAGTTAAAGGCCAAAAAACGGCGGAAGAACTGAGAAGTTGAAAAGCAATGCTTAACAGCATTCTCACAACTACAAAAGGCTGTTCCTGCGAAACAGCAGTGAGAATGCTGAAAACCTGAATGGGGATAGCTGACCATGCAAAAAAAGCTAATTTGAAAATTTAGTAGAAAGTTATAAGCTGAATGTCATGTGAACATTTTAAAGGTTGAATGGTGTCTCTATCTGAAAGTATGCTGAAGTAGTTAAGTTTGAAAGAGGAGGAAGCTTTTTTAATGATTTGAAAGGATTTACCATTACTTTTAAAGGGAGAATAATTTGCACAATAACCTTAACATTTTTTTAAGTATAAAAGGGAGAAATACCAAAACACATAGCACACATCTCCTGAAGGAGCTGAACTTTTTTTTTAAAGATTTTTTTATTTTTATTGCTGAACATACAGAAATGAGAAAATACCCGCAAGCTGAAATTATTTTAACAAATGTATGACTCAAGCCCAATTTATACTTAGGTCGCAGACACTTCTGAAAAGGTCGCCGACGGAAATGGCGTCATGGTCGACACTTTTAACCGTCGCTTGAAAGTGTCGCCTACCAGGAGAAATTTCTACTGGCGCTGATGTCGTCACATTGTGTCGCGCAAGTGTGATTGGCTAGATAGACGGCACGCGTCGTTGACTGCATTGTTTTGAATTTTCAGTGAACGCTCAACAGCTGTTTAAGATGGAAGGAAAAGAGGAGAGATTGGCAGAGCAAGTTAGAACATATCCACACCTTTATAATGCCTGTCAAAATTAGCTACAGCCATTTTTCTCCGATCAATCACCTAGGTTACAAAGCGTAAACAATGTAACCATAGCTATGTGTTTGCCGAAGTATAAATGCAGCAGCTTCAGCGACACTTTTTTTTCTTCGTCTGCGACCATTTCAAAAGTGTCGGCGACATAAGTATAAACTAGGCTTTACACAAAAGATGGAGTTTGGAAGCTGAACTGCATCATCTAACGAAGCTCAGTGCTTAAAAACTATGCGGGAGAATACGTTTGAACGTTGTGAAGCAATCAAAGAAATAGTTGAATTTCAAGAGGCAGTGTGGAAGCTGAACTGCATCAACAAAGCTATAAGAGCTTAATTGCCTACAATGCGGGAGAAGCTGAAAGTTGAACTGTTAAACAGAAGAAGAAGTAGGCTATAGTTGTAACAAGAATATTATAGTTTTAACAGCTGAAATTATAGTTGGGATAGTAATATCAGTAGCAGATGTAGCCTATCATTGAGTGCGTTTACTCGTGTTTCTTAGTAGGATCCAATGTTTTGATTGAATGTAACATACAGCAGTAGTAGGGCTGATACAGGAAGACACGGCGACACTTTGTTGCAGAAGGATGATGGTGCACGTTTTGTCCGTGGACCATACAAGGATTAATAAAAAATAATCATGTAGACGTGTTTGAGTAATCACATTACTAATTACACATGTAAACGGAGTAATTGTATTATTGGCATAAACTGACAATTGCTATCGGGTTTCTCATGGTCAAGTGAATGCACTCAGTGGCGTAGTTGAACAAAACACTATCATTAGCATAGTAGTTAGCAAAAGAGATATTAGCAGCATCTTCAGAATTAGTAGTTGTAGTGTGGCATAAGATATAGCAGTATCAGTAGTGGTAGTAGTTGTGTTGTGGTGCTCCTCGTCTTTTAATGAGACGAGTTGACTGAATCGCTTGTCTTGTGTCTCCACTAATCAGCTAATACCAATCACCTGTGTAAGAGACAGGCGCTTGTTTGTGTGGTTGCCACGGTGATGGTGCAGCCTGAGGGCAGAGAATACCAGAAATTTAGCAAGAATCCACACCTCAAACAAGTTAACGTAGACGCAAAACTATAAGTCCATCCAAAAAATAAAGATATTTTTCGAGACCCAAGACTCTGCCGAAACCAGAGATGTCCTTTTTATATATGTGCGTTCAGAAATACGACTATAACGGCAGTTTATAAATCTTGTTATTTTTTGTTTTCTGTGATGAATTTGTCACCACATTTGCATTGGACTCTATGGGGCGAGAGTTTGTGCTCGCCGAAGGCAAGCACACCCCAATAAGTAGAAACCCTCAGGTGGCTTCGCCGCTTCATGGCTCGGCCACCAATAAGTCATGTAGCTTACGCATTTACAGCGTCTGCTATTTTCTGCCAGATTGGCAGCAGCAACTTTGTTGAATTTTGCCTATATTATATGTCTGTATTCCTCATATGCTTGTATTCCAATATTTGACGAAGGAGGAGTAGACAAAGTTTGTAAGATTATTGTCTGCTCCTCCTGCGTGAAATATGCGGCTCTTGTTTCGTCCATGTTTGCGATTGGACATACGGTGCAAACACCGCCCATTTATGTGAACGCGCACGTCTCTGGATTGGAAAGATCTGGGTTGAGTTCGAGAATTGATAACCGCCGTTGTACTACTGCTTATCGTGATTGGTGGCCAAGCCGCGAAGCGGCGAAGCCACATAAGTGATTCTACCTTTTATTATTGGTGGCCAAGCCGCGAAGCCACATAAGTGATTCTACCTTTTCTTATTAGGATTCCTCCGTAAGGAGGAAACCTATTGTTATTGGTGGTTTTATTATTTGTAATTCTTGTACCATGGGAGTCAATGGCAGCCCCTAGACCCCATCGACAACTTTTTGTGAAATTTGGCACACTCATTAAGGACAGTTTCTTCTATACCTACACCAAGTTTCATGTCTCCCATTAGACCACTCTAGCGCCACCAATGGGTCAAAGTTGGACTTATGTTTACACACGCAACTTTTGAACCGTATGACTCATTTTCAAAAATGAAGTACCATTGGATTCCCTGGATCAAGCCGAGTTCAACGCACACCATGGCGTTAATTTCCGGTTATATAGATTTCCCGCCATTTCCGGTTTTATCAAAAACCTTTGAAAGCCTACTCCTCCTACAATTTTTGTCATATCTTCTTCAAAATCACCAGAGATGATCTTCAGACCAAGCCTCACAAAAGTTATCAAAGGAATTTTGATCCTCATAACCGTCTGTCCGGTACAGCCAATCAAATTCATCAGAAAAGCCGCCAAACAGGATGTGAAGTCATGTCTCAGCAAATCTTTGAGATATCAACACTAAACTTGGTAGATCAGAGGAAGACACTACAACATGTTACCATGTGCAAAGGCAAATTAATATCTCTAAAAATGATTGATATAAAGCAAATTGAACTTATCGCTAACGCTAAAATAATGCTTTACACATCAGCCAGTCAAAAACTGATACTCTGATTCAATCACAAGTTCATATGAAGACTCTTGAGAATGTTCATAACACAAATCTGTGAAAAAGTTGACTGTAAGATGAAAGGTCGATTTTTGGTGAATATTTGAAACATGCTTGCTTGGCTAATTTCTAGATAAATTTCCAATGAATGTCTCCCCTGCTCCTCCCCGCGCGTGCTCCAAAATCTCACACACACTCAGCCTTCCCTTGACACACGCGCGGCCAAGACGCACACGCAACATTTCAGGAGAGTGTGGGCTGACCAAGCCCCCACTCATTCCTTGGTCTTTAGCAAAGGCCCATGTGGCTCTTGATGGTATTGCATTTCCGATTTTGTATGCAATGGTAAAAATGTCTCAAATCCTGAAACATTGATAGTGTAGGCCGAGAAACACTTTAACAAAAGCCCATGTGGATCTTGTTGGTATTGCATTTCCGATTTTGTATGCAATGGTAAAAAGTTATAAAAATCCTGAAACATAGATAGTATAGGCAAAGAAACACTTTAACAAAAGCCCATGTGGATCTTGTTGGTATTGCATTTCCGATTTTGTATGCAATGGTAAAAAGTTATAATATTCCTGAAACATTGATAGTATAGACCAAGAGTAACTACCACACCACAAATGGCCCACCATTACCCATAAGTGGCGCTACAGGCCACGCCCAAAAGCACAAAGATACAAGGCTTTCTGGAATGGATAGGCTCACCAAGCCCCCTCCCTTCACTTATTGGCTTGAAAAAAAGGTCCATGTGGATCTTGATGGTATTGCATTTCCGATTTTGTATGCAATGGTAAAAAGGTCTCAAAATCCTGAAACATAGATAGTATAGGCAAAGAAACACTTTAACAAAAAGCCCATGTGGATCTTGTTGGTATTGCTTTTCCGATTTTGTATACAATGGTAAAAAGTAATAAAAATCCTGAAACATTGATAGTATAGACCAAGAGTAACTACCACACCACAAATGGCCCACTATTACCCATAGGTCTTCCCTTGACACACGCGCGGGCTTGGCAAGACGCACACGCAACATTTCAGGAGAGTGTGGGCTTACCAAGCCCCCACTCATTCCTTGGTCTTTTGCAAAGGCCTTGTGGATCTTGATGGTATTGCATTTCAGATTTTGTTTGCCATGGTAAAAAGTTCTCCAAATCCTGAAACATTGATAGTAAAGGCCAACAGTAACAACAACACTTTAACAAAAGCCCATGTGGATCTTGTTGGTATTGCATTTCCGATTTTGTATGCAATGGTAAAAAGTTAAAAACATCCTGAAACATTGATAGTATGGCCCACCATTACCAATAGGTGTCGCTACAGGCCACGCCCTAAAGCACAAAGCACTTCACTTCTTGTGAAGATTAAAGCACTTCACTTCTTGGCTTGAAATAAAGGCCCTTGTGGATCTTGATGTTATTGCATTTCAGATTTGGTATCCCATTGGAAATTCTGCAGCATTGATTTTTCTATACAGTTACAATTTGTCAAGAATATACATTTTTCAATGGTTCGCAATGCTTTACACGTAAGCCAGTCAAACAAGTTCATATGAAGACTCTTGAGAATGTTTAGTACACAAATCTGAGAAAAAGTTGACTCTAAGATGAAAGGTCGATTTTTGGTGAATCTTTGAAACATGCATGCTTGGCTAATTTCTAGGGAAATTTACAATGAAATGTGTCCCCTGCTCCTCCCCGCGCATGCTCCAAATTCTCACACATTCATTCTCCCTTGACACGCGCGGGCTTGGCAAGACACACACGCAACATATCAGGACTGTGTGGGCTGACCAAGCCCCCACTCATTCCTTGAATATCAGCATAGGCCCTTGAGGACCTTGGTGTCATTGCATTTCCTACTTTGTATGCAATAGTAAAAAGGTCGCCAAATCCTGACACATTGACAGTACAGGCCAAGAGTAACTACCACACTTTACCCAAAGCCCATGTGGATCCTGTTGGTATTGCATTTCCGATTTTATATGCAATGGTAAAAAGTTTTTAAAATCCTGAAACATTAATAGTATAGGCCAAGAGTAACTACCACACCACAAATGGCCCACCATTACCCATAGGTGGCGCTACAGGCCACGCCTTAATGCATAAAGATACAAGGCTTTCTGGAATGGATAAGCTCACCAAGCCCCCTTCCTTCACTTACTGGCTTGAAATAAAGGCCCTTGTGGATCTTGATGGTATTGCATTTCAGATTTGGTATGCCATTGGTAATTCTGCAGCATACATTTTTCTATACAGTTACAATTTGTCAAGAATAAACATTTTTCAATGGTTCGCAGTGTTTGGAGGAATCTGCCATTACTGCTTGCAGTTATATTTATTATTATTACACTTCTTTTGTCATTGGAGTCAATGGCAGCCCCTAGAACCGTATGGTAAAAAGTTGTGAAATTTGGCACACGTATTAAGCACAGTCCCCTCTTTATATTCACCAAGTTTCATGTCTCTCATTGGAGCACTCTAGCGCCACCAACTGGTTAAAGTTGGACTTGTGTTTACACACGTAAACACACGTATGACCGATTTTCAAAAATGAGGTACCATTGGATTCCCTGGATCAAGACGACACACCCTATGACGCCAATTTCCGGTTATATAGATTTTCCACCATTTTGAATTTTAAGGAAACACGTTTTTTCGCTTCAACTACTTCTATTTTTGTCAAATCTTCCCCAGAATTGGCACACATTATCATCAGACCAACCCTCACAGAAGTTATCAAAGGATATTCGATTTTCAAAACCGTTTGTCCGGTACAGCCAATCAAAATCGGCAACAAAGCAACCAAACAGGAATTTGGGTCATATCTCAGCTAATCTTTGAGAAATCAACACCAAACTTAATATGATGACTCGGAACCCTCTTCTGAGGCTGTCCAATTAATTTTGTGTCATTTGATCACTGGGCGTGGCCGCAGGAAGCAAAAATGTGTTTTGGCCAATAACTGTTGATTTGTTTGCTTTTATTAAGTGATTCCTTTGTCTCATGACATTGTTGGGACATCCCGTATGTGATACATGATAACTTGTGATAATAGCCGAATTGATCCGGCCGCCATTTTAAATTCATTGAAAAACGTTTTTTCTTTACTCCTCCTACACATGTTGTCCAATCTTCACCAAATTTGGCAGAGAGTATCTTCAGACCAAGCCTCACATAGGGTTTCACATGATTTTTTGATTTTCAGAACCATTTGCCCGGTACAGGCAGTCAAAATGTGCCATTAAGCCAGCCAACAGGAAGTTGGGTCGTATCTCAGCAAATCTTTGATGGATTCACACCAAACTTGCTGCATGCACTCGGAACCCTGTTCTGAGGATTTCTTAAGTGTTTTATGGGTCATTTGACTGCTTGGCCACCACATTGCTGCTTGCAGCTATATTTGCAATTGTTAGGCTTCGCGTAGCCGGGTAACTGAAAGTAATCCAGCGCATGTTGATCTTGCTTCGTAGTACAGGCTGCTGGTTAGACCCAGATTATATATTCATGAAAACAGACAGACAAAAGTCTCTCCAGTTTGTGAGTACATGGTGTGTAAGAAAGAAATGAGTTGCAATTCAGATGTGGACATAGTCTATTCATAGTAAATTTAGAATTTGATTAAAGTAACCCTAGTGGACCATACTAAGCCACACTGAAGAACTTCGGCTAAAGTGAATTGTAATTTCTACTTCTAATCAGCAATCATATGAATAATGCTTAGATGCCAGAATAAGGTTACACACACATTTTCAGTCTTGGTCTGTGGACCCCCTGAAGTATCCATGGCCACCCCTTGGCCACCCCTTGGCCACCCCATATATAAAAGTCTGGTTCCCCCACTGGTAAGGACACCATTTTTTGTAAATGGCTAAAACTTCCATTTGCGTCATGAGATTGACTCCTGCCCATGCATTTGCAGTAACGTTTTTGTCCTAAGCAGGCATTAATTTAACCGACCTAATATACTATTTATTAAAAACAGTGTATTTACATTACAGAAGACTGTGTCAGTAAGCAACATTTTTCTTTTGTGTAGACTACATGAGGCAATTCTTACAAAACATGACAACATTTTAATTGTCAAACACAAGCCATTCCCGACCAGTCAGCCATTTCGCATTACGTTTTATTTTCTTCGTTTCTCTATTGCTATAATTATCCTCATCCCCTGCCTCATTCCTCTTCTCGAATCCAGAAGTTTGTTATACCACCGCCACATTAAGTTAACTTTTTACTTTACCACAGTTTCTCGCACTGGTTTCACTTCAAACTGCGCGCAGCCAATGGGCGTATAAAACGTTATCATGTTGCATTACGGCACAGTGTTCATGGAAAACTTAACTTTTTAAAAGTTTTTCTTAACACCCGTCAAAATGATTTTTACCCCGTTGCCCCAAATGCTACTTGTTCTTGTATAATAGGCTACATGGTAGCCAACTTTAGGAGGACTATATTTGAGTGATGTGTAGCCTAACTTAAGCTAATCATAAACAAGGCAGCATTACCATGTAACATTCAGTCATTTTATTTCGAACAAAGTGTCAAACAGTGAATTGAAATCTTTTGCCAGTCCCCGCTACAGGTCCTGTCAGTTGGCCCAGACAATGAAGCACACACACATGGATGCAAACACATGTATGGTCAAAAAAGAGAGAGGTAAAATAAAGCCCTCGCCCCGTGGCAAATATCCATATACTTACATTGCCACCAACCCCCTGACATCCCTGGCCCACCCCCTATATGCACAGAGTAAAATTACATTCTGAAGATAAAAATACACAGACACAAATTTGTAATATTCAATATCATTTTTTATTCCGAGACAAACCTTTATTAAATTATCTAGCACTTTTTCTGGTTTTACTCCTTCTTCCTCTTCTTCCTGGCCACCTCTAAGGGCACTAAATATTGAGGATCCTAGCCAACTCCTTCAGCTGAGTAACAGCCTGGGAATGGCCCCTCACCACAAGATCAATGGAGGACAAGGCCTGTCGGTTCTTACTTTTGAGAGGTTGTTTGTTCTTCTTGCCACAGGGTGTGTATGCCTTGGTCACCTTCCTGTTAAAATCCATGACAGTAGGAGATTTATTTAAGACTGCAAGGGAAGCTTGGCTTCCCATAAAACAGGGGTACTCAATTAGAAACTCAAAAGATCCACTCACCAAATTTCCATTCAGTCCAGGGTCCGAAACGGACCTGTTATGGAAGAATTCGAGTGGCACTGTGTAGATCTGAATAGTCAAGGGATGTGGTTTTAATACAATTTATTTAGATTATACAATTATATCTTATTAAACAAAGCTTTGCTGATCAGTCATTACGAAGGGTGTGCTAGTCACAAATCGTTTGCAAGAGTGATGCAAACTTTAAGGAAAGGTCTTCCTTTTATGAACAGAGAACAGATATTTATCATCACCATGATTGGTCAGCACTGGTCAGTGACCTTTTAAGACAATAGAAACCCCCCAGGCCAGTGTCCCATGTCCTTTGATAAACAGGACACTGGCCTAGTCTCCTGAGGCCAGGGTTCAGAGGGCAGAGGTTAAATTGCTGACCACTCTCCCTAACTTAGTGCCCCAGGAAACTGGGGATTAGATCAGTCCCAAATACCTTAGCTGACCATCTGTCTAAACACAACCTCAGTCTCTTAAAAAAGACACTCTTAGTAACTATGTCAAAAAATGCCATCACAGACCATGGTTTATTTTTCTAGCCCTTACCTCTACCATTGACTCCCATTCAAAATTGACTTAAGTTTAGGAGGGCACAGTGCCCGTGCTCCTGGGCATCTTTCTCCCATAGACCAGAGTTCTGGGGGTAATTTTGTTCAAAGTGTCTATGCTTTGTGTCATACTGACATTTCACGTTAGCTCTACCACTTTTGACAAGGGCAACTGTCTCATTGCAGATTAAACACATCGGTTGTGTGCTCCCCACCGGCAACACAAATGCATACATGACAGTCCATTCTGTCTGAAATTTACGATTTTCGGAATCAACTTTTCGCTGGGTTTTGTCACGCCATGATTTTTGCCATGGAAGAAACAGGTAGGCTTGCTACCGTTAGAAAATCGATTAGCCTGCGTTGTTGCGAATGACACACACAACCTGTGTTACCCACAGAGGTTGCGGACAATGTTGAGTGAATGAGTTGTCATGTTGATTAGTTATTACAGTTCCTGATTGGAGCTTTAGATTGGACACGGAAGATGAAAATTATAGGCTATAGCACAAAATCACGCACCAATGAATTGCGTCTAGGTATTGTGGTACGGATCCGGACCGGAGTCTGTTTATTGAGTACCCACCACAGACAGTAAAAGATACGCAGCAAGAAGAAACATTAGTGGTTCACACTTGCGTGCAAAGGCTACTGCTGATTTGCTTATTTCCTATTTACTTGTTTGGTGGAGGCAATACGGAATTACTGATGGTGCAATTATAATCAGACCCCCCCCCCCCCCCCCTCTCCTCTGAAAAAAAACTATTTGGATCTGGACAATTCACGCAAGTCACCCAAACTGACATGAAAAAAGCGGGAGGTGCCGAAAAGCGCGCTGTTTGCATCCCTGGGGGAGGGCGGGTTGCGAATGCCGGGAGACCGGTGAGCAGCGAGTTGCAGTAGTCCAACTTTGAGAGGAAAAGTGCTTGGACTAGAAACTGGGTGGAATGCTCAGACACGTATCTCCTGATCTTCCGGATGTTGTAAAGGGTGAATCTACACGACTGGGTGACCGCAGAAATGTGGGCAGTAAGGGAAAGCTCGTCGTCCATGGTCACCCCGAGGTTCCTGGCCGAGGATGAAGGGGTCACTGTAGCCGATCCCAGGGTGATTAAGAGATCGTGGGAGATGGAGGGTTTGGCCGGGATGATGAGGAGTTCTGTTTTGCCGAGGTTCAGCTGAAGGTGGTGCTTGGTCATCCAGGCGGAGACAGCTCCACAGCCTTCTCTCCAGTCCCGTCTTCCACTTCATCACAGTGTCTGCAATTAGAAGTCATTAACTTATTAATCACTATTATCACTATGTGTCACTAGATATGACAAAGTAGTTTTAAACAGAGATTTAAATATCCAGTACATAAATAAGCAGACCCAAGAACTATTCAGCTCTTAAATCTCCTCGACAGTTTCAATCTAACTCAACACATAACAGACCCAACACACGGAAACACACTAGATCTAGTGATAACAACTGGACTAAATATCAATAATATTTCGATAACTGATCTACCCCTCTCATACCATCATTATATACTTTTTAATGTTGAAATTATCCTAACAAAAAACACAAAAGAATTCTTAGTCCAAAGAAGAAATTTAGACGATACAGCTATGATTAAATTTTCTGAACAATTCGCTCTATATGAGCCAACTAATCATGATTGCTCTCTGAATGAAATGGTAGAGAACCTCAATGATGCACTATTATCTGTGTTAGACTATGTTGCACCACTGGAAACCAAAAAGAAGTGCACAAGCAGGACCTCCCCATGGTTGAGAAATAAAAATGTTAGTGAAACGAAAAGAAAATGCCGTGCAGCAGAGAGAAAATGGAGCAGAGAGGAAAACAAAGATCACTATCCACTACAATATCTACAAAGATACACTAACCACCTATAACAAAACCATCCGTCTAGCAAGGAGAGAATATTTCTCCAACATTATTACAGAAAATGCCAGAAATTCCAGAGTTCTTTTCTCCACCATTAACCAGCTGTTAAACACTGTCCCTGTCCCACCCCCATCCTCAGCAGTTAAATGTGAAGAGCTTGCTTTGTTCTTCAAGAGCAAAATAACTTTTATCAGAGCAAGTATTTTTAATAGTGGGGTCGAAACTGACATCAGTAGATTCTGTAACATAACCATGAGCACATTTACCTGTATCACACTTAGTGAACTTTCAAAAATTGTGAGCGAATTTAATTCCACAACCTCAGATATTGATCCTATACCCACAACATTCAAAACAGCTGTTGTAAAGCCCCTATTAAAGAAACCCAAATTGGATAACAGTCTACTTGCAAATTACAGACCAATATCAAACCTTCCATTTATTAGTAAAGTACTGGAAAATATAGTTTTAGTCCAATTAAATTATTTTCTTGAAGAAAATAACATCCTGGAAGTCTCGCAGTCAGGTTTCAGGAAATATCACAGTACTGAAACTGCTCTCACCAAATTAATTAGCGACCTCAGACTAAACTCTGATGCAAATAAAGTCTCTATGTTTATCCTGGTAGATCTCAGTGCAGCATTTGATACCATTGATCACGACATCCTAATCAATAGACTGGAAAAGCTTATTGGGTTCACGGATAGTGTATTGAACTGGATAAAATCATATATCACAGGAAGAAAGTTGTATGTAAGTTTAGGAGACCATAGGTCCAAGAAACATGAGAACTGCTATGGAGTTGCTCAAGGAAGTTGCTTAGGTCCATTACTTTTTCTCTTTATATGTTACTACTCGGCGACATAATCAGAGAACATAACATAGATTTCCATAGCTATGCGGATGACACACAACTATATATATCCACTGAACCCAACGATGCAACGGCCATCAATTCCATTACCAACTGCCTGTTGGCAATAAACAAATGGATGAATGATAACTTTCTTCAATTAAATGAAAACCAAAACCGAAGTCCTACTATGTGGCCCCAAATCCAAAAGAGAGATGCTTACGAAGAATCTAGGAGGCTTAACCCCCTGTCTTAAACCAGAGGTGACGAGTCTCGGTGTAATCCTGGACTCAGATTTGAATTTCAACTCTCACATAAATAAAGTGACCAAAACAGCTTTCTTTCACCTCACATACAAAGCTCTACACGGACAAGGACCTAGCTACATTGCTAACTCTCTTATAAACTACACACCAGCTAGAACACTGCGATCATCAAATGCAGGCCTATTAGAGGTCACCAGAAGCAGTCATAAGAATATTGGTGATTCGGCCTTTGCTAATTATGCCTCAAAACTACGGAACAAATTACCCATAAATATTAGGGAAGCAAACACGCTAGACATTTTTAAAAGACAGCTTAAAACCTACCTTTTTACCGAAGCATTTAAGTAATTTTATCTCAGAAGGGTTTTACTACTTTTATTAGTTATATTATTGTTGCTATTTTAATTATTACTTTTATCACTTGTTTTATTGTTTTTATTGATTTTATGTAAAGCACCTTGAGCTACAATTCTTGTATGAAATATGCTATATAAATAAAGTCTTACTTACTTACTTATTGTCAGCACCAATTTGAACGCTGCATATAAGCCATAGTTCATGGCATCTCCAAACACCTACCACTCTTTCGGAACTCCAGCACCTTAAGGCACTCCTCAAGGTTTTGGAGTTCAGCCTGTGTTTGGGCCACCTGTAAGTCCATCACTGGCACCTCTTCAGTGTGTCTGCCCTGTAGTTGCCTGAATAGGAGAGCCTCTCGCTGGCTCTCCTCCAATGTCTCCATCTTCCGGAGCATAACCTGTAATGTGTCTGTAATTAAGGACAAGTAAAACAAGTTTACAAAATTTGGCATGATTGGCATACACTGTGGTTCTTCTAGAATGGTTGTAACATTGATGTACATAACAAATGTTACCTTGAATGGTCTTTGCCCAGATGGTACAGCTGAATGGGGTATACAAAGCATTAGTATGACAACATTTGTTGTTTTGACAATTATGTTTCCCCCCACGATCAGAACAACTTAAGTATGCCTTACAATTAGGTATGCCTTACAATGAGTTGGCAATGGTTTGAGAATTTTTTTGAATGTCTTATATTTGCACTTGCCTGCCTGCCCGCTGTTTTCCTTGGCCCCCTATGGGTTCTCCTCCACCAGACCAGAGTTGACACCTAGGGGTATGGCATCTGGGGCCTGTTGCACAAAACTAGGATAAGGGATTAAGCCAGGATATCTTGGTGATCCTGGCTCAATTGATCCGTAATCCGGTTGCACTAAAGATGGATAGGGGGCAGGAGGATATGTTATGGTATAAATTACCATGGAGATTTATTCTGTGGAGCTAGCCTGCTCCAGACCAGGCTAAATTCCAGGATCTATTTAATCTCATCCCTAATGTCAGTCAGCAGTCACCACAAATGGAAACCAATAGTTATTTCACTGCTCACTATACATTGTTATCACATATAACTAGACCCACTGTCATTATTTAAACGTTTGTGATCATTAATTTCAATGATTTTGGATAAAAAATGATTTTTAGATGATGTTGCTATCATTAGATAATTTACAGTTTCCCATAGACTATAAGGCTATATATAAAATGATAGAATATTAGGGCCACAGAGGGGAAAAAAACACAAGTCATAATATTGTAACCAGTTGTTTTAAAGGAGGACAGTTGTTAAAATGACAGATGTGGGGCATTTCGTGAAATTGTACTTCAGTATGGTTTCATAAACAAAGACATGCTGATGTGCCAGAATATTAAGTATCACATTGTCATAAGTATCAAAACTGTAAAAACAATATGTAGCTTTTCTGCAGAAAGAACCAGCCTCATAAATTTATGACTTTATCCTTTTTCTTCAGTGTGGCCCTAGTACTCTGTCATATAAACAAATACACATTCCATATGAATATAAAAACACAATGTGTAACATTATGTTCCTTTATTGAATAAGGACAAAACAAAGCAGGTAAACCATCAGCTCCTTTCGAAACTGAAGTCACAGTGACTCTACAAGATGGAAAGCACAGAATCCAAGCATATTATACAAAATGATACATACACATTCAAAGGTCTGTATATAACACACCCTGCATGTCTGCACACTAAAATAAATGCAGGACAAATCCATACACATCAACTGAACAGACAAATGAATGGATGCAGTAGCCTCCCTGCAGCCTTGTATTACACACAGTATACCGCACAAACATCATAAGAGGCCAAATTCGTAAAAAAACGAACCCAAAAAACCCCAAATTCCTCTGCCACCGCAGGACATATTTAACCAAAATTGAAAGCACACATACTAACTAAAATAATTCAACACATATTGGTCCCTCAGCAGCCGACCACTGTCGTCATCAGGGAAGATTGCCGGATTGTCCCAGTCCATGGCTGGTGGCACTCTGGGGGCCCTCTCCTTCCTCAGGCAGGCCACATTGTGGAGGACAGCACAAGCCACAGTAATATCACATGCCCTAACAGGGCTGACCCTTAATTTGTGAAGGCAGTGAAAGCGTGCCTTCAGGAGGCCAAAGGTCATTTCAACTCTGGCCCTGGTCCTGGCATGGGCATGGTTGTAGGCCTGCTGTGCTTCCTGGGGGTCTGTGAAAGGTGTCAGGAGAAAAGGCTGGCAGCCATACCCCGTCTCCCAGCAACACACCAGAGAATTCACCTGTCAACACAAAATCTCATCATTACTACCTCATAAACACAGTGATATTCTTGACACAGCCATGATGGTTATAAATAGGGGTTGTGTGGCTTACCTTGTGATAGGCACTGATAGATTTCATAGGCCCGAAAGATTCTGGAGTCATGGACTGAGCCAGGCCATTTTGCCACAACATTGCTGATCACACAGTCAGCATTGCAGACCATCTGAAATCATAAGATGAGGAATATTACACCAATCAATGCACATCACTGGCAATGCAGCGTGTTCGTCAATGGACAATATCAAAAAGTTATGTTCACCTGAACATTAATGCTGTGAAAGGATTTCCTATTCACAAAATCGGCCTCATGGGCACCTGAGGGGGCTTTTATCCTTATGTGTGTGCAGTCCACTGCACCAATGACATTGGGGAAACCTGTCACACAAAGTAATGAGTATCCTACTATGTGTTAACAGTTGTCCTGTAATTTGTAGATCCTCTTACCTGCAATCCTATAGAACTCCTCTTTGATGTCACAGAGTCTTCTGTGGCCAGGGAAGGAGATGAAGACATCTGCTAATGCTTTGATAGCCAGACACACACTCCTTATTGTGCAGCAAATTGTGGCCTTGTTCAGCTGTTCTGCATCCCCCATTGAGTACAGGAAGGCTCCACTAGCAAAAAAGCGCAAGGCCACACAAACCATTTGCTCCACACTCAGTGCATGGCTCCATGCAGTGCGGTGCTTAATCCTGGGACCCAGTAGTCTGCATAGATACCTGATGCCATCTGCAGAAAACCTGTATCTTTCATATAGATGGTCATCAGGGAAGGCCAGTGGGTCCAACCGGTCCCTGAAGACCCTTTCTCGCCTGAAGGCTCTCCTCAGCACAAGTGCTTCTTCATCCACCACATCTCGCACGAATGGGCATGCCATTGTCAGAGCAGAAAGGAACACACAATTTTGGGCCTTCATATAGGCTAGTGGCCACACCTGGTGCTGGGGGGGTGGGCAAAAGAGGGCGATGCCTTATAACGATGACTTGGTTGTACTGATTGCTGGGAAAATAAAAAAAACCTTAGAAAGATGCCACCGTCCTGTGTGCTCACAATAAGAGCTCATATTTCATGGCTCACTTGACTTTACGAGAATATACCTAATTTTTATTTTCAGCTGTGTCATCTTCTTGGAGCTGGGGGAGGAAAGAAAAATAATGATTAATACATTTGTGTTACAGTTAGCATACAGTGTACATTGAAGGCATATCTCACCTCCCTCTCAAGTTTTTTTATTTCAAGGTCCAGTTTCCTAATTGTCCTCTTTTTTATTTCGGACTCCAGTGCAAGATTTTCCATCTTTTTCTTCTTGTACTGAATGTCTATGTCTGCCAGTTCTATTTGGCGCCGGAGGTGGTTGCCATACAACTTTCTGATAGCTTGTGAGCTCTGTGAACACAATACAATTAGCGCAGCTGGAATTTGGCAGGATGTGGTGTCCTTTTATTAATACGCACTATGTTGCCAGGCTGGTTTTCCCACTGTATAGCATCTGGGTCCTGTAAAAGAAATTAGATTTTTTGATTTTGATGAGGACTCCTCACCATTGTAGAGTAAATAGTACTTTCACAGTCTTAACATGATACCTCATGCCTTCTGGAATCCAGAGAGATGGTCTCCTCCTCATCATCGTCTCCATCATGTGCTGTTGCTGCTGCACTGGGGCCTTCACCCTATCACATTTAATCGGATTCATATTGAAGCTAGTAGACAAGACATGCCAGGCCTACAGTATGCCTTTGATGGAGTACTCACTGGATCAGCATCGTCTAGTGCTTGTGCTGGTGGCTCTAACAGGAACACAGTGCTGCCAGACACTGCAAGGCAATAGGTAAACCAAAGTCAGACAGTCCAAATTGATTCAATATGAATGTGGTTGTATCCCATGTAGAGATGGAAGGACATACCTTGAATGAAGCGGGTGGCATCTTGGGAGGAACCTATGCTCGTCTCTTTCCCCCCAGGGATCCCCTCTAAGACGGGCCTGCCTTTATTTAGCTCCAAGGCCATGTCCTCTGCTGGGGTAAGGTCAGCCTTTGGTGACCCACCACCCGTGCCTTGTCTGTGGGTATTCTTTTTCACTGCTAAAACAGTACAGACAATGTGTGAGCAGGCACCTTCTGGGTACAATATATGCTTGTGCTTTGTTAAATATTAGTCAGGGACCATACCATTCTGCAGAATGTTCTTGTATTTGATTTTGACCTGCTGCCATGTCCGTTTTGGCCCGTTCATGTTTAATCTACACACACACACACACACATATTTAATGGAGTCACACTGCAAAAATTTACTTGGTATTTTTGTCTTGTTTTCAGTAAAAATATCAAAAAATGTATCATAGCTTTATACAGTGTGATGGAGTTACTTTACACAATTTCACTCATATCTGCAGTGCATTTCAATTAAAAATTTAACCGTTTCATAATTACAGTACAACTGCATTTTTGGAGATGTGAATTAAATATTTGAATTGTAATTGTGATGTTTCAGCGGAGCGGTGAGTGTGTAATTGTGCACTACTTACGCATTCAGGCGGTCTGCAATACTTTGCCACGCTTTTTCTCTTTGCTTTATCACTGTGGCGGTGTTGCCTTTCTTCTTAATTATATCTTTTACCTCCTCGTATGCCTCCATGAGGATTTGTGCTTCCGACGGGGAAAAGTACGCGGCTCTAGTTGCCATGGTAAATCAGTTAATCTGTGATCTGTGGCGGGGTCTATTTGAGTGAGCCGTGAGCGCGCACCTATCCAGGATTGGTTTCACCTGGCTTAATGAATCCGTGTCTGCTCATCCTGGCTTGGTCTTTGTGCAACCAATTAAGCCTGGACGCACATGTTTTGGCTTCATTGAGCTCAGCTGAGTCATTTATCCCGGATGTCTTAATTCTACTTTTGTGCAACAGGCCCCTGGTGATGCAAACGTTTTGAAGTCATGCTTTTGCTTCAAAACATAGCCTTGAGGGTTGCCATGGCTCATACAATTATTGTCACTGTTATAAACAGTCATTCATTACTTTACCATAATTTCCAAGGGACACAGTGCTTGTGATGGTGGTCGGAAAATCTGTACAGAAATTAAAGTGGAATGTAGTTTACGTACATAGTATTAGTATATTGATATTAAAGGAGTAGCATTGCACATATGTGATCGTTCGAAAGCAGGGCCCCACAGCATAGCGTCGCATATGTGACATTCGGTTGGCACATTCCAACCGACTATTTTCCGATGGGCAAAAACTATATGATAAACACTATAGTATGGCTTCAGAATGTACAATTAGGCTAACAAGTAACACTAGCAAGTAGTAGCATTGGTGCGAGTATTATGTTAGGTTGCTAGGTAATGGAAGCTAATTAAAGCTACATAGCTTCCGTTTTGGAAAAATAACTCACTCTGGTGGAAGCGTCGGAAATATTTAGAACTCACGCATCTAAAGGTTAAAACAAATAAACTTATCCAAAAACAGATGTAATGTACAAATTGGAAGAATTAGTGACATGATACTTTTACAGACGCCATTGCTGTGCATGCCATGACCGACTGTGAACGTGATCAGCCGCGCGCTAGCTCCAGTCTTAGAAAATTCAGGGCTAAATAAACTATTTTGGGACAAGGTTTTCTAACAGTTCTGAACGTTTATTTTCACAGATTCTTTTGAGGGTGATTCGCGAGACGCTAAACTTTGATAACATGTATACATTTTCAGTATTTCAACATAACTTTCTGGAGGGTTTAACCAACTAGCTAGCGAAATCCTAACGTAAACAATGTGAATCTGATATAGCACATAAACAGGCTAAATAGCCTCAATTTCAAACCTATATGCCCCATCCAATTTCTGAAAATATGTTTATATATTTAAAACTATTTCTGTAAAGAAACTCACCTTTGAAGTAACTTATTTCCCGGTAAAATCCATTGCGTGAAAGACGGTGGGCCCCCTGCAAAATTTGTTGAAACCCCAGTTTCAGCTATGCGTTGAAATGGGCATGCGCAAAGTTGTGGCTCAGGGGGAGACTGAGGGACAGGTTTGCTAAGGAAAAATTGTAATATTCTGTGATGACTTGTCTTTGGAAATGAAACTCTTAAGAGTCGCTTACCTTTTGGTCACATTTAACAATTTTGTATAAGAAAATTATTGGAGCACAAATTTGCATTGTGTGTCATACAGCTTTGGTATGCTATACAAGGAATGTTTGCTTAATCATGTTACACATCACACATTGATTGCTTTTGTACATGTTTGAAGTAAAGAATGAAAGACTAAATTATATTCCAAATTCTGTCTTTTTTTTAATTAAAGCTATGTTTCTGCATATGAGAAAATTGATGAACAATGACATGCTGAGGCTGTGCAGTACATGAATTACATGTATTGTCTGTATTTATACGTGCTGGGTGCAACATGTAATATTGTGTGTGATTGGAATTAATGTGACTATGGCTACCTTACAAAAGGGTCAGAACTGAGAGCAGTCCAGTGTGATCTCTCCATCTCTGGATAAACCACTATATTGCACTCGAGATCCGTTGTCCTGCGACCAAAGAGCAACTTAACGGCAACTTAATGGTACCAAAATTAATGTATCCAACCGACCAAGGTACGACGTTGCGGTAACGTTGTCCACTAGCCTGACGTTGTCATACTCATAATTCTAGTCAGAATATGAGTCTGATAACTCGTCGGACTGTGACTATGGGGCATGTTTCAACAAACTCGTAAAACAAATGCCTCTTCGCTCAATTGGATAGACCTACAACCAATCATAGCAACGTAATACGTAACAAATTCAACCCATGCGCTCTTTCGTGGCGTTGTTGATTACGTTACTGTTGATCATCTGTACATCATCGTATAAAGCCCGCCCTGGCAATTTCATTGGTCCGCCCAGCTCCTGGTTTATATAGTTTGTCCCTAATACGAGCCCCTCCAGACCCAACTTCCCGTCCAAATTTTTGTTGTGGGCGGGGCTAAGTTGGGCTGGAAGCCAGGCAAGTTGTCCACAGGTCAAAAAATAACGTAACCAGCCGACCAAGGTACAACGTTGCGGCAACGTTGTCCATGGGACCAAAAAATTACATTACCAGCCGACCAAGGGACGACGTTGCGGCAACGTTGTCCATGGGACCAAAATATAACGTAACCAGCCGACCAAGGTACAACTTCGCGGCAACGTTGCCCACGGGTCTATAAATAACGTAACCAGCCGACCAAAGTACAACGTCGTGGCAACGTTGTCCATGGGACCAACTGGCAACATTACCTTTATGACGTTGCCACGACGTTGCCAGTAGGTAACGTCGCGGGTTACCGACTGAGCACTTACTGGCAACGTTGCCGCAACGTCATGTGTTAGATGGGAAAACAGTACTATTAGCATAGTAGTTAGCAAAAGAGATATTAGCAGCATCTTCAGAATTAGTAGTTGTAGTGTGTCATAAGATATAGCAGTATCGGTAGTGGTAGTAGTTGTGTTGTGGTGCTCTTAGTCTTTTAATGAGACGAGTTGACTGAATCGCTTGTCTTGTGTCTCCACTAATTAGCTAATACCAATCACCTGTGTAAGAGACTGGCGGGTGTTTGTGTGGTTGCCACAGTGATGGTGCAGCTATGGCTGCTAATGCGCTGAGGGCAGAGAATACCAGAAATTTTGCTAGAATCCACACCTCAAACAAGTTAACCTAGACGCAAAACTATATGTCCAATCCAAAAAATAAAGATATTTTCCGAGACCCAAGACTCTGCCGAAACCAGCGATGTCCTTTATATGTCTGTGCGGTCAGAAATACGACTCTACCGGAAGTTTCTAAATCTTGTTGTTTTTTCTTTCTGTGACAAATTTGTCACCAGAATTTGCATTGGACTCCATGGGTTGAGAGTTGGACTTTGTCTTTCGTGGGGCTTTGAACAAATGTGTAAGTCTGTTGGATTCCACAGACAACTGTCTACGACCAGCACAAAATTAGCTCACTTAATTATTCAAAAATAGTTTAGGATTTTGTCAACATTTTAAAGTTTAAATGGTGGCTCTAGCTGAAAGATTGAGGAAGAAGAAGATTTGGAAGTTGAAGAAGTTTTAAGAAGTTTGAAAGGATTTGAAAGAAAACTCCATTGGAAACCCATGTAAAAAATATTATGAATATTGATTTATATTAATTCAAGCATAAAAGGTACAAAGCTGAAAAGTCATAGCGGGAATGGCCTGAAATTGCTGAATTTTTTGATAGCTGAACGGTTTTTAATAGCTGAAGATTTGAAGGCGCTGAAAGGTGCCACGGAAGAAATAGAAGAATAAGTTGATTAAAGATTCAAAGAACAATACAGCATTCCAACAATAATAAAGAGAAACAGGAAAACAATGCTTAACAGCATTCTCACAACTAGAACATGCATTTCCTGCTGAAAATGCGTTGGAATGCTGAAATCTGAAATTAATTCTTTTAAATGGCTGAAAATACAGAAATGAGAAAATACCCGCAAGCTGAAATTAATTTTAAAAATGTATGATTCACATAAAATATGGAGTGTGGAAGCTGAACTGCATCATTTAACAAAGCTCAGTGCTTAATTAAAATGCGGGAGAATACGTTTGAACGTTGTGAAGCAATCAAAGAAATAGTTTCATTTCAAGAGGCAGTGTGGAAGCTGAACTGCATCAACAAAGCTAAGAGGTAGCAAGCTCGGTAACAGTAAAGCAACAAAATGATATTGCGTTAGTTAACTTACTTGTCCGAGGTTTGTAGCTGGACCAAGGAGAGTTAGTACTGATCCAGATTAATTTCAGCAAGGCCAGCTTTGTATTAGCTCAAGTTGAGGAAACAGTCGTGGCTGAAATGTTTGGCGCAGACATATAAAACTTGGGAAGTTGTGTCGGTGCATTTCCAGAGAAAATAAAATTAAGACACTGGGTCTTTAGAGGCTCGGATGAAGGAACTGTAAAAATACGTTTGTTTTCCTTTGTGTATCCAAACTGAGCAAATGTAATGCTTCGTCCGTTTGCAAGCCATGATGTCTCTCGAGGATAAAAACACTTGCACGGTCATAGCTCAGTTTCTCCAGATTATCTGGGTGGGCAAAGCAAAGAGAGGGGAGGTAACCTGAGATTTTCAAACCAAGCGTTTGAGCTTTCATTTTCCCAAAGGCGGAGAGGAATAACCAGGGCTTGGTTTACCTTTGGTCCCCCAATGGCAGGCTAGGGGAACTCATATTAATGTTAAATAACCCCCTAAAGTGACGTTTTCATGTCATGTGACTTTTAAAAGAAAATGTTGAGGTGGGCCATTGCCACTGGGGCGCCCGCACAGAGCTCTGTGTGCTCGGTCTATCACTGGTTTTTCGTCCAGCTTTAAAACGTCCATAAGCAGTTGCGCCACAAAATCCCTTCTTTAACTCCAGAAACTCTCAGATTCTGTCGTTTAGACCGTCTCTCCAAGTCGAAACATTTTACTGAGAGTTGTTCAACTTGCTTTACCCTTGCTTCGAGTTCCACAACTATGTCCGAGGTAGCATTAGCTGACTCACCTAAACGTAGATATAGGATATAGGGATTGTTTGAATGCACCGGAAATTATATATATTTTTTTGTGATGACAGTTAAACGCGTTATTAAGGGCGTTAATGCAAAGCCATTTTAACGGTGTCAAATTTTTTTGCACAAGATTAACGTTCTTTTTGGCCTAGCAAACTTTGTAGTTTTTTTCACATGCTGTTGCAACAACTACTGACGTTAGAAAAACTACAACACCACACCGGATCTAGCTAGACCGGAAACAAAACAACAGGCACACCGCACACACTTGCTTGGGCTTGCGAGCCGGCTAAAGAGTAGTAGGCTAACGTTACGTTTTGAGTGGATGGCGAGCGCGAGACGTCGAAATGGATGCCAATAAGATTCTGAATGGAAAGTTTACTTTTAAAAAGTTGCCAAATGGTTCCATTGACTAGACAAAAGTGATCTGTGTGTTTTGTCGTTGTGAACTGAGCTATCATTGCAGCACGTCCAGTCTGAAATACCACTTGATGGCCAATCACACAGCTGATGCAAATTCTCCGCCCCATCGTCAAAGCCAGGCAATTGCAATGTTGTTTTCAATTTAAAAAAACATTTGCACCAAGCAATCCGATCCACTTTTCCATGTTGATAAGAGCATTAAAATGTGAAAAATTATGGAACAAAAAGAAATCAAGGGACATTTAGAATAGATTAAAATGTGCGATTAATTGAGTTAACTATGACATTACAGCGATTAATCACGATTAAATATTTTAATCGTTTGATTGCAAAACATTTTTTATGTATATTTGAGTCCACACATTCCTAGATATAAGTCCTACGTTTCAACTATATGCAAACAAATTATGAGGTTGAGCAAAAACGAGGCACAATTTCTAAATACTGCCCGTGACAACGTTGTTAGAATAAGCTTGTTTCAAAGTGGGTTCTTAATGAATGCAATATGAGTAAATGCTTAAAAATATCACTAGAAGGGAAAACTGTTTCAACTATGTGAGGCTGCCTGCCACAGACAGACTATCCTCATCCCCTCTTGCATGACATAAGAAGAATCTCATTTAAGTGAGAAGAGAACACTGTTTCAATATACACTCTTATTATTTTAGAATTGTAAATGAGCAGCAACAAATGTAAACTTTTTAATCTATATAATCTTCATGAATAATAAGTATGCATACTTATTTAAATTACAGAAATATTCCTTGTACAAATTAAGAAAAACGCACCCATCTGCAACAGACGCAAGCACACCTCACAATTTCCCCCGAAATGGTATCCTCTAGTTATTTTGTAATATTTATTTTCCCATCCTTAAGGATCACTCAATATTTGGGCTACATAGACAACGTCGGTTTCAAAAGGTTTGTCTTGTTAGCGATTGTGTTGCTTGTATTGGGATTTACGTTCCGTTGCATGGTTTAAGAGGTTACGTTTTTGTGGCAAAAAATGCCTCAGTGCTACCCTAACATCACAACTTCAGCACACGTTAGAAGCGACGCAGTTCTAGTAAGACAGACAACTATATCAGTGAACCGTCAGCATTAGTACTGTAGCTAAAAGTCTAGGAAAGTTATGGCTACTTTTCGCTAGGTACCTACTAACATGTCTTAATCTGTTAGAAAAGTGGGTTCCCCTTCTTTTTCCGTTCTTTTGGTGAGCAGTCTCACAAGCCCTGCTTACCCGGCGTCATGGAGGCGACCAGATAAATAATTATTTAGCACTAGCGTTGCTACCTGCATATACCTAGCTATACAGCTGGCAGCTGTGCTCCGTTTTGATCCTAGATTCAGACCTAGCCCCGGCAAATTGTAGAGCTAGCTAGCTAGTTGAAGGGTGTACAAAAATACAGGATGTTGATATTCACAGCCTGGAAACATACCCATCTGCAACCGACGCAAGCACCCCCCACAATTTCCCCAGAAATTGTACCCTCTCTAGTTGTCCTGTTTCAGTGGGACAGACAGTGGTTAGGTTGTTGTTGTTGTATTTTTAAAAACTTTTTTGCATGTTTACTACATGTTGTGTTGTCAATATCTCCACATGAAAAAAAATATTATTACAAAAACGGTGCCTTTAACATTTCAGAGGCATTTCATTTGATGGAAGGAGATCTCTGAGAACTAATTTTATTTGTTGTTATTTAGATCATATTTCGCTGTGCCCTTGCGCTCTTCAAGTACAAAGAGGAGGAGTTTTTGAAGTTGCAGGATTCCATGGCTATATTCAAGTACCTCCGCTGTTTCACACGCACAATCCTGGACTCAAGGTAATGTATCCTTGATATATCCTTTATATTTCCAACCTACACTTGGAGTGTAAATTGTCTGTTATAACAGTACCACAAAAATATTAATATTTTACACATTGTTTTCTAACGATACATCAAGACATTTTCTAAATGTAACAATGCGTACGTTTAGTGGGCATAATTGCCGAACACATAGAAGGCATGCTTGGAAGTGGATACAACTACTTGTGAAACATTATATTTATGGGTATTTGACTCAGACCAAATCTGCTGATTCACTACTTGATTAGGAGGGGGGATGGGATCGTACTTAGTACAGACAAACATAGCCTACATACATTGGGATGACGTGGAGACCAAGGGGCAACATCTCCACTTCCTCCCACTGTACAAAAATGAAGGTGAAATATCCCGGATACGGATGCTGCCATCTAGCGGGTGATGTCATTTGGAGCCAGAGTCTGCGCAGTAGAGTGGTGAAGCCGTGGTATCGAACACACACTAACCCCTTTTTCTATTGTCAAATAACTAATTAAAAACAAACTGATCTGAAAAAAATTGCATTTTAATGGACATCAGCGTGATAGTAATGACCTAAAATGACGGAAACAATCTTTGTGCCATTCGCTAACATGGAGGAGGCGGGACTTGTGACCTATACTGCAGCCAGCCACCAGGGGGCGATTGAGTTGTTTTGGCTTCTTTTGAAGGGCTGTTTCTATGTCCACAGTTTTTACAGTCATCGGTGGAGATGCGTCATCCATCTTTATATACAGTATATGGTTATCAGAATCAGAATCAGAATTGGTGTTTATTCGCCATGAAAGTTTGCACAGACAAGGAATTTACTTTGGCAGGAGAGCCTACCTAGGCAGCCATTTTCGGCGCCAACTAGACAAGTTACAGCATAACATGAGAGAGGAGGAGAGAAAAAGACAATCCCCAGACAATGCTCCTAGAGGAGTACAGTGTGGGAACAGGCAAAAACCTCAGCACATAAGCCCAACAACATTTACAAAGACACTTGCAACGGGGAGTGGGGCGGGGGGGTATACAAGCAGCATCTGGACCTGCAGCCATGGTAAGCGCTGGACACAGGCCCGCCAGATGTGTAGGTGGCTACTATCTGTAGTAGGTGAAAGTTCATGTGTGAGTAGGTCTGGGTTGGCGCCCTCGACCTAGGCCACAATCAGTCCGAGTCTCCCTATACAGATTGTGTTGGCAAGGAGACATCCTTGGTCATGACCCGGGTAGAGACCAAACCACAGATGTTGGTGGGGGGGGGAGGGAAGAGCAAGATAGTCTCGCTTCAGCGCTCTCCAGGGGAGCCTTGGCCAAGGCCTGTGCTGGTTATGGGGCCGAGATAAGATTGGGGTAGATGTTTTGACGAGTAGCCGCAACAAAATGTTCATGTCCACCCTTCAGGAAGGTCTCCAACTCCTCCATCTTCCTTTGCAGAGCTGCAAACTTATCACTGTTGTAATCCATGCTGTAAATTCACAGTCAGAGCTCCAACAGCCTAACGGGGCTTTTGATGGCCGCAGCCGTTTCCTTGAATTTCCGATATACAAACCAACCGCCTATTCCAAACAGCAGAAAGCCTGTAATCACGGTTCCGAATATGAAAATGTCTACAACGTCCTCCACGGAAAGCGCCACTAGACACATGACACGCCAATTTGCCCTCGCATCCATCGTTCAGCCAGCTGCGAAAGTCCCGTCAGGACAGTTGGGTTTCCCCGAACCCAAGCTTCTCTTCAAGAAAATGGTGTCAATTGCATTGAGAGACCAGCTAATTAATTCCATGCTTGTAGTTTCGGAGAGTGATGATGAGAGAGTATCTTGAGACAGACAAGACAAGACAGAGCCAAGCAGGGAAGGTCAGGGAGGGGAGGAGAGAAAAATGCGACCGCCTTTGCCGAGAGCCAAAGAGAGAGTCACAACGCTGTGAATTGTGGGTAATTCACCAAAATTTGGAAAAAGGGTGCATAAAGGGCCCATCATTTCTTTGAAACAGACCTCGCACACTTGACGGTTTGACAGTGGGAAAGCCCGAAGCCCTTCCAGACTTAGCGAGAATGCGCCTCAAAGTCTGTGAGTCTGTGAGGGTGGACATTGGGATTGGGACAGTAAAACCTGTGGCAATTGCGAGTGAGCTATACTCACAGACATTTAAGTTGAAGATTCAAAGCTTTCCCCTATAGCCCCTTACCATTCTTTTCAGAATTTCTGAAACTGAAAGTCTCCAAAATGGAGTCTGATGCCAAAATCTTTTCAGTAGGATGTCGATAGGATGAAATACAGTTGCTTTGAGTCAGTTTGACCCGTTTTAGGCTGAAATATAAGCACTGTCATGTGTGGCACTGAATTAAACATGATGTACTGAAAAGATTTTGGCTTCAGAATCAGATTTGGAGATGTTCAGTTTTGTATTGCTTTAAACTGCTTTTTAGCTCCTTAATAGCGTATTCAATGCATTTGCATGGTTTTGTATGAAACTTCTGGGTGAATGGTTTCCCATCAACTATGTCCATTCTACCATGTTAATCTTGTTTGTTTTGACAAAGAAAAAAGGAGAGGGGGGGTAATGGCGCACCACCTTCATTGAGGCACTCGTTGGCTATTGAAGGCTAAGGACAGGGTCAAATGAGGTGTCAATCTAAAGGTCAGAGTGTAACAGCCATTGACATAAAACATTTTGGAATATTCATAAGGGAACCAAAGTTATGACCAATTTTATGAGAATTGAGAATGACTGCTTCAGTGGTGAATTTAGAATGATGCAACAAGAGTCCATGGCTATTTATGGATGTTGTTTTTGACAAAATCATTTACTTGGTTGGATCGTTTGGACCTTTGACAATGTAACCAGACTATCTTTGTTGGGATGTTATGTATAAGTGGACTACTGTGAGGCTTGATAAGGGAGTCGTCTCGGTTTTGTTTTAGTTTGTTGACATGTTGGTGGTCAGACAAAGACATTGATTGTTCCTGCTGTTGTGACTGTATTTTGAAATGGTTAGCTTTCCAACGATATATGGCATGCTTAACAATGTAAAGAGTTGTTTTGTGCGTTGCATAGCTTAGTACTCAACAATCCTGAACGAGCCCACCAGCAGGCCGTGGAACGATACATGGCAGGTTCCCATTAAGGTTTGTTTTGTGTCTCCCTGCAGAAAGCTGATGAACATGGCCTTTGTGGACATGAACCCATTTCCTCTGAGGCAGATCCAGAACAGACACACCTTCCATCTGGAGAAGGTCCGCTTGGAGCTAACAGAGCTGGAGGCCATCCGACAGACCTTCCTCCGGGAGAGGGAGAGCACTATGGATGGAAGGACCTACATCAGTGAGGATGAGGAAGACAACTAGCTAGCTGGCAATGATTCAAAAAAGCTAATGTACAGTACAAACCAAACAAGGAGAGAGGAGTTTACGTTTTTGACTATAGTGTTGGGTACAACATGTCTTGCAAGCCAAGCCAATTGCATGCTGTTTACTGCTTGAGAGGTGAAGCTGGCAGCCTGCTTTTCATGTAGCTCTGTGGACCAAAATGTTATTACCCAACTGTTTTTGTATCAGTATTCCGTCCATCTTTTGTAAATGTCTGTTTGTTTGTGTTTTTGTCAAGGGACTGAGAGCTAAGAGGTTGAAATACCAAACATAATTATGTTTAGTATGTTCAGTTCCATATTACAATGTGTTTGCAAGCTCAGACTTTTGCTATCAGTATTTTTAAAGAAAGAGTCTTTGGAGTAGAGAGCTTTTCCTAGTGGAGGGAGAGATTGTATTTTCAATTATAAAACATTCAATAGCTTTTAAGATGAAACTTTACTGGCATGTTTTAGACTTTTCTATGTTACTGTTTACTATCTCCTGAGTAAGAATCACACTCTAGGAGATTCCTTATGTCTGTCAAGCACTTGAATCACTTTGACACAATTTCCACAGGGTTTCTTGGTATTACTGATGGAAGAAGTAAAGGAATAGTAGCCTCCCTGGAACCACACCGGTTCCAGGTACTTTCACAACTGCAAACATAATGGGGACTGAATTTACTATGTTAACTCTTAATTTTCACTCACCTTTCCTTCCCATTATTTGACATTTTGACAATGATTGACCAAATGTGTCCATGATTTTGTTTAGACAATTTGGGTACGTTCCTCAGTGTTAAACTTGGATTGTGTCTATGGCACTATAACTAGGAACTATCGTTTTAAGGCCTGTCATGTCAGTTCACTTGTTCACCTCTAAGAGGCAGTATTGGCTAGTTGGTTAGTTTCAAGCTGGGTCACATCTCTATAACCCTCCTTACCATGGTAAAAAAAGAAATCCTCTTTCAATTTATATTAAAACAGGATTTATTTTCATTTGTTCTTGACTTCATAACTAAATATCCATTTCTGCACCCCAGTTACTATGCATGTTTACTATGATTGTAGTTATCTTATAGTCCTATATTTTTACCATAAATCTTTGCTTTTTTCATTAAAATAAGATAGTAGGCCTGTGTGAAAGTCCTTTGATGTTATCCATAGCAACAATCTATCTTTGTCCAATATATCACTATATTCAATTGAATGTTACACAATTGTTCAGTGCCATATTTGTACAACAATGTATCAGGATATTTTATACCTATGTGGTTATCCAATAAATGTGTTATTGTATTATGTGCTCATGTTTCTATCCTTGTTCTTAGAAATGTATGCATATGCCACAAGAGCTAATTGAGGAGGTTTAGTGGCATATTTGGAGAAGGGGATCCCTCACCGAATTGCTCCTCCCAAAGTTTCTTCCATTTTATCTCAACTAGTGCATAGTGCCGTGATAAAATTGGTGGCACACCCACACAGATTATATATTATAGATAGGGATTAATTATAGATAGGGCACAGTTCCCACGCTGATGTTGGTGACATACACAGATTTCTGGAATTGTAGATAGTGCAACCACTCAGTGGTTTTGGTACTTTTATTTCTCAGATCACCATTGAAATTTTTGTGTCATCTCTGAAGTACTTGTTCAACCTCCACATTTATTCTAAAATTATCAATGCTAGCCTACATTTATGCAAATGATTATGTACCCTTCATTTGTTTGCTGTTACCTACGTTATATTTTAAATAAGTAAGCATACTTATTATTTATGAAGATAGCATAGATTAAAAAGCATATATTTGTTGCTGCTCATTTACACTTCGAAATACTAAGAGTGAAGTGTAGAATGATCAGGGATCAGGGTTCTGTTATAATTTCCCTAAGTGCAAGAGGGAATGGTGATAGGCTATGTTGCAGCCTCACATGAAGCTGTTGAAAAAGTTACATAAAAATGAAGAAATTGGGCAATCCAAAAAAATAACAATAAGTATGTGAGATACCAAAATACCACAGCCGTGCCCCCCGTTTATGGTTTTTACCCTGCCCTAATCTTCACCTGTGTCTCATTGAGTGGTTTCAGGTCTCGTTTGTCTCATCGTGTCCACCTGTGTCTTGTTTGGTTCTGTGTATTTAGGTTCCTGTTTTGTGTCCAGTCTTTGTCTGGTTCTTACCCTTGTTACCGTGAGTACCCTGTCTGTTTTCCCGTTTAAAAGAATAAACCCTTTGTTTTGAGGGAATTTCTGGCTACTCCTGTGTTTGGGTCATACCCCACTACACACCGTAACAAGGATAAGACCAACAATGGACCCTGTGGCGAGTCCCCCCAACCCTTTCATAGGGACCCGTCTTGCCCTCGGTGGAGCCGAAGTGTGCAGCATAAGGCCTGCGGAAGGGTACCAAGACCTGGCTCCTACCCCGACTCCAGTCTCGGCCCTGCCCTGTGTCCCTGCCTTGCTCCTGCCCTGTGCCCCTGCCTCGGTCCTGCCCTGTGCCCCTGCCTCGTCTCGAGGATGTGGCGCCCAGGGGCCGGTATTTCAAAATGATCCCACAGGATTAATCCTCCTGGATTGGATTAAATCCTGATCAGATCCTAAAAAATTGTATTTCAAAGCAAATCTGATCCTGAAGATTCAGATTCGGGAATCCAATCCTGCCTTTGATCCGGATAAAAGACTGCTGTTGAGTATTTCAAAACTTTAGTGGGAAATCTGGATCAGTTTCATCCTAAAAATCAGGATTACCCTGATCCCACCTCAGAGGTGGATTTGAGGGAGATTACATGTAATGGTTTGAACAGTCTGAGTCTGAGAACAACTTTTTCTCCCAAAAGTTCTTTGTTTGATACAGATATAGCTCAGTTTACTGCTGTTTGATCAATATTTATTTTCTTAGCACATTCCTTTCTTTTTCAGCAAACACCGTGAAAATGAATTTCTGATTTCTAATTTTCTAATAGGTTTTTGTTAAATTACACCCACTGATAAAGGCCTCCACTGAAAATCAGTCAAATGTATTTATTAACATGCATTCAGTACACACTTAATTTTCATAGCCAAAGCTCAAAAGGTTATGCCATTTGGAGCAGGTCTTTGTTAACTGGCTGTCTTCTCTTTCCACAAACATCTGTAAAGAAAAACAAATATTAAGGTTTTAGGACTGTCCCTTTTGTTGACAACTGTTTCCTAAAAAGATATGTACAACACATTTTACACACAATGCCTTGTGAGTGAGAAATGTGGGACGTTGTGCAAATCAGAAATGGTATGGAAGCAAATCGTGACCAAAATTCAAATAAAAATGCATTTCCAGAAATGTATTTTCATTTTAAGAATGTGGCTGCATTATTTGACTCATAAATGAAATTAGTAATCAATTATCCTATTTGCATTTTAATTTTCTTCTTTAAGACTGCACGTGTTATGCCATAATCAAAAAGAAAACAGAGGGGACATTGCATTTTCATTTTCGTGTTCAGCCCGCAAAGAACTAGCCTGGTCCTAACCAGACCCTCGTACATTTCATTTGTACAGAGGGTCTGGGATCTCTCCATTGACAAACGTTAACTTCCTTGAAGGCGGGTCCTCTGTTGAAGTTTAAAACTATTGGATCCGCCCAGAGCCACTCTGAGTTGCCATAACCAATCGCAAGTGTTCGCCTTAGCCAACCCTTTCACCACCACTGTAACGGAGCTAGCTGCCGTAGCTGGAAAATCAATATTTTCTCGAACCCCGTGGGGAGGAGGCCCACAACATCATGGCCACCAACAAAACTCAGCAAGGAATGTTCTTGCTCCGGCTTTAACCTATGGATATTCAGCAACGTTGCCACAACCGCAGAATAGTTTCGCTTGCATCTTTCTCCTCCGCCATTACTGAACTACTCAAGCTAGTGCACCACATTAACGTCATCGTTCTCTGCCACTCCCATTGTTCGCTGATTGGACCTAAAAAAAATTGTTTCTGGAAACCGACTTCAGAGCCTAGCTCCCAGACCTACTACTGAAGCGAAATCCAAATTGACCGGAAGTACGTAGGAGGGCAGAGCCAGGCTAGATTTTGCAGCCACAATCTTGAAAATGAAAATGCATTTCTGGAAATGCATTTGTATTTGAATTGTGGTCACGATTTTGCAGCCACGTTCTTAAAATGAAAATGCATTTCTGGAAATGCATTTTCATTTTCAAATGTTACATTTCAAATTGAATTTTGGTATCTATTTGCTGGGGCATATTTTGAAAATTAAATTTCAAATGCCTTTTTCGTTTTCTTTTTAATTAAGTGAAAGAATGAGCAGTCTCAAAGAAGAAAATTAAAATGCAAATAGGATGATTGATTACTAATTTCATTTATGAGTCAAATAATGCAGCCACATTCTTAAAATGAAAATGCATTTCTGGAAATGCATTTTCATTTGAATTTTGGTCACGATTTTGCTTCCATACAATGGAACGTTAGCGTAGCAAACTAGCGATAAAAAAAAAAGTTTCAATTAAGAACATGGTTGCAAATACATATGTACAGGACTGTGTAAACAAGAGTCATTATTTTGTTATCAATTATTTAGGCCGAAAATATTACATTTATGGGACTCTGGTTGATCTGGTGACACACACACACACACAGAGAAAGAGTTTCCTTCAATTAATAGATTAGTTTTCCTGGGAGATTTCCTTGTCTTCCGTGAGGGTTTAAGTTGGGTTGGCGTATGTAAAGCGCTTTGTGACATTTCTTGTAAAAAGTGTTATACAAATAAAATTTGGATTTGATTTGGTGTTTATCAATGAACAATGATACAGTTACACTGGTATCTAATGGAGCCATAGTTCACAGTACCCGGCGAAGTCAACTCAAGAGCTTCACAGAGCTATTTACTGTCACGTGATTTCTGCCTGTAGATGGCGTGAGTTGCAGTTGTGTTGAAACAAGTGTACGCTGAACAAAATGAAGGAAATTGATTCCAACCAAGAAGACTGCACAGAACCCTTGCTTGCACACCAGACGTCACTTCTCTTGAGACTGAGAGAAGTAGAGAAAGAATGTCGTTATTCTAAAAACTATTTATTTTGATACGGTAAGACACCTTAATTTTGGTAACCTGTTTCTGAGAATTAGTTAGGTAGTGTGTCAGTGTGTGGCCTCTCGGTGTAACTTTAGTTGTAAGTTACTGAATGATATTCGGATCTTTGACCATTTACCAACATTGAACATCTTTTAACAAAAAATATTTATCTTAATGGATCTATTTGAAGTTATTTAAAAAAAGTTTTTTTTTCTTAGTTTGGGCTGTTTACTGTAGCCTACATAGTTTAGTAGGCTACAACCTAAAATACCATAATCCCTAAAGTAGGCTACAGCTAAACTAGCTAGTGCTACTCATTAGACAACAAAGTTCACTGTAATATCAACTGTCATTACTCACTACCTAGTATTTGTGCCACTTGTAAGCATTTAGACTTGTGAAAGGCAGACTTGGTAGACCTTACATGGTCAGGCACTGGGCCAAGGTGTCTCTTTTTTGATCCCCTAAAGAACCTATGAGAACTGAGGTAGCAAGGTACAATTGCTGTTTTCAGATGGAATGCTGTAGAGCAAGCAGGGACATGTGGTAATACTTGAGTCAGAGCTGAACAGGAACTTGAGTTAACTGTTATCTATTTTCACAGGCCTGAACTAAAGGAGAATTGAGGGAGAGATAGACAGACAGAAGGAAAGAGTGAAGACACTCAGACATCTGTGTTACATGTTTATGAGGAAATAATCTACATCAATGAGGACATTAGGCATGGATGTATTCAAGCAACAGAAAGTGGAGGACTTCTATGAAATTGGTGAAGAGTTGGGGAGGTAAGTGTGTGGGAAGTGCTAATGACTACTATCATTCTGTAACATTTCAATACAATCTGATTACAATACACAGGATAAAATGCCATACACTATAAAGTTGTTTAATGCCAGTCTTATTTAAACTCCTCATGCATCCTGCACTGTGCAATGCCAATGCGTATACCAAATATATGCAAACAGTTGGCCTGCTGGAGTTTACGGGGACAGTGTCAGGGCAATATGGCTTGAAGTTTACAAACGGAAAAGCTCTAGGGATAAAGTAGCCCCAGAGAACAACTTTTAGGGAAAAGTATAGATGGTAGGAGATACGGATTGCTAAAGACAAATGGTTGTAGCGTTGTATGTTGTAGGATTAAGTTAGACCACAGACATTACTCTGTTTTGAAGTCAAATAAACCTTTTACAAACTAAAAACAATGAACATTGGAAGAAGACATCAAGGAGTATTCTACAGAAAATAGAAGGAAGGAATAAAAACCTGAACGTTTTTTTATTGTAGAGGGGTGTTTCAAAATAGGTGTGACTGTGACTGGAGTTTTTAGGAGGAGCATGTCTGAACATCTGTCTTCCATCGTACTAAAATTCAACCCGGCTGTTTTGTGTTCCCATGCCGACACTCCCTCAGGAGATCTTCTTACTCTTCAATAGAGTGGCTCCAGCTGTATTTGCATTATTGTTGGAGCGTGGATTGTGTTTCTAGTTTCCACCTCTTTTCTCTGATGCAGAGCTTCTTTGTGATTCACTATTCAGATATCCATTCTAAAGGAAATGGTGCATACCTCATGATCAATGTCACATACTTTTTTGAAGCACAACTGAGTGCAGTTTGTCAGTAAATGAGTAGCAGAAAAAGTGTTGGCGTACTTGTGGTGTAAAACCACACGTTTCATTCACAAAAGAGGAAGGCCCATGAGAGAAGGCCTGTGGTGTCACGGAAGTGTCTGTGAATTTCATCAGCAACTCAGCAGCCACGTCAGGCAGTTAGAAGACTGAAACTTGTTCCAAATCCTTTTGTTGCTCTGTGCTCATTGATGACATTTGGAATGAGTGGGTGGGGACCTTGACTCACCTGTGTGGGCCTGTGTATGCAGGCCACTCTTACTCAATCATCCCTAGACAGTAGAGGAAATCTTAAGTCTGTGTTCCTAAACATACATGTAGAGGAATGTTGACAGGTATTACTGTGGCTCTATAGCAGTGTTTCTGAACTGGTGGGTCGCGACCCAAAAGTGGGTTGCGAGCTGGTGTTGAGAGGGATGTTTGCTTTGGCTCCGTCAAAAAATATAACTTTTATTTATTTTGTAGTTACCAAACTTGGTGTGCTTTTATTTTGAAAGGTGCTCAAGGCTCACACATTCACCGTGAGACACAGAGGAGATAGCCGTCTCGAGTTATACAGTTACATGCCACCTTCCAGCCTAACAGGAACCCTGTTTGAGTTTAGACCAGTTGAGAAGCACTGTTGTATAGTGTTTTAAAGACAGTGATTCTTCTAGTTATGGCCATTCTGTGCATTGATACTTAAAACAGGTGCTAGTCATGGTTGGACAGTATATGTGTCTTACAAAGTAAGTGTCACATTATTTTGATTGATTCAGTGAACTTGAGGCTGGTCAAGGCAATGGAAGACTATTGAATGCTTAATAATTTCTTGACTGGAGCTTGATGGAGTGTTTATATCATATTCTATATGTTCATCTGTTGTTGGTGCCCCAATCCATCATGTTGGCTCCAGCTGCCTCCAACCTTCTTGGAGACAAGTGGAGGCTGAGGTGAGCCAACAGCTGAGGTTGAGGAGAAGACTCTTCTGGGATTACAAGGTACTATGTAAACCATTCGTCTAAACAAACAAGGTGGCCATTGCAAATGCCAACAGACGTACATATGTCCATATTTGGTGATAGTTACTATTTTTGTAGAACTATGATACCTTTTTACACTGCCACTGTCTGAATACATATTTTTCCTGGGTTTTTCCTGCATAGAGAAAATGTTGGTGCGCGCCAAAGCCGTTTTCCCAAGCGCCAATGAGAAATCCCGAGCGCCAAAGGCCAAAAAAAAGTCTGCGATGAAGAAAAAAAAAGCTGTGTTCATCACGCGTGCAATGCATGTCAGCTAATATGTTCTCAATAGTATGTTTCAAGTAGGCTACAGCCGAACCCTCGTTCTGTTTTGATCAATAGTAATCTAGTTGAAAAGCATGTCTTCTTGTCTGATCAATACGCAACTGTGAGGTGCGCGAATGGACAGAGTGGCCACTACCGCTGCGAGGGCCAGCCCGGTGCACACGAATTACAACTGTACAAATGCAGATGAAATTTTCACTCAAAATGCTGAAAAGTTTGATTTATGATTTCCAACGCAGCCTCCATTGGTATTCTTAACCTGGATTGATAATATAAAGTGCAGTGTTTCCTCCGTGGCTAAATTTATGCCGCCACGGTATCAGAAATCAGCCTGTACAAAATGTTAGGCCGTCTATCAGCAGTGATTGTAGAGTGCATGTCGGAGAATTGCACGGACACGTGCTTCACACTGCAGTTGAGAGAGTGTGTGTGTGTGTCCTTGAGAACTGTAAGTCGTATAACTTATGTTGTCAGTTCATTTAAGCCTGTTATTGTATAAGTCTATAGTTCTTGCAAATTTAAATCAAGTTAACTGGTGATATTCGCTGTTTGTATTCTTCCCCTGCTAGTTAAATTGCACATGTCTGTTGATTCGATAGCGATTGCTGCCCTTTCTCAGGTTTGTATTTTAGGTGCATTATTATGCTGAAGTAGTTTTAATTAATATAAAGTTGGTTTATTTTTATTATTTGCAACAGAATGCTTAGCCTATCAAGATCAAATGAAGGTTTTAGCTACAATTGTTGCTGTGTAGACTACACATACAACCCACTATAGTTTAGCCTATAGGATATATAGACAAGATTTGTTTTCCATTGCTTTGGTAATCATCAAACGAGGACTTGGCCTACTTGCTGGACAACCTTTCAATTGGCAACTCACAAATAAGATGTTTTTTGGGTAAACTTTCATTTAGAAGCACATTTTTGAGTATCAGTTTTTCAACATACAAAATGGCTAGGTGAGAAGTGCTGACTGCTCGCATAACATTTATTTCGCTTCATTCAAAAGCTATCTTTATGAATGAAATGCTGGCTAGCTAACTAACAGAAAGACAATACAAAGTGGATACTTTATTTCAGTATATATCAGCAGTGTTAGAAAGCAATTTGTGGGGGTCGGTTGGCCCGTGTCTGACGGGGGGGGGGGTCAAAATAATTCCTTTGTTTAGTAATTTGTGATTCACACCTTCACATGAGTTCCCTTGTCCTGAGACCTGCTTACTTACCTGCCTGTTTCTACACGTTTGTCCACCTCATCTGTTGCTTTAGCTGGCTCTCTCACAGCAGCATGTTGAATGCTGTCCTCTTCTCCAACTCTTTCTTCAATGCCTAACAAATATATCTCTTTCTCTCCCTGACCCTGTCTTTCTGCTTGAGCAGCACTGGTCGAAGCCTTAACATTTTTTAAACAATTTCAGGCAGGCAGGCAGGCAGGCAGGCAGGCAGGCAGGCAGGCAGGCAGGCAGGCAGGCAGGCAGGCAGGCAGGCAGGCAGGCAGGCAGGCAGGCAGGCAGGCAGGCAGGCAGGCAGGCAGGCAGGCAGGCAGGCAGGCAGGCAGGCAGGCAGGCAGGCAGGCAGGCAGGCAGGCAGGCAGGCAGGCAGGCAGGCAGGCAGGCAGGCAGGCAGGCAGGCAGGCAGGCAGGCAGGCAGGCAGGCAGGCAGGCAGGCAGGCAGGCAGGCAGGCAGGCAGGCAGGCAGGCAGGCAGGCAGGCAGGCAGGCAGGCAGGCAGGCAGGCAGGCAGGCAGGCAGGCAGGCAGGCAGGCAGGCAGGCAGGCAGGCAGGCAGGCAGGCAGGCAGGCAGGCAGGCAGGCAGGCAGGCAGGCAGGCAGGCAGGCAGGCAGGCAGGCAGGCAGGCAGGCAGGCAGGCAGGCAGGCAGGCAGGCAGGCAGGCAGGCAGGCAGGCAGGCAGGCAGGCAGGCAGGCAGGCAGGCAGGCAGGCAGGCAGGCAGGCAGGCAGGCAGGCAGGCAGGCAGGCAGGCAGGCAGGCAGGCAGGCAGGCAGGCAGGCAGGCAGGCAGGCAGGCAGGCAGGCAGGCAGGCAGGCAGGCAGGCAGGCAGGCAGGCAGGCAGGCAGGCAGGCAGGCAGGCAGGCAGGCAGGCAGGCAGGCAGGCAGGCAGGCAGGCAGGCAGGCAGGCAGGCAGGCAGGCAGGCAGGCAGGCAGGCAGGCAGGCAGGCAGGCAGGCAGGCAGGCAGGCAGGCAGGCAGGCAGGCAGGCAGGCAGGCAGGCAGGCAGATCTAAATAAAGATAGGACAATATATCAAGCGACATCTTATTCACCGAATGCATACGAATGCATGATTCGGGCCATCTCCTCGGTCGGTTTCTTGAGGCATGGATATAGTGAGCCGCAAACGAGCATACAGCACGAATAATGTTCTTAAGAAAGTTCTCTCGACTGGTTGTCCGTGTCTTATGTCAATGCGAGAATCAATTATAGTTCCAGCAATATGTTTGTGTGTGTGTCACATCAACATCACTGATTGCAACACAGGCACTGCACTAGTCAGTTACAATAAACAAATATAAAGGGTTTGAAATGTAAAAAGCATCATACCAACAAGCTGTCTATTTGCAAGGGTTAGAATTCCATTGTGATTGTAGAGACATTATGCAAAATAGGCTTCATCAAAATGGGAAATGAAACACGGCAGTTGCATGTTATTTCGTGTTTCACATTTATTTCAGTACTGCGTACAGGAACCCTGAGAAGGTGACATGGTACACTGATAGGACTGCTAATCTGCAGATCTCACACTGAAGATGTGTTGAAGCGCAAAAATGAAATCTCACAAGACAAATGGGTGTACCTGATCCTGGGAGTATAGTTAAAATGTACATCCCAGGGTTTTTATGGATTGATATGCTGTATTTATTGCCAATAGTAGATAGCGGTGGGACAGAGTCCAATGCAGAAACAGGACATTCCTGATGTGATGGGTGAAAATGTGCTTGTTTATAGCAAAGCTTGATGTTGGGAACTCAGACCTGGGAACATTCCTCGAGTTCTCTCCTTAACAGGGCTGTCCCTGTAATAGTCAAGCACCGCACTGGGACAACCGAGCCTGCTCTTCTATAAACATGTCCCTTAAATTATACCACAACAAAACCACATTGCATATAAAACAGTACTGACTGAGACATCCAAGCTATCCTAGCCATCTGCATCAGCTTTGTTGGCTTTTACTGTTGCAGTGCTAATTCGAGGCAATATAAAGAATATTTTGAGTTGTGAGGACTGAATATTTTCAGTCCTCACATTAATTTCAATAGACAATGACATCAATTCTATTCTGAAAGAAAAGAATGACAGATGTGCTTTGTAGTACCACCAACCTACACAGCCTTTCTAGGATCCTCCACTCCTGCAGATTTGTAAGTCACAGGGAGGCCTAACTAGGGTTTGGTCAGTTGTGAAATTGGCTCTGTTATGCGGTCCCAGAGGTTCTCGTGGATGAGACTTGTTTAAATATTGACCGGCGCCGCTGGTCCAAGCGCCCCCCCAACCTTGAACTGGGGTTAATAACCTTCAGCTGTTGGAAGTGAAAACTCCACTGAGACCATGTGCTGTCAGCCCCACTGGGCAGCTTAAAGCTAAGACAGCTGGCGTGCCTGTTAAGGACTAGGAATACCACTCCACCGTGCGCAAATTTACATGTATTCATTTTATTTATTTAGCAGATGCTTTTATTCCTTTAGATTCCAGATTACAATGGGTTTAGTTTCCCACGCTCAAATAAAAAGCCGGACACTTCATATTCTGCATATGTCCTCTTTATAACCCAACGGAGTGCTGTGCTGGTATTGACGTTGTTTGGATAAGCATTTGGACATTAAATAATGATAATAATTCTTCCCTCTGGACTCAGCCATCTTGAGTTGACTGAGCTGCACTAAGCTAGTTTTCGCAAGCCAAAACAATTTGGATATAGCGAGCCTAAAAAGGTAGCCTGATGTTGTCATACTCCTAATTCTAGTCAGAATATGACTCTGAGAGTATGATACTGCTCCATTGGGCTGTGATAAATTTTTTATACAACCAATCGGCAGCCATGTTAGACATGAATGTCTCAATTAAAATGTCATTAAGTTTATTTTAGTCACGGGAGGGAGGGGGGGGGGCGCTCTGAAATGTACCTCGGCCTAGTCTAAACTGTATTCCATCCCAGATGGTTATTTGTAACATTCACACCCAGGCTACTTGGAACTTCAATTGAATATTTAATGGTCAAAATGTACCTGGCTATATTTGATATACTAGCTACTAACGACAATAGAAAGTAAAGAAAAAGACATGATCTTCTGTCATATTATCTACAATTATAAACATTTAGTTTACTAATGGTGGCTGGATCTCTTGCTTGTTTTACAGAGACGATGGCAAAAGCAAAGATGGAGACCATGAGGACTCAATACAGTCGATACCTCAAGGCAAAGCCATCAGGCAGACGCCAGTCCTGGATCTTGCAGAAACTGAAGTTTCTTGAGATCCACATGAAAAAAAAAGCAGTCAGAATCAAACATCCATCAAAACATGAGTTTATTTATTTTACATATGCAACAAGAGAGGGTACAATTTCTGGGGAAATTGTAGGGTGTGCTTGTTTGCGTCGGTTGCAGGTGGGTCCGTTTTCTCTTCAAGCATTTAGCCTACTCATATTGCATAATTCATTTAGATTACCCTTTGAAACAAGTGAACACCCTTTGAAACAAGCGACTGCAACAACGTTGTCACTGGCAGTTTTTCAGATGGAATTGAAATTCAAACACTACCGTCTGCTAACTGAAAATAAACCCCCCAAAACGTAAATAATTTTGATATTAATTTAGGGGGACATGGCTGATTCAAAAGCAGTTTGCTAGAGGCAAGCTAGCTGCTGTTGCTAGCCACACTTCACTGATTGTTTGAAAGTGCCGGAAATGAGAATGTTTTGTTTTGACATAACAATAGCTGTGGCATTGAAGACAGTACTGTAGCCAGGGGTGAAAGTAGTTTTTATTTCTTGGTGGTACTATGATACAGGTGTAATGCGCGCGCACAGCGAAAATTTCATTTAGCCTAATTATTTATTATTTATTTTTGTTTATTTACTGTATTATAGTCTACTTATCAAGCATTCACTAGGACTTTTTATCACTCTAGTATCACTCTTTAACCCACCTGTATCTGTTTTTGATGAGGGTCAGGTACAGCACATGTGAGTGCCCAATCGGCAGAGACAAGTGACAACATATGGCAGCTTTGTTGATTTGGGCAGAAAAACATGTGTCCCGCAGCCCGCTCCCGGGCTATTCTTATTTATTCCTAACCAGTCGTTGTCTTGGGGCCCCAAGCCAGCTCGGCGCCCCAAGCTATTGCTTGTTTTGCTTGCCTTGTTGCAACGGCCTGTGCGTGTGTTGTAATTTCTTCTCGGTACGGCGTACCGGCCAGTACCGGCTTACTTTCACCCCTGCCTGTACTTATCATTTTGATAGTAGGCTAATATAGCTAATATAGACACTTAGAGCATGTGTTGCCTTCATTATAAGGCTTATAATTGGAGTGTGCTTGCCTTTGGCGAGCACAAACCATTGTTATCTCACATATATATATATATATATATATTTTTTGGCCTTTAACTAGTCCTGCATACTTTCACCGATTCCGACAATTTTGGAATCAAAACGTTCAGCTCCTTCAGGAGATGATAGCTATGACTTCTGGTATTTCTCACTTTTATACATTTTAAAGAATTAAGGTTTTTGTGCAAATTATTCTCCCAGTAAAAGTAATGGTAAATCCTTTCAAATCAATACAAATCTTCCTCCTCTTTCCAACTTAACTGCTTCAGCATACTTTCAGCTAGAGACACCATTCAACCTTTAAAATGTTCACAAGACATTCAGCTATTCCCAAATGATTCAGCTTTTTCAAATATTCAGCCAATTTTGAATCGTGACAATTTAGTGGCACACTCTGCTGGCTGCTCTTTTTCTGATATTCAACTAAATTGTCAAACAAATTCCTCTGACGTTCATATAGTTTAACTTACAGAAACAAGTTATACCTTAAAATGTAGGAAAACTTGTCCTCTTTCAGCCAATGTAACTACTAAAGAGCTCACATTTACAGATTTTCAGCTTTGAGCCTTAAAGCGAGAGCAGCCTTTCAAATTCTCTCACTGACTTCAATGGAGCGGTGGGTAAAATTCGTCAGAGAATTTCAAAAGTAGACGTGTTTTTAAACTGCCGGTCGAGTCGTATTTCTGACCCCACAGACATATAAAGGACATGTCTGGTTTCGGGAGAGTCTTGGGTCTTGGAAAATATTCTCATTTTTGGGATTGGACGTATAGTTTTGCGTCTAGGTTAACTTGTTTGAGGTGTGGATTCCAGCTAAATTTGTGATTCTCTGCCCAGCTTGTTAGCGATCACAGCTGCGCCATCACCGTGGCAACCAAACAGACACGCACCATGAAAGCAGAATTGGGTGACGTTTTGGAAACTGCCAAAAGAGTTGTATTTCTGGCTGCACAGACACATAAAGGATATCAATGGTTTCGGCAGAGTCTTGAGTCTCGTAAAATATCCTTATTTTTTCGATTGGACGTACAGTTTTGCGTCTAGGTTAACTTGTTTGAGGTAGTGCTGTCAAACGATTAAAATATTTAATCGCGATTAATCGCATTAATGTCATAGTTAACTCGCGATTAATCACAATTAATCGCACATTTTTATCTATTCTAAATGTCCCTGATTTCTTTTTGTCCCAATCTTTTTTCAAATTTTAATGCTCTTATCAACATAGAAAAGTGGTTCGGATTGCTTTGTGCAAATATTTTTTTTTGTTGGAAAACAACATTGCAATCGCCTGGCTTTGACGAGGGGGCAGAGAATTCGCATCAGCTGTGTGCTTGGCCATCAAGTGGTATTTCAGACTGGACGTGCTGCGATGATAGCTCAGTTTACAACGACAAAACACACAGATCACTGGTCTTGTCAATAGAACCATTTGGCAACTTTTTAAAATCAAACTTTCCATTCAGAATCTTATTGGCATCCATTTCGGCATCTCGCGCTCGTCATCCACTCAAAACGTAACGTTAGCCTACTACCAGAGAATGTCTAATATCCGTAAACGGGCTCTGCTACTACTCTTTAGCCAGCTTGCAAGCCAAACGAGTGTTTGGCGTGCCTGTTGTTTTGTTTCCGGTCTAGCTAGATCCGGTGTGGTGTTGTACTTTTTCTAACGTCGGTAGTTGTTGCAACAGCATGTGAAAAAAACGACAAAGTTAGCTAGGCCAAAAAGAGCGTTAATCGCGCAATAAAATAATTGACGCCGTTAATTTGGGTTTGCGTTAACGTCGTTAATAACGCGTTAAACTGACAGCACTAGTTTGAGGTGTGGATTCTAGCTACATTTCTCATAATCGAGCTAGCGTGATTGCTCTCCATAACTAGGCTAATAACGGTTCGACTTTTTTTCCACAATCAACCAAATTGGCCAAACAAGGTATATACATTGAGCTTAAAGTGTACATAATCTAGCTAGATCGTTTTTATTTTAGCAAGTTTTAGAGAAATCTGCAAAAATCGAGGCGCGACTGTCATAGCTGACCGTCACAAACAGCCAAACCAGGGCTGGGGTACAGTAACGCTAAGTGTTTGCTGCAGCTGGAGTTAATCCTACGAACAAACTCTTCGTAACTGGAAAGTTTTTACTTTTAATTGACGATATTGAACAAAAATGTAAAGTAACTTGTCTTTACTCTAAATATCTACTCCGTTTTCAATTTGAAGTAGTAGATATACTTATGTAGGAAATCTTCCATATCATCCTCTCCCTCTAGCTTCACGCCTTCGGTTATTATTCAAGCCTACGGTGTTAATACATACCACTTTGACACACTTGCAAGAAATGATCCGCTGGTTAGATGTAGCATGATCTTGTTATTTACTATAAAAAAACTCACCAGGAACAACGACAACATCAGCAACCCTGCACTATGAATTATAATTTTTATGTAATCTTAAATTAAGTGTCTGAACAGGACTGGGTGTGCAGGCATACATGATTAGTTTCTCCTCTTCTAGGTAAGAAATGTTGCCAGTCTGTTGCCAATGACCAGCGGTTGCTACGTTTTTCCAGCAAGTTCCAGTCATTCCAGTGTTGTCCTCTTACCTTCAAATTCGTTCAACCCAGACTTCAACTGGTATTCTGCTCAATTTTCACATTTTACTGCAGCTCATCTTTCTGAAATGTTACCCTTTTTGTTTTGCATTTTTCTTCTTCTTTTCTTCAGTTTTCTGCCTTCATCTTGCTCCAGGTCCTTTCAAAAATACATTTCACAGCATTATCTTCCAACTGCCAGTACTTTTGATATTTTGTTCTCTTTTCTGTACTTTTCTGCCTTCATCTTGCTCCAGGTCCTTTCAAAAATACATTTCACAGCATTATCTTCCAACTGCCAGTACTTTTGATATTTTTTTCTCTTTTCTGCCTTCATCTTGCTGCAGGCCCTTTCTAACATACATTTCAGGCCTTTTGAAACTCCAGCAAAAATTTTTTTGCTAAATGTTCACTTTTTTATGCATAGTTTCTCTTCTTTCGGATTTTTTTTCACTTTGTTCAGCAGTTTTCTTCTCTTTTCTGTAGTTGTATGCCTTCGTCTAGCTCCAGCCCCTATTTAAAATACCTTTTGGGCACTTTGAAGCTTCAGATTATATCATTCTACAAAATATTCACGATTTTCAGCTTTTTTTGCATTTTCTTGCAGCTCATCTTTCTGAAATGTTCCCCTTTTTGTTTTGCATTTTTTTTCTCTTTTCTGTACTTTTCTGCATTCATCTTGCTGCAGGTCCTTTTTAACATGCATTTCAGGCTTTTTAAAACTCCAGCAAAGAATTGTCTGCAAAATGTTCACATTTTGATGCACTGTTTGTCTTCTTTCTGTTTTTTTCACTTTGTTTACCTTTTTTCTTCTCTTTTCTGTAGTTTTATGCCTTCATCCATCTCCAGCCCCTATTTAAAATACCTTTCGGTCGCTTTGAAGCTTCAGCTTATAACTTTCTGAAAATGTTCACAATTTTCAGCTTTTTTAGCATGGTCAGCTATCCCCATTCAGGTCTTCAGCATTCTCACTGCTGTTTCGCAGGAACAGCTTTTTCTAGTTAATATTATTTCTTTTTGCCCCCCTAAAACTTTTTTAATATTTGGACTACACAGACAACCTAGGTGTCAAACGTTTCGTCTTGGTAGCCATTGAGTTGCTTGTATTGGGATTTACGTTCCGTTGCACGGTGTAAGTAGAAATTAAGTTTTTGTGGCGAAAAGTGAAGCTAACGGTGGCTAACTTGCTAGCCACAGTCACTGACGCCACTAACGTCACGAAAACTCGCATGACTATCTCAAGCAGAACATTAGTTAGTAATTAGTTAGCAGCTCGTTAACTTCTGGGAGATGGCTAGGCTAACTGCTTTACTGCAAGGCAGCTGCAGAAACGCCACAAGCAAAGAAGCCTAGGTGATAACTATTTGCTCATTTTACTTTGTGATATGACACACAATTGTAATGTGTAATGTAGAATACAAGCTAATATTATTAAGGAAGTACATCTACTTTCGGAAACAGTAGTCTACTATTTCACTGAAGCATTAGCATCATGACATTAGCCTCTGTTGCCCGGGCAACACATACTACAGCGGTCTGTGATGCATATGTTTTCAATCGTTAAAATGTACATTCTTCACTAATACATTTTCGTTGTAGGATTTATTATGACATTAGATTACAAGTAAACGATTTGTGGGTGAAATTATCATTACCTGTGGTTTCAAACCAGTGTAGCTCACTGCAACGTTGTAGCCTAGTCTAGTAGCTAACAAAAACATCTCTACAGCTGTTTACAGGACAGTACTAGTAGGATGTCAAATGGCGGCACATGTTCGGCACTACCCTTACTTAAATCAAAACTCTTTCAATAGGTGAAACTATCTGACTAGTGACTACTAACCTGACCTCCATTGCCACAGCCTAAACTTCTGTTCATGAAAATAATTCATTTCAGCCTAGACCGTACAACGGAAGTAACGTTAAATCGAATTCAACCAACGCAATTGCTACCAAGACAGTCTAGTAGTAGCCTACAATTTACCGGGGCAGCTTCTCCACACAGCAGGGCTATATCGCATGTTGCCTTGTTACTGACAATGATCGCTACCACTGACATTTTTATGAATGAGTGATTTTCCCCTAAATAAATGTCAAGCTTATTTAAGTTTTTGGGGGCATATTTTCAGTTAGCCTATGGTACTATTTGAATCGCAATTCCATCTGAGATAGCTACTGCTGGTAATGTCGTTGTTAAAATAAGCTTCAAAAGGGGGTTCTTTATTAATGAATGAATGCAATAGGAGTAGGCTAAATGCCTGAAGATATCACGAGAAGGGAAAAACTTACAATGACGTTTAACCCTTTACTACCGGACCATTCTAATATGTGCATTAAAACGGTTTCCTTCTTAATCTTTACCGTCCAATCACTGATTTTATTTCTGAAAACTGCCGGATACTCATGACAACTTAAGCTCAAAGTACATATCATTGTTTAAGGGGTTACTGGGAGGGGAAAATAAATGTATCGTCAGCAACGGCAGCCATTGTTTTCTGAGGCGGAGCCAGAGCGGAGACATCATGGGAGATTACCTGCAGTGTTAAAATACAGCTTTGAATTGAAATCGGAGACGATATTATGAGTAAAGACAAATGTCTTAATATGTTGTCAATATTATAAATTAAAAGTCTAAACTTTTTACTTACAAAGAATTTGTTTTTGGGAGTGACGCAAGTATTTCAGGAAAGAATTACGTGTCCGGCTTGGCCGTTCGTGAAAGGCAGCTCTGACGGGAGTAGCACTGTTTAGCCTCAATTTGAGCAGATTTCTAAAAAACTTGGAAAAACAACATTAACTAGCTCGATTATGTACACTGTAAGCTAAATGTACATGCCTTGTTCGGCCAATTCGGTCGATTGTGGAAGAAACTCGAACGTTTTTTAGATATCGAGATGAGTATCCAGCCATAGCGCTAGCTACTTTTGGGGGAGGATCATTCCGGTTTCCCCTATGTCTCCATTAGTCACTAGAATGGTCATAACTTTTAATCAAAATATGATATTTCTAATCTATCTTCTGTTCTTCATTGCCCACAGATTTGTGGATATTCCACCTACTTAAAAGGGTTACAAATTAAGTTGTCTGATGAGGTATGGTGGATGGAGAAGTTTTTGTAAAAAATATCTGCCTGAAATCACCTTGATAAAATATGATTTGCCTTAAGTAATCATATTTATTCACATCATAAAAATCCCCTGGTTCTCCTCTTCAATATGGTTTATAATACGGGTGGATGAAATCAAGCATTCTGATTGGTTGAGAGGGAATTCCGGGGTGTGCATTATTGAGCGATAAAGTATTGTACGCCTTTTCACATTTACCTTGAAAGGGAAGCGTTCCGTATTAGTGCGCACTCAAAATAACTAAAAGGTTGCCGAAGAAAGGTCCACCATGATGGATTTTCCTGTACAGTGATAATTTGGGAAAACCTTCTAAATATATCTCCTCCTACAAAAAAGGTCAAATTGACTTGAGATTGTGTACAGATATGTATCATTGACATATTTAAAAATGTTACTTAAGACAGTTGAATCAAATACAGAATGTCTGAAAGGGGTGTATTTATGTAAATGTCCACATTGCGTCAATACGTTTGTTTTACTAAATCGAATGTAATTTTGAATTATGGTTTTTCAAACCCAATAGGCTATAAGATGACACCACCCTGAAGTACCCTGCAAAGTTTCACCTTGATATGTAAAAATATGACTGAATTACAGCTGTTTGAGCTTGGACCAAATCTGACAATGCTTGCCATTGGAGAAACATCTTATTTTATTATCCAGTTGATGACTGAACATGGCAAGAGTCCAGCTCTGGTAATGGCTCAATTGGCTAAGATGCTGTGCTGATAAACAAAGGATTGTAGTTTCAAAACCAGTCAGAGGCAAAAATATTTTTTTGGGACAGAACGGTTTCTAGTGTTCCGGTCAATCCTCCGGTTGTAAAACATAGCAATGAGTGTTTATTTGAGCCCATAACAACACTCCGATCATCTGTTAAGCTAGACTGTAAACCACTGCAAAACAAGCCAGGTTTACAACAGTAGCAAGCTACTTGGAGTCTACGTATGGTAGTGTCAGATTTAGAACCGAATTAGCTCGAATGAAGTAAATTGATCGTCAGACATCTCTGAAGTACCATAAACAATTTCACCTTGGTATGTCAAAATATGATTGAATTAGAGCTGTTTCAACATTGGCTGAATCTAACAACGCTTACCACAGAAAAAACAGCTTACTTTTTTGTACAGTAACTGAACATGACAATTTTCAACACTGAGAATAGCTCAACGAGCTGGAACGGTGACCTGTAAAGTATAAGGTCGTAGGTTCGAATCCAACCACACTGTTTGAGTCTGTCTTAAATTTGAATATATGTTTAGTTAAACAGGATGACATCGTTTTGAAGTACCATGCGCAATTTAACCTTGATATGTCAAAAGATCATTGAATTACAGCTGTTTAAACTTGGGCTGAATCAAACAATCCGTGCGACAGAAGAAACGTCTTCCTTTTTTTGTACAGTAACTGATGACATTCTTATCCTTGAGGGTAGCTCAATGGGTTGAAACGATGTCCTAGAAAGTGCAAGGTTACAGGTTTGAATCCAGGCACAGTCTTTTGGCCTGTCATAATTTTGATTACTTGTTTAGTTAAACAGGCAGACATCCTTCTGAAATACCATGCTCAATTTCATGCAATTTCACCTTGAAATGTCAACCGTTTCTTAACCTTTGTCCCAAAGCTTACCAAAAACGAATACTCATATCATGCAGTCGGAACACAGCTAGATAATCAGCGTCAGCACCCTTGAGTACCCAGCATGGAGTGCGGCATGTCAAAAAACGCAAAGACTTGTGGAAAATAGTTTGGTTACAAAAACCGTGCGAGGGATTTCAATTGTTGTGTTCGTTTAGTTAGATGTTTGTAATGTTATTGTTGGTTAGTTAATATAATCGTGTTGGTCACCCTGATTGTGTATGTTGTGTAGTTTAATGGGATCAGACAATCGGCTGCTTTACCATCAGAGGCTATTCTTGCAAGGAGCTGAATATGAGCGCTGCCCTAGCCCAGTTGCCCACATGACTATTGTTAGTTGTGCGTTAACTGAGAGTCTGGAAAGAGATCAACTCAAGAATAGTTCAATATCCTATAAAAAGTTAATACTCAGCCCTTACTAATTATACAGTCTCAGCAGTTGATGTAAAGCAGAGGCTACAGAGACTGACTTGTTACCTTATGCTCATGAGTTCAAATCCCCGTTCAGCCTATTATTGTTGGCCAAACATGAAGTAGTTTTGCTCTCTTGTTGTCCAAGTCTCGATCTTCTACAGTGTACATGTTTATAATATTTTGCCATTTTGCAGAGGAACCCGCATCGCTGCTTGCAGCTATATTATTTTATTGAAATTGTCATTGTTGTTATTTTAAAGGCAACTTTTTTTAAATGAGCAATGTGAATGAATGAGATGGTGCAAGATCTAGCTAGGCTAACAAACGTAAAGTTCACAATGCTGTTTTTCCGTTGCATAGCAACAGCCACACGTACGGGACTATTTTGTCTTGGCTACTGAAATGCAATACACAACATTTGTTGGCTATAACTATTTGTGCTGAAAGGCAGCTTACTATTTATCTACTATTTATAATTTCACTGGTAACCGTATTATAAAAGCAATAAGGTGCTGAGGGCCGGCAAACCCTGGAACCCGTACATTATTGACGATAAAGTACTGCCTCTCGTACCTTATTGCTTAAATAAACAGTTAAGGTGTGAGATTTAATATGAACATTCATAAAATATAAATATTATTATGAATATCATATTTCAACAGTATATGGAATGTTCAGAATTTTGGCTCAGGCAGAGAAAGGCTTAAGTCATAGAGATTAGGTCAATTTTTACACCGGTCTGCCATATGTATTAGTTTTGATTCAACTATGGTTGCTGATCACCCTTCCTTCTTGCAGGGGAAATGAGAAGACAACTCTTAGTATTTTGAGTTGTGAATGAGCAGAAAAAAATATGCTTTTAAATATATGTAATCTTTATAAATAAGTAAGCTATGCATTTTTATATAAAATATACATAAATATCAGTTGTAAAATGTAATTTAAATATGGACCCCTGCAACCAAAGCAAGCAAGCACACCCTACAATTTCCCCAGAAATTGGGGAACTCAACTCTTATATAACTCTCTAGTTATATAAGGCTTTCAATTTTTGCGGCTCCAGACAGAATTGTTTTTAGTTTTTTTGTCCAATATGGCTCTTTCAACATTTTGGGTTGCCGACCCCTGGACTAGGTTATCTTGTACAACCATTTGAATGACCACTCTCACACTTGTCATATCAGCTGTGGGTGAGAAGGTCTCCTCGTAGTCAGTGCCCGGTTTCTGACTGTAGCCTTTTGCCACAAATCTCGCTTTGTATTTGTCAGATCCATCCATTTCTGTCTTAAGTGCATAAACCCATCTGCCCCCCTCTGTCTGTTTGCCTGGTGGCAACTGAGTAAGGCTGAAAGTCTCATTCTCCTCCAGAGATTGCATCTCCTCTCTCATGGCATTCATCCACTGCCTTGCTTTGCTTGATGCAATGGCGTCCTGGTAGGTTTGAGGTATGTCACACACTGTTCTTTAACAAGAGTCCATGCATGTGTGTAGTTTGTCATCAGTCTCAAAATCCTGTAGATGAGCTGGTCTCTTTTTGGTTCTCGGTGGGTACCTTCTGATCACAGTCTCTGTGGCCTCACTAGCACCACTTTGAACACCCTGAACTGGTACATTTTCCACATTCTCGTCAACAACATTCTCTCCACTGTTCTCAACAATAGAGTGTTCATCCCGGTATTCTGTGTGTGACTCAGATGTTTGTGTCTCCCTTTCTTTGGTTGTTTTAGTGGTGAATTTCACCAACCGGTGCTTTTGGACCCTTTTAGTTTCTGGATGGTATACTAGAGAGGCTGGGCTGTTTTTATCATAGCCTATAAAAACACCTTGCTCACATCTGGAGTCCAATTTGCTTTTCTCTTGCTTACAGGCAAAACACATCGATCCAAATTTTTGCAATTTGAATATGTCTGGTACCTTGCCTGTGAATAGCTCGTATGGCGTTTTCTTTGTACGCCTACTGTAGCATCTGTTTCTCACATAAGTGGAGGTCTGTACAGCGTAGTTCCATAGCTTATCTAGTAACCCGCTTTCTATCAGTAGGCATCTGCTCATATCATAGTGTTCTCCACCCTCTCTCTGCAGTTCCATTTTGGTGTGGTGAGTAAGGCGCAGACCTCTCATGTCTAATCCTATTTTTTGTTAAGTGTTTGGAAGTCTCGACTTGTGAACTCAGTGCCATTATCTGAACGGATACACTTGACTTCTCCATAACGAGCTATGTCTGCTAAGAATCTTTCTGTAGCCTGCACTGTATCACTTGTATTTTAGGAAGTATACAAGCATAGTGCCTGAGTAGTTCTTCTGTAAAGGACTGTGCATATCTGTGTCCTTCTATGCTTGGTGTCCGCATGGGACCGGCTAAATCGGTGTGGACTAGTTCTAGGGGCTTCTTTGCCTTCCTATCTGGCTCCCTATTTCTTATCTGGGTGAACTTTCCCTGTGTACACACATCACAACCTTTTCACATCTTCGTAATTACAATGACCCAATATTTCATGCCACTTTTGCTTATCATGACATACTTTACATTGATCAACATCCTTCTCAACAGTTGGTAAGTAGTACAAGTTTCCCTCCTCATGGATGTCAAACCTGCTACCACCCTTGGTGACCATGCGACTGTCCCCCTTTTTGAAAGTGATTGTCGCTCCTCCATTTGTTCCTCTTGCCACTGAGAAGATATCATGTGGGTACGATGGCATGTAGAGCATATCTCGTAGCTGCGCTGTGTGTTGTCGTCCAGCGTTGTCTAGAAAATGTTTCACTGCCGTTCCTCTCTTTTGTGCTATTCTACTGCATTTGCTTCCGTCTTCTAACTCAACTGAGTGGGTCTCTGACTGGAACGAGTTGTCAAAGCTCTTGAACTTGTTGATGTCATTCACAATGTGGGAAGTCGCCCCCGCATCCACCATGATGCCTTTCATTTTGATGTTACCTGGTGGTCTATCACTCTTGACATATTCGGCCTTGAAGAAGTGGTCTTGGTCGCCATCTTGCTCCTCTGCAACTTTTCTGACGCCATCTTGTCCCCCCTTTTTCTTACAAAGTGACTCTGCATACGTATTGTTCTTACAGTAATTGCACCACACTTTTCTGTAACATGTTCTCACCCTGTGTCCCTTTATTCCACACTTGTAGCAAGTAATGTTGGCATCTTCTTTTCTGTTATTGTGTGGCTTGCTATAGCCTCTGCCCTGTCTTGTGTATGTTTTCATCACATTATCTGTAGTCGGTTCTGTCGTTTTCATTTTCTCTGATTCCTCATAGACTCGTAGTCTTCTTTTGAAGTCCGCAAATGTAACGCTATCTTCATTTTGTGTCACATGGACGGCTAGCGGCTTGAACGAGTCTGGTAGTGCACCTAGCGTCATGGCTACGATCAGTCCATCACTTATGGTCTCTCCTGCCTCTCTTAATGCTGTAATGATGTTCTCTGCTCTTATTAAATAGTCAGTGACAGTCTCACTGTCTGCCATACGCAGTTTGGTTAATGATGTGTACATATTTATAATCCGTGGCTTACTCTTCCCTGAATAATGTTCTTTGAGTATACGTAGGGCTTTCCTGCCATTGTAAGCAGCCTCATTTCTGATTAGCGTTAGGCTTTTATTGTTTATTAACCTTACCAGCTGGGCATAGCAGACGGCATTCTTCCGACTATCTTCATCACTTGCTTTACCAGGTTCTCATAAGACAGTCTCCTTTAATTTCAGAATGTGTAAATATCCAAGGAACCGTTTCCCAAAGGTCAAATTTCTCCTCAGACCCATCAAATAAAAGCTGGGACGCTGGAAATCCTGTTGCTCGTTTAGCCATCCCGTCAATTTCTTCTAGCTTTTTCTGCTAGCTAGCATATTGCGTTAAACTTATTCACACTCGCTTATCTTCAACTCTGGGCCCATAACCTGAAAAGTTATCAGAGTTGCGCTGGCATAACTTGGCATGGAAGTATGAGCGGAGCATCAGTTTTATACTTATTTATTCGTTATTCTGTGCACCGGCTATGTCCAACCGTCTCTGTGCATCATACAAAAGAACTCAACAACATACACGTCATACGCATCATGCACGCAGATGTGAGAAACTTAACATCTCAAACACAACAGCCAATGCTATTACCGTAATATAAGAGCGTCATCCATAATGATAGTTTACATTGTTTTTATGTTTTGGTCAAAATAAGCCCTATCATTTAGAAACTTTATTTAATTTTTGTGCAGAGTCCGACACCTGGACTTCTGTGTGCGTGCTGCAGTGGCTATTTGGAAAGCTCAGAAGAGCGCGCTAACATGGAATTCTGCGTGCATCGGTTTGTGTTTTCGGTTAAACTGCTTTGATTTTACAAGCGTTGATTGGGATATCTGCGTTCATTCTTCTGGGATTATCAATCTAAATTAATGCACTGACTAATATAGTAAATTGTACCAGATGAAGTGCCTCTTATGCTTACACAAAGCTACAGAAATATTGGCATTCAAAAACTCCACATCCAACCTCAGGAAACACATTGAGGTTAATTAAGATTAATCCCATGAGCCGCAACGTTAATGTTTAGTTATCATAATTAGCATAAACATAAATATTTTCAGCTCAAGTCCTTGTCCTTAGTCATGGTGGCCACAGCACTTAATAAGAATAAACTTCATAATTCTCAAAATTCTGACCCTTTGCTTTTTTATTAACAGCATTTACTTTTACTTGCAATACGAAAGTACATTTAATATCAGAAAATGTATTTTGATACTCAAGTATCACATATCAGATACTTAAAGACTTTTACTCAAGTAGTATTCTAATACGTGCCTTTTTACTTTTACTGGAGTCATTTTCCAGTAAGGTATCTTTACTTTTACTCAAGTATGGCTTTTGTGTACTTTATACACCACTGTGTGTAGGCCTATACATGGTACACTGCAGTGAATATTTCACATTGAATTCCCTTGGGTTTGACATGAGTATACAGAATGGTTGTGCCCCCCTGGTATCTTGAGTGTGTGTGCTCATGTCAGGGACTAGCCTCAATCCTGGGAACTCTCTCTCCACCCTCTATCCTTCCACTCGTACTGTACAATACCTCCCTAACCTCCCACCACCCCCATCCCTCGCTCCTCCCAAGGACCCCATCAGTTCTATAGCCCTTACAAGACACATGACAGGTGGAGGATGAGAATGCAGGTTTGGCTATAATTTGGCCTGTAGGCCTGATAGGCTGTGTCCAGGCAGTGTGGTACTATCTCACCCACTCAGGAATCTCTCTGAGTGATTCATGTTAAACACAGGAAGTTATTCCTTCATTGTCTGTTCCTTGTGTACAGTCCAACTCAGTCAATTTCACTAGTGTGACACTGGCCTTGATACTGCAGGCGCTACATGTGTCAATGTAGAAAAACGTTTTCTAGCATTTTGAAAATGGACTACGGTGGTAAATGAAAAAATCCGAAAAAATTGCCAGAAAACGAATAGCAGTGTAGCCTATTGCTAACGCCTGTCTAGATTATCTATTTGAAAGAACTGGAGAAAGGCAGGTGCTAGATACAGGATACGTTAGCATTGCTAATAACTGTTAAAGACAAAATCATACTACAGCTTGCAGTTGTGATGAACGTAAGGTCGGAACGCACCTCTTTTCAGCTATTTGCAAGGAATGCAAGAACAGCTAGATAGCGAAAACACCTAGACTGTAGGCATGTAAACTAGTTTAGCTTGCTAACGCAAGAGCATAAGTAGAATGTGTGATGATTTAGCCTAGTTTATTGCCAATGGGGCTAACGTTATTTCATGTTCCTGACTGTGTTTCATTCAAAGAAATAACAAATTTTTTTATGTAAATCTACAATTCAAGATGCATGTTTGTCCATATGTATTTTTCAGCAAGATAGCTAGAGCTAATTGAAGCTGAATTGAATCACGATTGTTTGTTTGCTAAGCTGTAGTGCTAACGTTACCCACCTAAGGCGATTCTGTTTGCTTCGACAACAGAAGTGGAAACAACTAACGTCATCATTTCAAATGATATTTAGTCAATCTGTTGAAAAGAAAAAAAATCTGTTGTGTAGACAAAATACATTTATTTGTACGTTTTTATTTCAAGTCTCCAGCTTGGTTGTTTCAGTGAGGGCTGATGGCCGTGTTGCGTCTTTGATCCGCAGCTTCACTTATTGTAAACCAACCAATCAGCGTGCAGTTCATCTATTCATGAGCATACCATAAAAGGAGAAAATCTAGCATTTTTTCCCGGGAAAATTTCACTGGATGTATCAGGGGGCATAGAACAGAACCCAGGCCATTTTCAGCCCAACCAATGTTAAACACCCTATTTGGAGGCCTTAAGGAAGTGAAATACCCCCCAAAACCCAGTCAATCACCCCTTTAAGCATAGTTTTGGGTACTTATGCCCCTCCATCTCCCACCCCATCTGTAAGTGAGTAAAAGGTGGGGGCTGTTACACCCAGAGGCCCAGTCCCATTGGACACTGGTCACAGCATGGCGAGAGGCACTCGGGATCACTAGGCACAGTATATTAGGGTTGTCGGGAATAAAGTGTCAGGAGTGACAGGTTTAGTCATATTTCATACCGGCCTTCAAAGCTTGTGATAGCTTGATGACATAACCCTTCAGTGTGCCAGAGGGGACTCTTTAACTGGATGTCACCAGAGATTTTTTTTTATTTTTTTATCAATTTTAGTCACACACTACATTTCTATGATGGTATCAATTCGAATCTAGCTTTATTCGGACAATGCTATTTTGGGGGGCAACTGCTGTTATCCTAATATATATGGCAGTGAATAAACCGAATCATTGGCCGAAAGCATGTCATATCCCAGTACGATACGTGGCGCTGTTTTCTAGTGGTGATACAGCCCTTTCCGCTTGTTCTCTTCACTACCAACAACAACATCAACATTTCGAGAAAGACGGCGAACGGAGAGCAAGGTGAATCTACGTCCCTCTACATTTCGTGCATGACGACAATAGGAGTACTGCAAATGCAAACAGCGCTATTGGCTCGCGTTGTTTGTTTCTGCCGGGCCGGCTCCCGGCTGCGACAACTTATCGTCTCTTTTGACTTCCAGGTCACGACCTGGGAGGGAGGGCGACGGGATCTCAAGCATGCGCAAAGACGCAGAGTCCAGTTCATAGCCCAATTCACCGTTTACAAGCATGTGAGATTCAAATTATCAACCAACTCGGACCGAGTTATCTCGGGGTGACGATCGGATCATAGTCGGACCTCAATTATTCAAAAGAAGGTGTTTACAAGAAAGGGATCATTCTATTTCAGTCCAAATAAACCAGTAATTCGAATCCATCTAACCACGGTGACAGTAACCATGTTAATGTAAAAGGTGTCAAAATCCTGTCTGCTAGCAAAACTTACACATGAATCATGGGTGACTGTGGAGAAAATAGCTATAGGAAGCCTGTCTTTTTCTGGTTCCCCACCTCATGTTATGGGGGTATTAACTGTACATGTTCAGTTTTCACTGACTAGACGTGTCCATCATAGGTAAATGAACCCATTTCAAAAGCTAAAGCATGTATTGTATGAGTTTAAATGGCAATGGATCTTATTAATCATGAATTAACTCATCAGGAATAATAATCCATTCTTTTGGCTGTGAGACCATTCTTTTGTGAAATATTTGGAAGATTTAGACTGGCTGGGCAGAGAGTTCTAAGAATGGCTCAACCATTTGTTGGGATTGTTGTTGCAGTGGGAGGCCAGCAGTGCAGACTGCCTCTCTGTGTGGCCGAGTTTCTCCAGCCATTATTCTCTTACTCCATTACTCACACACACAAACCAAACAGGAGGATTTCCTCCCGCCACACCTCTCCTCTTCGCCTATATTCAGATGTACAGTACAAGAGAAACCTACCTTAAGTGGTGTAGTTGAGCAACTTGCCTCAAATGGTGCACATGAAGCTGCCAGTTAATTTGTTGCAAAATATTGGAAAGTGGCTTGGAATGAGACAATTGCATTAGGCTTTAGCTATAGTCATGAATTTGCCTCCTTTTGGCCTCCTTTGTAATAATACGATACCTCCAGGCCCAAGACAGACCACCCATTCTAACAGCTGAGATCAGCTCTGATGTCACCATCTTTTGTTTGTCTTGTGTCCACAGCGGGCAATTTGCCATTGTCAAACATGTCAAGGAGAAGAGCACAGGCCTGGAGTTTGCGGCAAAATGTATTAAGAAGCGCCAGAGCCGGGCCAGCAGGCGGGGGGTGAGAAGGGAGGAGATTGAGAGGGAGGTGGATATTCTGCAGCAGCTTCAACACCCCAACATCATCACCCTGCATGACGTGTATGAGACCTGCTCTGACGTTGTGCTCATTCTGGAGCTGTGAGTTAACAGCACCACAATACACCCAACATATTCTGTTTTACCATTCATGTCAGAGAATAAAACATAACAACGCACTCTACACCTCTAGTTACATGAGGTGGAAAGGGAAGAAACTTCAGTAGTTTGGTATCATGTCTTCATGCACTGTAGATATGTGTCTCAAATCAACAAGTGTGTGTATGTTGAATTGAGGGAACAGAGTGGCCACTTTTGTTATATTTACCACTTTATAATTTTTTCTGATCATGAAAATATCTTTATACCTTGGATCTCTTCCATTTTTAAGGGTTGCATACTACAGGGTATTAAAACCATTGTGTGTGTCTGTGTGTTGCAGGGTGTCAGGGGGAGAGCTCTTTGATTTCTTGGCCCAGAAGGAATCCCTGAGTGAAGAGGAAGCCACCCAGTTCATTAAACAGATCTTAGATGGAGTCCAATACCTTCACTCTAAGAGGATTGCACACTTTGATCTCAAGGTACTGTATGTACTCATGCCTCTTTCCTCTGGGGTTTACCACCGTTAAACAAACTACGTTTTAGAAATGTTTATATTTTGTGTTTAATAATTTGTATTGCTAGAGGTATTTTGTTGTAAGCAGACAGGTTTTTTTATCATCATGATATGATTCTCTCTGGCTTCAATCATAACATTGTTATCCCTATAAAGGGAGTCAGATGGCTGAGCGGTTAGGGAATCGGGCTATTAATCAGAAGGTTGCCGGTTCGATTTCCGGCCTTGCAAAATGACGTTGTGCCCTTGGGCAAGGCACTTCACCCTACTTGCCTCGGGGGGGAATATCCCTGTACTTACTGTAATTCGCTCTGGATAAGAGCGTCTGCTAAATGACTAAATGTACATGTATCTCCTCAACTTTACAAGTATTTCACCCTCACTGCTCTCTGATAATCTCCATCCTATTTTTCTTCTTATGCCTTACACTCACACACAAGGTATGGTGAAGAGAGGCACCCACCTGACAGCCTATTCAAAGAGCTACTGAAAACAAGCATTCAAAGCAAATAGGCCCACCTTTTAGAACATTCCTCATTTAGAACAATAATAGTGTTGACAGTAATATTGTTGTTCCACAAACTGGGATAAGTTGTCAGTCAGAAAGCTATAAAATGAGAAAATTTCATACATCATACCCTCCAGCATAACTGTAAAGAATTGAATGTTATCATTTATGCCTACGCAATATGATGAAGCACTGGAATCAGGTAACTTACTTTATTTATGAGCCACATCTCTACATAGAGTTTAATGACAATGTTGTGATTTACAGCCAGAAAACATAATGCTATTGGACAAGAATGTTCCACTCCCCCGAATCAAGCTGATCGACTTTGGTCTTGCTCATAAAATTGAAGCTGGGGCGGACTTCAAAAATATTTTTGGGACCCCTGAATTTGTTGGTAATGTTTTTATATTAAATGCTTACACTTTGCTCATCATATGAATCCCATTTAGTCTAATGGAGCTTTTAAATGCTTTTTTATTGTTTGCAAATGTTTATATGAGACTGGTTCCTGTCTATGAGCTTCGTGTTGTTTTGTGTTGGGCCAGTGTGTTGTGATGCTCATAACCAGTTCTATTTTCAGCTCCAGAGATAGTCAACTATGAGCCATTGGGATTAGAGGCCGACATGTGGTAAGAGTTCCTAATTACATCACACTGTAGGCTTCTATGTACTACAGGCAGCAGTCCGTTTCTTTATATTAACCTTGTGTTAACCTTCTCTCACAGGAGCATCGGAGTCATCACATATATACTGTAAGTTTAGCCTTTGAACTAGCAGTAATTGGACATTTACGCATTACGCTGATTCATACAGAGCAGACACAGCTTTCTAAATGTCTTTGTGTTGTTTTGTATGTGTTTGTAGTTTGAGTGGGGCATCACCTTTCCTTGGCGATTCGAAACAGGAAACCCTTGGAAACATCTCAGCCACAAATTATGAATTTGAAGAGGAGTTTTTCAGTAGTACCAGTGAGCTTGCTAAGAGCTTCATCCGCCAGCTTCTGGAGAAAGACACAAGGTGAATCCTTGGGTCCCTGATTCACCCCCTGAAACATGGCCTCAGGTGGTCAACAGGCATTAGGGTTATGAGTGTATGTGAATACATTGATTGATCTACCGTATTTTTTGGAAATAAAACCGCGGTTTATATCCCAATTTTAAATTTTTCTTGTGGTGGTGCAGCTTATATTTAGAAGCAGCTTATAGAACGATTTTATAACAAAACAACAGTAGAAACACTTTTTGTGAATGCTAGTTAACCTGTTAAGGAGTAGCGTCGCACATATGTGACCGTTCTAATGCGGGTCTCACAACGCCACCTCCATATAATTAGTTATTGCAGGTTGGGATGTCTGCTAGCATGATAGTAGCATTGCTACGAGTATTATGCTAGCTAACTTAGCCCGGAAGCTAACTAAAGCTAGCTAGCTACCGTTTCGGAATATTAACTTAAATATTAGTTCATTCCCGGGCAACAGAAAAATTAATTACGACTTACTTTCGTTTTTGATGTGTGTTACATAACGGCATGCTGTACTGCCTATAGCCTACTCGTGCATTGCTTGGTATAATTGTTGACGTATTAAGTGTGGCATATATTCCAGTGCGGTGTATATACTCTGATTTACAAACATAAAGCTCCCATTCTGGTGGGGTCCAGTTTATAGAAAATTTGGCTTATTTTCTGAAAAATACGATAAAGGTGATAGACAATGCATTTATTTAAAGTATAGGATTACTCTCATTTATTTGACATGTTGGTGCATGCCATTTCAGAGAAATGTTTTTATTAGGAAACTATAGCCTGACGTTGTCATACTCATAATTCTAGTCAGAATATGAGTCTGATAACTCTGTGTTGGGCTGTGACTATGGGGCGTGTTTCAACCGAACTCGTAAAACAAATGCCTCTTCGCTCAATTGGATAGACCTACAACCAATCAGAGCAATGTATTATGTTGTTTGTTGAAAACAAATTCAACCCAAGCGCTCTTTGGTGACGTTGTTGATGACGTTACTGTTGATCATCTGTCCATCATCATACAAAGCCTGCCCTGACAATTTGATTGGTCCGAACAGCTCCTGTTCGGATATAGTTTTTCCGCAAACGAGCTACTCCAGACCCAACTTCCCGACCAAACTTTTTTGTGGGCAGGGATAAGTTGGGCTGGCAGCCAGGCTAAGGAAACTAAGGAAGTCTGCTAAGTTTTCCCGCTCCCTAGAGGCTCACATTGCGGAGACAGGTCTTAGGCTACTTTGCTGTTAACAACTTCACAGTTGTTACTTGCATTGCAGAAAAAGACTGACTATCCAAGATGCTCTTCACCATCCCTGGATAAAAGTAAGTACATGCTTTTTGCTTCATTCGATAATAGCCTGGTTCTGTCATTATTTGACATTCTCCTCATATATTTTGTGGATGAGGTATAACAAAATAACAAAAAACTGTACTTCAAAATGATGAGGATAAGGGCTGGGAATCTTTTCGTAATTCACAATTCGATTCAGATCGATTCTTGGGCTCACGATTCGATAAAAAAATGATTCAAAATTTTTTTTTGTCAAATTTGTTTTTCAATATATGCTTACATTTGATTCCAATTTGCTGTTTAGTGTAACTTGTTTCTATTTGACTGTGATAGGCTGTTCAAGTGTTGAAGAAAAAAATCCCAATGCATCAAAACCTTGACATTTATTATTATTTAAAATAAAATACAAATGTATTTTTGACATTTGTGAATCGATATGAATCGCTAGAAGACTGAATCTCGATACAAATGCAATTCGATTTTTCCCCCACCCCTAAGGGGGAGACTGAACATATGATCATAAACATGGCCACTAGTCTGCACTTTTTTACACAGTTTTGATCTGTACTATACTAGACACAGACAAATAATCAGGAAGACTTGGAAAACAAATGCTAACATTTGTGTGATTATGACTCTGAGAATGACCATGAGTGCTCTACCACTGATAGCGCACATGCATGTGTATAGTTTTGTTGTGGAAACCCCATCCAGTTTGGAGTGATGAATACACTGGCAAATGTAAAGAGGTGGACTTCCACACATTCCCTAATGCACCTTGGGTACTGAGTTCTACTGGCTCAACCTGCGTGATGTGCACTAATTCCACAAGGGTAACACGTGTCCTGCTTACCATCTCGTGTGTGTCAGATTTCCATCCATGGGACAAGCTCTCATTTCATGTTCCTCCACTCCCCCTGTCTGAAGTCACAAGGCCATGTGGATGAGAGCTCTGTCCTTGAAGCCATGAAGAAGATGGAGCCTCAGCAAATGAAGACCAAGCATCTAAAAGAGTACACCAATCATTCCCACACCAGCATGCCCCCCAACAACACCTACGTCAACTTTGAGCGCTTTGCCCATGTGGTAGAGGAGGTTTCCCTTATGGAAACTGGCCTGACAGGGGTGACCGGAGCCCACCAGAGTCTGCAGGGGGACGTTGACACCCTCCTCGCCGTCTACACCAAGAAGGAGGCCTTGTACAAGGAGGAGGGCGAAAATGCAAGGAAGCAACTCTCTCAGGTGTGCTATGAGTTCCAAAAGGTGGAGGCCTCCAGGAGGCTACTGCAGGTTGACCTGCTGGCAGTGGATGCCAGCCTGGAGAGCATCAGTGGGAGGTACGTCCAGAGGCAGAACCGCCTCAGGTCCCTCAGGCAAGAGCTGACCACAGAGCTCCACTGGCTGCAGGAGCTGATGCGGTCCCTAAACCAGGAGGGGACTGGCAGCCTGCCTGACAGCCTCAACAAAGACATCAAACATGCCCTGACAGAGCTGATCAACCAGTCCTGTGGAGGGGAACTGGGTCCTGAGGCCAAACAGGATATAAAAGAGTCTAACTAACATTGAGGAAAGGAAAGATTATGACATGGGTACCTTTGCTTAATTAGTCAATAATGTTCAATGTGTCATAGAAGTCAGGTTTTGTAGAAAATTATATCTCATCTGATTTATTTACTGAAATGCAAGACTCAACTTCTGTTCAATGTCATGAGTTTTGTTTTCCAAGCTTGTTTTTTCTATTGTCTTGAAAGTATATTCACATTTATTTGTATTCCCTATAAAATGTAGAAAATGTACAACAGTATCTAAATAATTCTAACCACCATTATACAATGTAAAAAATTATATAAAATAATATACAATAAGAGTCCAGAGCCCTCTGGAGCAGGTTTTCATCAAGCATGTCACTCAAGCTGCATTCATCTTTCCCTCAATCCTGACTAGTCACCCATGTTCCTGCCACTGAAAAACATCCCCACAGCATGATGGCCACAGTCCAATAACTTACAAGTTGCCTGCCACTACCTTGCTTCACTGTATGGATGGTATTGGACAGGTGCCTGGTTTCTTCCAAACATGACGCTTGGCATTCAGGCCAAAGAGTTCAATCTTTGTTTCGCCAGACCAGAGAATTTTCAGTCCTTCAGGTGCCTTCCTGCCTCCAGGCAGGCTGCCATGTACCTTTTACTGAGGAGTAGCTTCTGTCTAGCCACTCTACCATACAGGACTGTTTGGTCCACCACTGTGTCTGCTTCCTTGCCTTGACCTTGCCAAGAACCCATGATCAAATATATATTCCTTAATTTGGATTGTAGCAGAAAGTTATTCTTTACTTGTTGAACTCATTGAAATTGTTGATTTATATTTTCATTTCATTCTTAGTTAATTTTGTTTTCTAGTAAAAAAAAATGTTTAGTCAAATTTTCTTTTTATATTGATAGTCCAGTGCAAATATGGCACTTTATTTTGGAAATGTCAGTAACCAATTGTAATGACTGGACATAAAACATCACCTTGTATTTGGTTTGTTTATGAATTCCTAAAGGTGGACATAAATAAAGGTCCCTGTTTATTTCTCTCAGCAAATTGTTTTGAAGTATTGAATTTTTTTGTTCTAGTTTTAAATTAGTAAATACATGCTTACAATATTACAATTACAATATTCCAGCTGCAGTCTAAAATATGTCAATGAAAGTGTTCAACAGGCCTTGGTTTAACATTGATATTAAATTTTGCATTTTAGTCTTTCCTTATACTTTTTACTTCTCTCCTCAGCCGTTAAACCCCAGACAGGCCTTGGTGAGGAGGCTGTCTGTGGTCAACCTGGAAAACTTCAGGAGACTGTATGCCAGACGCAAGTGGAAGGTAAAACGCACACTCAATCTCAAAGACATCCAAGTCTAAGCAAACTGTAGTGGATTATATTAATTAATGTACTATTATTTGTACTGTACTTCTAACCTACTTCTCTTAACCCTCTCCTTCAATTATTAAACAGCTGACATTCAGGATTGTGTCCCTGTGCAACCACCTAACACGCATGATGAAGAAGGGCCATCCCAAGCTGCCTGACCAGCATGAGGTGAGGAGGACACACTGTTCTGGCACCACTGGAACCAGCAGGTCTGGGCAATCAGGGACTAATACAACTAATCCTGAATTGGGTAGTCATAAGGCTCACGGCATGATCTTATTTGACCAAGGTTCAGTGGGACTGTTTGTGTCCTGTTACTGTGACATATAGTGTACGCTAAACACTAACTACTCTACATTCAGTCTGCTTGTGCTGTAACCTGTGCCTAAACTTCTCACAAACTCTCTGCCATTTACTTGTTTCAGAGGGCTTGTGAAAGTGACCAAGAGGAAGACTTCATGAAGAGAAAACCCAGAACAAGAAAAAGAAGCAGCACTTCCTGAAAGTTCCTCTGTCCGAGCTCAGTCAGTGTTGGTGTGATGTTGTAGAAGACACTGTTGGTCATGGACTACAGTAGTTGCACAGGCAATCTGTTATTAACAGTTTTGCAGTCTACAATGTATTGAAATTAATGTATATGCAATGTGCTCATCTTTGTGATCAAAGACATGCAGCATATTTATTACATAATTCAAAATGTATTTTCTGGTGCAATATTTTTTTATTGTAACATACTGTACAAGGAGTATTTCCTGCCTCATTTGTGTCATAGAATGTAAAATAGGCAGGGGCTTTGTGTAGAGTGTTAGGTGAAAGCAGGACACTCACACTGACAACGTTCCTCGTTCAGGATGTGTCCCTGGAACAGTTCTGACAGTGTGATTCCTTCATTTATTTTCAATGTCTGCTACCTTTGATCAGATTTCAGACACCTTGTTGAGCTTGTTTTATATTCATTTAGTATAGCAAATTAAGCATTATGTCCTGAACGTTCACTGCATCCATTTCTACTGGGTTCACAACCTACCTTATTAGAATACATTTTAGAGTGGTAAGTCTTCAGGGTTGTTTACATTGTTTTTTTGTTTTGTTTTTTCAACTGGCTAATCAACCTCCATCAGTGACTTTAATGCATTACAGAGTTACAAATATGTTTACTGATGTTTACACCTTTTGAAAAAACGCTATCTCTGATTGCCAGATGTTGCAAGACGTTGTGGAAAAGATGCTGTGTTGTTTACTGCACTGACTGAACAAGGCAGGTATCCAGGCCAGTGCTAATCGGTCCATCTCAAGTGTGATTACAGTTTGCAGTATAGTAATGGATACAATGAAACTTTTCCCACTTACTTTCTATGAATGTGTCATGTTCTGGATGTGTATTAATATTTATGAAATATATTTTGTTTTGATTATTTTAGTTTCTTAAATTAGTCTGTTTTAGACTTTTACGTCTTTGCCTAATGTACACTTAATGTGTTTGGAGGATTTTCATTTCTGTTTACGAAACAATATAACATTTATATTAAAATAACCAATTAGTCAACTCTTGTCTTGTGCTGAATTTCAGGGCCATTAACTTAATATAAAGACTGGTCACAGTGAGGCTAGACATCCCATTAATCTTAAAAAGTTGAATAGTTAAATATGTTCAATAGTCGATTAATAACCTTATTTATGAGAAACAAACTTAGTTACCTTTTTTTAAATGAGCTTTTAATCGTTATTTTTATATATATGCTATATCTAACTTGCAGAGAACTAATATTTTCAATTATAATGTTTTGGGACAGTGATTGCTCAGTAGTTTCACAATAATAATGTTGTTTGAGCCTGGTTAGGCTGAAAGAAATTGGGGGAAAATGTGACCTAAAATAAGTTAACTCAGTGGGAGGGGCATTGTGCAATTAAACTGACCCAAACTACGTCAGACCACCCCCTAAACCGGGCAATGTCCAATGAGCTTTTCTCTGTTAATGCATAATGAGTGGAATCTTGCCAATATGCATGTTTGTTCCGTTCTCAGCTGTCTGCCCTACTTTTTTAAATAATCCTTGATTGGCCCATTGACATGAGACTCAATGGTGAAACTCAAATAAAATGTCCTGACAATTTGGTTCAAGCACAGCTGATTTTAAAGAATGAATGACGAACATGATTTGTTCAGTGTGGCTCAAGCATGATTGTGATGTTAACACTATTCGTGGTCCTCATGCGTGAGAGGCACTGTTTCCCTTGGTGTCAAAATAAGGGCATGTATTTGTGTCTTTCTTTAAGTTCCTGTTACAGTCCAATAACTTACAAGCAGCCTATAAGATAAAAGAGCAAAAATAAGTTTGCGTCACCTGTTCATATGGAGCCAGATCTCTTCTCCAGCCTAGAGGCTGTGAAAGTTGAAAGATGTCTCATTGATACACATCTGGTCCAGTCTTTGTGGCTTTGCCATGGGTAGAAAGTTTGATATAGCTTGTCTACCAGTCATCTGTTACTTTCAGTGCTGCTGGTGAGTCAGTGAGTGTCCTCTGCTCTGCACTGTTCTCACCCCTGTCGCCAGTCACAGACACACACAGAGAGTGACCTATGCATTTATAATATAAAGTTATAACAGTATAACTGAAACAAATACCAAACTGTCCCTGTCGGTCACCGAGACAAATATGGTGTGCTTCTTCTGTCAGCATTTAGATGCATAACACAGACGATGATGTTCACCAATACCCTTTACAGACCTGGGATTAAAATCTGTGATCAAATCGGGCACTAGCAACAAGTCAACTGCCCACATTATCAACTTTAAACACCAGGTATTTTCTAGCTGTTGGATGATGAGTCATTTCACCATTTCAATGTCATTAACCATCTGATAAAACTTGATTTGCAAATGTGGGAGAGTGACGTAACAGTCAAATGTGTGCTGTGTCATGTAATCATGTCATGCACTCCAGTTTGCTATGGGTGGTGCCTGAGAAACGTAAAGATATGGTTCCCAAGAATAGGTCTCAGTGATAAATGGGGTGTCCAGTTCTGTGAATCATTACCAACTATCCTTGAACCTCCCCAGCTGGGCCACTGAGCAAGGATCTCTTGATTATTGCTACTTTTTTTAACATCAAAGGCTCATTAGTACAACTGCTAAAAAATCTGCGCAAACAGCTTTGGTTTGTGACATTATTATCATCCATCTAAAAATCTACCTGTAACTGAAGCTAATCACAATCATAGTCAGTCACGTAATGTGCAGTAGTTTATAGATGGCATATTGAAATGTTTGTAAGATTTTCTTTGACCATGGCCCCATCTAGTGGTCAAATGTCTTTGTAGGTCATTGTTAAAGGAGTCTGCTGTGAAGGGAGAATAAAGGGAAAAGTAGCTCTAGTACCATTTTCACAAAGCTGTCCAGGAACAGATTGTCTGATCCAGAGAGCTAGTGTTCCAAAAGACAGACCTGCTGGCCATTAATCATGCAAGCCTCGTGCTCACTTTATCTGTGTGATCATCAGGACATACTTTAGCCTGATGATTATTCTCTGGAAATGAGCTTCTGGAGGCTGTCTCCATTATTCATTCCTACAGCAGCACAGTCTGGCCCTATTCTTAAAAAGGAGCCTTAATAAGAGGCGGCTGTATTTAGGCCGCTGTGTTCTATATCTGTCATTGAGTGGCAATGTCTCAGTGCTCCCTTGCTCTCCATCTAGGTCCTCTGGTTGGCAGACTCATGAGAGCTCATAAACCAGGAGAGGAGACAAGTGCTATTTCCAGTTTTCAGTGATAGATTGCTGTTTGCAATTTACTTTGTAAATGTTGTTGGGCTTATGTGCTGAGGTTTTTGCCTATTTCCACACTGTACTCCTCTAGGAACATTGTCTGGGGGTTGCCTTTTTCTCTCCTCCTCTCTCCTCATGTCATGTTCTGCTGTAACCTTTCTAGTTGGTGCCGAAAATGGCTCCCTAGGTAGGCTCTCCTGCCAAAGTAAATTCCTTGTTTGTGCAAACTTTCATGGCGAATAAACACCAATTCTGATTCTGAATATTCAGGTACTGCTTTGGACCAAGGTATAACCTTCATATTTCCAGACATAGTTGCCTTTGCTAAACCTTTTAAGTCAACAACCCTGTTTAAGAATATCCCACATGCAAAGACACACAGAGATGCAGACAGACGGAACAGTGGTTTTGCAAGGAAATGTACGATACAAATGTCTTTCAAATCCATATTCCTTTGGAATTTGCTATAACAGTCAAGTAGATTTTTCTTCATTGGATTAAAAGTGTGTCAGTAACCTTTGTTTATTTTAATGTACTACTTTGATCATGTATTTTGTATTATTTGTCTTGAATAATGGAACCGGATATACGGGTGTAAGGTAAACAGAAGATTCTAGATCTTTGATATTGAGAGAACACCATTTTTTTGTGTGCAGAAGATTTTCGTTACATCTGACCGTAAGTATTAAAAGCATACCTATTACATCAATAAACAACATGTATTATTGTGTTTAATTCGTATGATAAGTTAAACACTATTTTATTCAATGTTGTACTTGTTTTGTTGAGCTAGGGATTAATCTTTGCTAGTAAACAGTAGGCTATGTATTTCAGCATTTCAAGCTATAAAACCTTTTTACTTTGTGTGAGACGGCGTTTGAAATGAATGTACTGTACGTGCCTGTATGGTTGGGTTATTCTATATTGCGTCATGTAATTTTGTTGTTTATTTTGTGCTTTCCAAGTTTTTGTGACGGTCTTTACAGCGCAACTGTTTTTTTGGAAATGGTAGCTAGCTAGCTTGGTTAGCTGCATAGTTATCCTTACTAGCTAGCATTAGGCAGAAGGCAATAAACAGAGGCGATGAGAGCGAAAGCTAGATGTTTGAGTAATTGTGTTCATGAAACCAAAGGATAGAAGTTTAACATAGTTCATGTGCGCTGATGAATACAAAGTGTTTCATTGACTTGTCCGAGTATCACTTTGTGACTTTGTACTGTTTTGTGGATATGCTTTACACATTCGCCGGTCAAAAAGTGATACTATGATTCAATCACAAGTTCATATGAAAACTCTTGAGAATGTTTACTACAAAAATCTGAAAAAAAGTTCAATGTAAGATGAAAAGTTGATTTTTTGTGAATATTTTAAATATGCATGCTTGGCTAATTTCTAGAGCTTTTTGCCCAAATCCCCTCTCCCTCTCCTTCTCAGCGCGCGTGCTCCAAATTCTCACACACTCAGCCTTCCCTGGACAAACGCGCGGGCTTGGCAAGACGCTCACGCAACATTTCAGGAGAGTGTGGGTTGACCAAGCCCCCACTCATTCCTTGAATGTCAGCATAAGCCCTTGAGGACCTTGGTGTCATTGCATTTCCGGTTTTGTATAAAATGGTAAAAAGTTCTCAAAATCCTGAAACATTGATAGTAAAGGCCAAGAGTAACAACCACACTTTAACCAAAGCCCGCTTGGATCTTGTTGGTATTGCATTTCCGATTTTGTATGCAATGGTAAAAAGTTATAAAAATCCTGAAACATTGATAGTGTTGGCCAAGAGTAACTACCAAACCACAAATGGCCCCCCATCACCCATATGTGGCGCTACAGGCCACGCCCTAAAGCACAATTATACAAGGCTTTCTGGAATGGATAGGCTCACCAAGCCCCCTCCCTTAAAGGAGACTTGAAATACTGTTTTTGGATGCTTTTATATAGGTCTTAGTGGTCCCCTAATACTGTATCCGAAGTATCTTTCCCGAAATTCAGCCTTGGTGCATAGTTACAGCCACTACGAGCAGTCCCTCAATGAGCTTTCCTCAAAACGCGCTGTTTCTGTGTCTGTAGCTTTAAATGCTAATGAGGAGGAAAGGGGCGGCTACATGCGCTAATGTTTACAACGGATGTATCGCAATGGCTCGTAGCCCCCGTTGCTGTAAGATGCCTCAAATTTAGCCATTCTCATCTGATCACCCTGATTTGCAGAGGTGCACACTCATAATAATTTCAATGAGGGGAAAGGCGGATATCGCGCACGCCATAACACCAACAGCATAACGGTTATCCAAATAACAAAGAAGTGTACAACACTCACGTTACAGCATTTGTATTCACACACACACTTGATGCCATCTACCTTTACATTAGCGACAGTAACTCAGCTGGCTCGTAGCCCCGTTGCTGTAAGATGCTTCGAATTTGCCCATTCTCATCTGATCACCCTGGTTTGCAGAAGTGCACACTCATAATAATTTAAATGAGGGGAAAGGCGGATATCGCGCACGCCATAACACCAACGGTTATCCAAATAACAAAGAAGTGTACAACACTGGTGTTACAGCGTTTGTATTCACACACACACACTTGATGCCATTTATCTTTACATTAGCAACAGTAACTCAGCTGTTAGCTGCAGAGCTAATGTTACAGCCACATTCTAAGGGTAGCAAGCTAGGTAACCATATACAGTAAGCAACAAAATGATTGCATTAGTTAACTTACTTGTCCAAGGTTTGTAGCTTGACCAAGGAGGTTTAGTAATGATCCAGAATGTAATTTCAGTAAGGCCAGCTTTGTGTTGGCTCAAGTTGAAGAAACAGTAGTGGCTGAAATGTTTGGCGCAGACATACAAAACTTTGGGAAGTTGTGTCGGCGCATTTACAGCAAAAATAAAATTTAGATATTGGTTGTGCAGAGGCTCGGATGAACGAACTAAAAAAAGATTTGTGCTTGCATTTGTACATCCAAGCACTGAGCAACTGTTGTGCTTCGTTCGTTTGCTCGCCATGTCTCTCCAGGAAAAACCAATATCGCACTTGCCCTTGCACGGTGGTAGCTCAGTTTCTCATGGGCGGGCCAGATGATCTGGGCGGGCAAAGCAGAGAGAGGGGAGGTAACCTTTCTCGTATCTACGTCACCCGGAGGAGATTTTCAAATAGAGCAATTGAGCCTTCATTTTGTCAAAGCGAGAGAAGAACACCCAGGGCTTTGTTTAGACCTATCGAAAATTCTAGCCACTGGGGGACCAAAGGCAGGCTAGGGGAACTCATATTAATGTTAAATAACCTCATAAAATGAAGTTTTCATGTCATGTCTCCTTTCACTTCTTGGCTTAAAATAAAGGCCCTTGTGGATCTTGATGGTATTGCATTTCAAATTTGGTATCCCATTGGTAATTCTGCAGCATAGATTTTTTTATACAGTTACAATTTGAAGAATATAGCTGCAAGCAGCGATGCGGGTTCCTCCGCAAAATGGCAAAATATTATAAACATGTACACTGCAGAAGATCGAGACTTTGACAACAAGAGAGCAAAACGACTTCATGTTTGGCCAAAATCAATTCCAGATTCTCAGTCAATGCACAACCAACTAAAATCATGTGGGTAACTGGGCTAGGGCAGCGTTCACATTCAGCTCTTTGCAAGAATAACATGTGACTGTTTAGCAGCCGACTCTCTGCTCCCATTAAACTACACAACATACACAATCAAGGTGACCAACAAGATTATATTCACTAACCAACAATAACATTACAAACATCTAATTGAACGAACACAACAAATGAAATCCCTCGCAAGGCTGTTGTAACCAAACTATTTTCCACAAGTCTTTGCGTTTTTGGACATGCCGCACTGCATGCTGGGTACCCAAGGGATCTGATGCTGATTATCTAGCAGTGCTCCGACTGCGTGATATGAGTATTAGTTTTTTGTCAGCTTTGGGACAAAGGTTAAGAAACATTTCAAGGTTAAATTGCATGAAATTGTGCAAGGTATTTCAGAATAATGTCTGCCAGTTTAACTAAACAAGTAATCAAAATTATGACAGGCCAAAAGACTGTGCCTGGATTCAAACCTGTGACCTTATGCTTTGCAGTACAACGTTTCAACCCATTGGGCTACCCGCAAGGCTGAGAACTTCTGGTTAGTTTCTGATAAAACCTGTATATCCTGTAGCATGGCTTGTTTGATTCGGCGAAAGCTTAAACAGCTGTAATTCAATGATCTTTTGACATATCAAGGTGAAATTGCGCATGGCACTTCAGAACGATGTCATCCTGTTTAACTAAACATGTATTCAAATTTAAGACAGACTCAGTGTGGCTTGATTTGAACCTACGACCTTATACTTTGCAGGTCACCGTTCCCGCTCGTTGAGCTATTCTCAGTGTTGAGTTTTGGCATGTTCAGTTACTGTACAAAAAAAACCTGTTTCTCCAATGGTGAGCATTGTCAGATTTGGTCCAAGTTCAAACAGCTGTAATTCAGTCATATTTTGACATACCAAGGTGAAATTGTGTAGGGTACGTCAGAGTGATCACCTTAAAGCCTATTAGGTTTGAAAAACCATCATTCAAAATGACATTTGATTTAGTGACACAAACATATTGAGTTAATGTGGACATTTAAATAAATACACCCCTTTCAGCCATTTTGTACTTCAATTCAATTGCATTAAGTAACATTTTTAAATACGTCAATGATACATATATGTACCAAATTTCAAGTCAATTAGACATTTGGTTCAAGAGAAGAGGAATTTTGAATGTTGTCCCAAATTATCACTGTACAGGAAAATCCATCATGGCGGACCTTATGGGTCCTTGAGGCTTTTTTGTTCCTCATGAAAAATGAGGAATGCCCACCAAGTTTCAGAAGAATTGAAGCAATGGGGTGGAAATGCAACCACTCTGAAAAGTGGACATTTGGGCGTGGCCTGTGGCGCCCCCTATTGTCTGATGTGGGCCAGTCTGTGTTTGGGCCGTAGCTGTGGCATGTTGTATCAATATGCCAAATTTCTAAACTTTTTACCAATGTGTTCATGAGTTAAATTACAAGAATAATAATAAGAAGAAGAATACCAACAATTACAGTAGGGTCCTCCTGACGGAGGAACCCTAAATATAGCTGCAAGCAGCAATGGCTTGATTCCTCCTAACATTGCGAACCATTGAAAAATGTATATTCTTCACAAATTGTCACTGTATAGAAAAATCCAGGCTGTAGACTTACCAATGGGATACCAAATCTGACCAAATCCAAATATAGCTGCAAGCAGCAATGAGGTGTCCAGGCAGTCAAGTGACCCAGAAAACATTTTAGACATCCTCAGAAGAAGGTAACGAGTACACACAGCAAGCTTGGTGTAAATCCATCAAAGATTTGCTGAGATACGACCCAACTTCCTGTTTGCTGGCTTAATGGCACGTTTAAATTGCCTGTACCGGGAAAACGGTTTCGAAAATCAGAAAACCATCTGTTTGCTTTTGTTAGGCTTGGTCTGAGATAATCTCTGCTAAATTTGGTGAAGATTGGACAACATCGGTAGAAGGAGTAGAGAAAAAACGTTTTTCAATGAATTCAAAATGGCGGCCGCATCAATTCGGCTATTATCACAAATTATTATGAGTCACAACTTTGACCCATTGGTGGCACTAGAGTGTTCTAATGGGAGACATGAAACTTGGTGTAGGTATAGAAGGAACTGTCCTTAATGAGTGTGCCAAATTTCACAAAAAGTTATCTCACTGACTTAACCTCTGTAACCCGACTGCACATTTCTGATCACTACTTTATCCAATTCTCTATCTCTCTCCCTCCCACCTCCCCTCCCCTCGTAACTTTCCGGCGCAACCTCCGCTCCCTATCCCCCTCCCATTTCTCCTCTATTGTAACATTCTCCCTCCCTTCCATTGACGAGTTCTCGTCCCACCCCACTAACACTGACACCTTGTTAACCGCTTTAACGGCATCACTTGACTCTCTGTCCCCTGTCAACCAGCCCTGCACGATCTTCTCCCTCCTGCCCGTGGCTTACGGATGTTATCCGTGAAGAACGGTCCACCCTTCGAGCAGCTGAGAGGAGATGGCGCAAGTCCAAAGACGGTCTGGACCTTGATAAGTATCACTCCCTCCTTAAATCCTTCTCTTCTCACATAACTAGAGCTAAAACCCTCTACTTTCTTAACAAAATTAATTCTGCTTCTAACCCCCACAAACTTTTCTCTACCTTCTCCACCCTTCTTAACCCACCTCCGCCACCCCTCCCTCCACCCAGACAGCAGACGACTTCTCCTCCTTCTTTGAGAAAAAAGTCGCTGACATTAGCAGTCGGTTCCCTAAACCCACCTTTCCTACCCCCTCACCCTCCATGACTGACCCAACTAAATGTCTAAACTCTTTCTCTCCCCTGTCCGAGGCAGAGCTCTCTAATCTCATTCTCTCTCATCGCCCCACCTCTTGTCCCCTTGATCCTGTCCCCTCCCCTCTCTTTCAAACCATCTCCCCCTCTATCATAACTTTTCTGCTCCATGTTCTAAACTCCTCTCTTACCTCTGGCACCTTCCCCTCTGCCTTCAAACAGGCCAGAGTTACCCCTCTATTCAAAATACCCTCCCTTAACCCTGCCATCCTCCAGAACTACAGACCGGTATCACTGTTACCCTTCTTCTCTAAAACAATTGAACGTGCTGTATCTAACCAACTGTCTAACTTTCTTTCTCAGAACAACCTGCTTGACCCCAACCAATCGGGCTTCAAGACCGGCCACTCCACAGAGACTGCCCTCCTTTCAGTCACCACTGCCCTCCAGTCTGCCAGAGCGGCTTCGAGGTCATCCGTCATCATTCTGCTGTACCTTTCTGCAGCGTTTGATACGGTTAACCACCAGATCCTGCTCTCCAGACTTTCTGAGATGGGCATCACTGGCACTGCACTCCAGTGGATCTCATCCTACCTGTCGGGAAGATCCTACCAGGTCTCCTGGGGAGGCAAACTGTCAGACCCTCGCCAGCTCTCCACTGGCGTCCCACAGGGCTCCGTCCTTGGACCCCTCCTCTTCTCTCTGTACACCACCTCACTTGGACCAATCATCACCTCCCATGGCTTCTCGTACCACTGCTACGCTGATGACACACAGCTGTACCTGTCGTTCCCCCCGACCGATCCGGGGATCTCAGCTAGGATTGAGGCCTGCCTCGCAGACATCTCCGCCTGGATGACCGAGCACCACCTCCAGCTGAACCTCGCCAAAACAGAACTTCTCATCATCCCGGCCAAACCCTCCATCTCCCACGACCTCTCAATCAACCTAGGATCTGCAACGGTGACCCCCTCATCCTCTGCCAGGAACCTTGGGGTTACCATGGATGACGAGCTCTCCCTCACGGCCCACATTGCTGCGGTCTCCCGGTCGTGTAGATTCACCCTCTACAACATCCGGAAGATCAGGAGATACCTGTCTGAGCACTCCACCCAGCTGCTTGTCCAAGCACTTGTCCTCTCCAAGTTGGACTACTGCAACTTGCTGCTCGCCGGTCTCCCAGCATGCGCAACCCGCCCTCTTCAGAGGATTCAGAATGCGGCGGCCCGCCTGGTCTACAATCTACCCAGACGCTCCCACGTTACCCCGCTCGTTATCCCTCCACTGGCTACCCATAACGGCCCGCATCGGATTCAAGACCCTGGTACTGACCTTCCGAGCAGTGAACGGGACTGCAGCCGACTACATCAAGTCTCTCCTGCAGCCTTACACCCCCACCCGCCACCTACGGTCTTCTTCAGACAACCGCCTGGTGGTCCCACCGCTCAAGACCGCCCAATCCCAACACAAGCTCTTCTCCTGCCTGGCCCCCCAGTGGTGGAATCAACTCCCCACCTCTATCAGAGACACAGACTGTCTCTCCACCTTCAAGAGAAGGCCCAAGACGCACTTGTTCCGGGAGTACAACGGTACTTAGGAATGGTTTGCTGAACCCAACGCTGGTTTCCTCAAGGATCACAATGACTCTTGCTTAGACTGTTGCTCTTGTTTGTTAGTGGTAGCTGATTTAAACTGTTTTCTATTTTAGTTAATCCTATTTTTATTGCTTCCCTACAGGTACACTTGCACTTAGAGTTTCACGTTGTTTAATTGTAACTTGTTTATCTACATGCTCTTATGGTTTCCTCCCTTTAGCACTTATTTTTTGGTCGTTCACAATGTGTACTTCTTGTTTTGGCAACCCGCAATGCTTTGGGGTTATCTTGTTGTTATTATCAGTGACCTATGCACTTTGTAAAGCTCTCTCTTGGAAGTCGCTTTGGATAAAAGCGTCTGCTACATGAATAAATGTAATGTAATGTAATGGAAGGGTTCTAGGGGCTGCCATTGACTTCCATGGTACAAGAATAAAAAAATATATATATATAGCTGCAAGCAGCAATGAAGGGGCCAAGCAGCATTCGATATGGAAATTCAGTAGCTAAAGAAACAAATCATAAAACACAGTCATGTCATTTTGAGACAAAATGCACTGGCTAGATGTAGCAGCGTTGTATCTACAAAGCACAATAAATGCATTTCTTCTTGACTATAAATCCCATGACAATGAAACGTTATTGTTACTATTACGATTATACTGCTAGACAGCTACTGTGGCGTCGCTAAACAGATTATCAAGTGTCACGACATGCTCGATGACTGTGGCTGGATTCGATCTTACTACCTTGCAATTCTGAGGAGCACGTCTTATCCCAATGAGCTATTCTGGCTGCTGGGAAGTGCTGTGTTTGGTTACTTTATTTAAAAAAGGAAGCTGTTTCTCCCGTGGCAAGCTTTGTCAGATTTGACCCAAGAATAAACAGCTGTAATTCAGTCATATTTTGACATATCAAGGTGATTGTGGTAGGAACATGATTAGATGACATGCTTGTGATTACATTATCAAAGTTTCGTCTCCACACGGTAAACCGTATGGAACCGAGACAAGGCCTCACGTCCGCTTTGGCGTGCTCGTCTCGTCTCGTCATCTTCCGCTTGTCCGGGGATCGGGTCGCGGGGGCAACGACCTAAGCAGGGAGGCCCAGGCTTCCCTCTCCCCGGCCACTTCCACCACCTCTTCCTGGGGGACCCCGAGGCGTTCCCAGGCCAGCCGAGTGACATAGTCCCTCCAGCGTGTCCTGGGTCTTCCCCGGGGCCTCTTCCCAGTGGGACGTGCCCGGAACACCTCACCAGGGAGGCGTCCAGGAGGCATCCTAATCAGATGCCCGAGCCACCTCAGCTGGCTCCTCTCGACGCGGAGGAGCAGCGGTTCTACTCTGAGCCCCTCCCGGATGACCGAGCTTCTCACCCTATCTCTAAGGGAGAGCCCGGACACCCTGCGGAGAAAGCTCATTTCGGCCGCTTGTATTCGCGATCTCGTTCTTTCGGTCACTACCCATAGTTCGTGACCATAGGTGAGGGTAGGAACGTAGATCGACTGGTAATTAGAGAGCTTCGCCTTTCGACTCAGCTCCTTCTTCACCACGACGGACCGATGCAGAGCCCGCATCACTGCGGACGCCGCACCGATCCGCCTGTCGACCTTGCGCTCCATTCTTCCCTCACTCGTGAACAAGACCCCGAGATACTTGAACTCCTCCACTTGGTTCAGGATCTCCTCCCCGACCCGGAGATGGCACTCCACCCTTTTCCGGCTTTGGCGTGCTCTTTGTCAAAATTGTTTGCGCGTTACTCGTGAATTTTATTAACAATAAAATGTTGATAACTTTGTCGGCATGGTCTGAAGATGATCTGTTACGATTTTCATGAAAATCGGGGCAACGGCCTAGGACTAGTTTGAAAAAGTTGGCATTTCTTAAAATATAAATGACGTAAAAACCATCATGACGACAATGACGTCACAGGGTTCAATTGAATTGTCTGCATCCAAGGAATCCAATGATACCTCAATTAAGAAAAACGGTCTCACAGTTCAAAAGTTGTGGGCGTAAACTTACCTCCAACTGTCACGCCTTGGTGGCGCTATAGTGCTTCAGGGATCAACATGAAACTTGGTGACGATAATCAGGAGACCAAAATCAGTGTGCCAAATTTCAAAACTTCGCACCAATCGGTTCTATGGGCTGCCATAAATTCCTAGTCCTAAGTATAATAATAATAATAATAAAACTAACAAATGTCAGTGTAACTAAGTTTAGTGTCGTTCAGTCATGTACGATCTCTTCTCATATTCCAGTTTTTCTGTCTCCAGCCTTGTTTTTTTAATTAAAAACCTTATAATCGAGCTCCAGGGTTCTTTTATACAGGACCCTCACACTGTCTGCTCCAACCTGAAACAAATGAAGAACATTGTCCCTTTGCAAGGCACACTTGGAGAAAGTTGAAGGTGTCCATTTGACTACTGTGGTTTTTTGCTTATACCTTGTGTCTTTGTCTTGGCCTTGAAGTGGAGGCCCTAGGCTCAGGGGGAGGAAGAAGTTCCTCTTCCTGCTGAGTTCAACACCATAGAAATGTAATCAATTGAGTCATATTTGAAATGAGCACTTTAAGGACTTGTGTCTTATGTTGAGACCACCACAATTAGTAAGTCATTACAGACACTTCAATCACAGTCACACGTTCACACACTCTCACCATCTGTGTTGCAAGTGGTAAATAAAACTCAAAGGTGTACCCCCAAAATGAGCAGGCAGACACAGTTTCCTGATCATCTAGGACCTCCACTTGAGAAAGTAAATGGTATATTTGATCCATATTCAGCAACCACATATGGCATACATACTGGCGTATGACTATTAGTTTCACTGTTACCTCTGTATACCACAGTGGGACGACAGTGGGTGGTGGCAGCAACACCACTGTATTTCCTGTCACTGCAGAGAACAGTAATACATTTCACTCCTACAATATTCATAAATAATTGTTGAATGAACATGGTCACATAGATTACTTGAAACATACATATGCCTGGGCTTCCAACCTGCTGCCACCAGTTGCCTAATTTTTCTTCCTGTTGGCTGCAGGCAATTTCATTGTTCTATAGGCCTTTTGTAGCTATACAATTGCCTACAAAAGGGACTAATTCAGGCAATTCAGCCTTGTACTTGGCCTTAAAATATGTGCAAGTATTGCCTACTGCTACTTACCGTTTTGAATTATGGTTTTATATTTATTTAGCATTTGCTCCCACGATCGTTTGCCACTGCAGGGTTGCAACTAAAATAATACAGCAACAAAAGTTTAACGTTGTGGAATGCACCCGTGTAATTATGGTCACATCTTCAATAAGTCATGTAGCTTACGCATTTACAGCGTATGCTATTTTTTTCCAGCTTGGCAGCAGCGACTTTGTTGAAATTTGCCTGTATTATGTCTGTATTCCTGATATGCTTGTATTACAATATTTCACGCAGGAGGAGTAGACAAAGTTTGTAAGATTGTCTGCTCCTCCTCCGTGAAATATGCGGATCTTGTTTTGTCCATGTTTGCGATTGGACATACGGTTCAAACACAGCCCCTTTATGTGAACGCGCACGTCTCTAGATTGGAAAGATCTGGGTTGAGTTAGAGAGTTGATAAACGCCGTCGTAGTACCGCTTATCGTGACTGCAATTGTTAGGCTTCGCGTAGCCGGGTAACTGAAAGTAATCCAGAGCATTGATCTTGATTCGTAGTACAGGCCCCTGGTCCTACTCAGCCTGTTGCAACAGACGCTGAGGGTGTGCTCTCAGTATGGCATAGATCATGATATAAAATATAATGCAAAGAAAAGCCACAAATGATAGTCAGAAGTAATCAGGACAGGAAATTAACCTTCCCTACCTTTTATTTATCTGGCAGTCCCCTTGGTGTTTGTGAGGAAATAAAATATCTGGGCCATGTCATTTCTGATGATTGGACAGATGACAACGATATATATCGACAGCGCTGTAAAATATATTCTCGGGCCAATATGTTATTAAGGAAGTTTTCTATGGGCTCAGATTTGAATATTAAACATTCTCAAGAGTCTTCATATGAACTACTGATAGTATCAGAGTATTTGTTTAAGACCGGTGGATGTGTAAAGCATTATTTTAGCGTTAGCTATAAATTTGATTTGCTTTATATCAGTCATTTTTTAAGATATTAAGTCAATTTTTCACATGATAATGTAGTGTCTTCCACCGATGTGCCAACTTTGGTTTTGATATCTCAACTATTTACTGAGATTTGATCCAATTTCCTGTTTGGTTGCTTTGTTGACGAATTTGATTGGCTGTACTGGACAAACGGTTGTGAGGATAAAAATTATTTTGTGATAACTTTTGTGAGGCTTGGTCTGAAGGTCATCTCTGGTCATTTTGAAGAAGATTTGACAAAGATTGTAGGAGGAGTAAGCTTTCAAATGTTTTTGATAAAACCGGAAATAGCGGAAAATCTATATAACCGAAAATTGACGCCATGGTGTGCGTTGAACTCGACTTGATCCAGGGAATCCAATGGTACCTCATTTTTGAAAATGGGTCATACGGTTCAAAAGTCGTGTGTGTAAACACAAGTCCAAATTTGACCCATTGGTGGCGCTAGAGTGGTCTAATGGGAGACATGAAACTTGTTGTAGGTATAGAAGTAACTGTCCTTAATGAGTGTGCCAAATTTTACAAAAAGTTATTGAAGGGGTCTAGGGGCTGCCATTGACTTACATGGTACTAGAATAATAATAATAATACTAACAATATAGCTGCAGGTAGCAATGAGGTGGCCAAGCAGTCAAATGACCCATAACACATTTTAGACATCCTCAGAAGAGGGTAAAGAGTACACGCAGCAAGTTTGGTGTGAATCCATCAAAGATTTGCTGAGATACGACCCAACTTCCTGTTTGCTGGCTTAACGGTACATTTTGATTGCCTGTACCGGGCAAACGGTTCTGAAAATAACAAAAATCATGTAAAGGCCTTTGTGAAGCTTGGTCTGAAGATACTCTCTGCCAAATTTGGTGAAGATTGGACAACATGTGTAGGAGGAGTAAAGAAAAAAAGTTTTTCAATTAATTCAAAATGGCGGCCGGATCAATTCGGCTATTATCACAAGTTATCATGTATCACATAGGGGATGTCCCAACATATCATGAGACAAAGGAATCACTTAATAAAAGCAAACAAATCAACAGTTATTGGCCAAAACACATTTTTGCTTCCTGCGGCCACGCCCAGTGATCACATGACACCAAATTAATTGGACAGCCTCAGAAGAGGGTTCCGAGTCATCATATTAAGTTTGGTGTTGATTTCTCAAAGATTAGCTGAGATATGACCCAACTTCCTGTTTGGTTGCTTTGTTGCCGATTTTGATTGGCTGTACCGGACAAACGGTTTTGAAAATCGAATATCCTTTGATAACTTCTGTGAGGGTTGGTCTGATGATAATGTGTGCCAATTCTGGGGAAGATTTGAAAAAAATAGAAGTAGTTGAAGTGAAAAAACGTGTTTCCTTTAAATTCAAAATGGTGGAAAATCTATATAACCGGAAATTGGCGTCATAGGGTGTGTTGAACTCGTCTTGATCCAGGGAATCCAATGGTACCTCATTTTTGAAAATCGGTCATACGGTTCAAAAGTTACGTGTGAAAACACAAGTCCAACTTTAACCAGTTGGTGGCGCTAGAGTGCTCCAATGAGAGACATGAAACTTGGTGAATATAAAGAAGGGACTGTGCTTAATAAGTGTGCCAAATTTCACAACTTTTTACCATACGGTTCTAGGGGCTGCCATAGACTCCAATGACAGAAGAAGTGTAATAATAATAATAAATATAACTGCAAGCAGTAATGGCGGATTCCTCCAAACACTGCAAACCATTGAACAATGTTTATTCTTGACAAATTGTAACTGTATAGAAGAATGTATGCTGCAGAATTACCAATGGCATACCAAATCTGAAATGCAATACCATCAAGATCCACAAGGGCCTTTATTTCAAGCCAGTAAGTGAAGGAAGGGGGCTTGGTGAGCTTATCCATTCCAGAAAGCCTTGTATCTTTATGCATTAAGGCGTGGCCTGTAGCGCCACCTATGGGTAATGGTGGGCCATTTGTGGTGTGGTAGTTACTCTTGGCCTATACTATTAATGTTTCAGGATTTTAAAAACTTTTTACCACTGCATATAAAATCGAAAATGCAATACCAACAGGATCCACATGGGCTTTGGGTAAAGTGTGGTAGTTACTCTTGGCCGGTACTGTCAATGTGTCAGGATTTGGAGACCTTTTTACTATTGCATACAAAGTAGGAAATGCAATGACACCAAGGTCCTCAAGGGCCTATGCTGATATTCAAGGAATGAGTTGGGGCTTGGTCAGCCCACACAGTCCTGATATGTTGCGTGTATGTCTTGCCAAGCCCGCGCGTGTCAAGGGAAGAATGAGTGTGTGAGAATTTGGAGCATGCGCGGGGAGGAGCAGGGGACACATTTCATTGTAAATTTCCCTAGAAATTAGCCAAGCATGCATGTTTCAAAGATTCACCAAAAATCGACCTTTCATCTTAGAGTCAACTTTTTCTCAGATTTGTGTACTAAACATTCTCAAGAGTCTTCATATGAACTTGTTTGACTGGCTTACATGTAAAGCATTGCGAACCATTGAAAAATGTATATTCTTGACAAATTGTAACTGTATAGAAAAATCAATGCTGCAGAATTTCCAATGGGATACCAAATTTGAAATGCAATAACATCAAGATCCACAAGGGCCTTTATTTCAAGCCAAGAAGTGAAGTGCTTTAATCTTCACAAGAAGTGAAGTGCTTTGTGCTTTAAGGCGTGGCCTGTAGCGACACCTATTGGTAATGGTGGGCCATTTGTGGTGTGGTAGTTACTCTTGGCCTATACTATCAATGTTTCAGGATGTTTTTAACTTTTTACCATTGCATACAAAATCGGAAAAAAATACCAACAATATCCACATGGGCTTTTGTTAAAGTGTTGTTGTTACTGTTGGCCTTTACTATCAATGTTTCAGGATTTGGAGAACTTTTTACCATGGCAAACAAAATCTGAAATGCAATACCATCAAGATCCACAAGGCCTTTGCAAAAGACCAAGGAATGAGTGGGGGCTTGGTAAGCCCACACTCTCCTGAAATGTTGCGTGTGCGTCTTGCCAAGCCCGCGCGTGTGTCAAGGGAAGACCTATGGGTAATAGTGGGCCATTTGTGGTGTGGTAGTTACTCTTGGTCTATACTATCAATGTTTCAAGATTTTTATAACTTTTTACCATTGTATACAAAATCGGAAAAGCAATACCAACAAGATCCACATGGGCTTTTTGTTAAACTGTTTCTTTGCCTATACTATCTATGTTTCAGGATTTTGAGACCTTTTTACCATTGCATACAAAATCGGAAATGCAATACCATCAAGATCCACATGGGCCTTTTTTCAAGCCAATACGTGAAGGGAGGGGGCTTGGTGAACCTATCCATTCCAGAAAGCCTTGTATCTTTGTGCTTTTGGGCGTGGCCTATAGCGCCACCTATGGGTAATGGTGGGCCATTTGAGGTGTGGTATTTACTCTTGGTCTATACTATCAATGTTTCAGGATTTGAGACCTTTTTACCATTGCATACAAAATCGGAAATGCAATACCATCAAGAGCCACATGGGCCTTTGCTAAAGACCAAGGAATGAGTGGGGGCTTGGTCAGCCCACACTCTCCTGAAATGTTGCGTGTGCGTCTTGGCCGCGCGTGTGTCAAGGGAAGGCTGAGTGTGTGTGAGATTTTGGAGCACGCGCGGGGAGGAGCAGGGGAGACATTCATTGGAAATTTGCCTAGAAATTAGCCAAGCAAGCATGTTTCAAATATTCACCAAAAATCGACCTTTCATCTTACAGTCAACTTTTTCACAGATTTGTGTTATGAACATTCTCAAGAGTCTTCATATGAACTTGTGATTGAATCAGAGTATCAGTTTTTGACTGGCTGATGTGCAAAGCATTATTTTAGCGTTAGCGATAAGTTCAATTTGATTTATATCAATCATTTTTAGAGATATGAATTTGCCTTTGCACATGGTAATATGTTGTAGTGTCTTCCTCCGATCTACCAAGTTTAGTGTTGATATCTCAAAGATTTGCTGAGACATGACTTCACATCCTGTTTGGCGGCTTTTCTGATGAATTTGATTGGCTGTACCGGACAGACGGTTATGAGGATCAAAATTCCTTTGATAACTTTTGTGAGGCTTGGTTTGAAGATCATCTCTGGTGATTTTGAAGAATATATGACAAAAATTGTAGGAGGAGTAGGCTTTCAAAGGTTTTTGATAAAACCGGAAATGGCGGGAAATCTATATAACCGGAAATTAACGCCATGGTGTGCGTTGAACTCGGCTTGATCCAGGGAATCCAATGGTACCTCATTTTTGAAAATGAGTCATACGGTTCAAAAGTTGCGTGTGTAAACACAAGTCCAACTTTGACCCATTGGTGGCGCTAGAGTGGTCTAATGGGAGACATGAAACTTGGTGTAGGTATAGAAGAAACTGTCCTTAATGAGTGTGCCAAATTTCACAAAAAGTTGTCGATGGGGTCTAGGGGCTGCCATTGACTCCCATGGTACAAGAATTACAAATAATAAAACCACCAATAACAATAGGTTTCCTCCTTACGGAGGAATCCTAAATATAACTGCAAGCAGTAATGGCGGATTCCTCCAAACACTGCGAACCATTGAAAAATGTTTATTTTTGACAAATTGTAACTGTATAGAAAAATGTATGCTGCAGAATTACCAATGGCATACCAAATCTGAAATGCAATACCATCAAGATCCACAAGGGCCTTTATTTCAAGCCAGTAAGTGAAGGAAGGGGGCTTGGTGAGCTTATCCATTCCAGAAAGCCTTGTATCTTTATGCATTAAGGCGTGGCCTGTAGCGCCACCTATGGGTAATGGTGGGCCATTTGTGGTGTGGTAGTTACTCTTGGCCTATACTATTAATGTTTCAGGATTTTAAAAACTTTTTACCATTGCATATAAAATCGGAAATGCAATACCAACAGGATCCACATGGGCTTTGGGTAAAGTGTGGTAGTTACTCTTGGCCTGTACTGTCAATGTGTCAGGATTTGGAGACCTTTTTACTATTGCATACAAAGTAGGAAATGCAATGACACCAAGGTCCTCAAGGGCCTATGCTGATATTCAAGGAATGAGTGGGGGCTTGGTCAGCCCACACAGTCCTGATATGTTGCGTGTGTGTCTTGCCAAGCCCGCGCGTGTCAAGGGAAGAATGAGTGTCTGAGAATTTGGAGCATGCGCGGGGAGGAGCAGGGGACACATTTCATTGTAAATTTCCCTAGAAATTAGCCAAGCATGCATGTTTCAAAGATTCACCAAAAATCGACCTTTCATCTTAGAGTCAACTTTTTCTCAGATTTGTGTACTAAACATTCTCAAGAGTCTTCATATGAACTTGTTTGACTGGCTTACGTGTAAAGCATTGCGAACCATTGAAAAATGTATATTCTTGACAAATTGTAACTGTATAGAAAAATCAATGCTGCAGAATTTCCAATGGGATACCAAATCTGAAATGCAATAACATCAAGATCCACAAGGGCCTTTATTTCAAGCCAAGAAGTGAAGCGCTTTAATCTTCACAAGAAGTGAAGTGCTTTGTGCTTTAGGGCGTGGCCTGTAGCGACACCTATTGGTAATGGTGGGCCATTTGTGGTGTGGTAGTTACTCTTGGCCTATACTATCAATGTTTCAGGATGTTTTTAACTTTTTACCATTGCATACAAAATCGGAAATGCAATACCAACAAGATCCACATGGGCTTTTGTTAAAGTGTTGTTGTTACTCTTGGCCTTTACTATCAATGTTTCAGGATTTGGAGAACTTTTTACCATGGCAAACAAAATCTGAAATGCAATACCATCAAGATCCACATGGCCTTTGCAAAAGACCAAGGAACACTCTCCTGAAATGTTGCGTGTGCGTCTTGCCAAGCCCGCGCGTGTGTCAAGGGAAGACCTATGGGTAATGGTGGGCCATTTGTGGTGTGGTAGTTACTCTTGGTCTATACTATCAATGTTTCAGGATTTTTATAACTTTTTACCATTGCATACAAAATCGGAAATGCAATACCAACAAGATCCACATGGGCTTTTGTTAAAGTGTTTCTCGGCCTACACTATCAATGTTTCAGGATTTGAGACCTTTTTACCATTGCATACAAAATCGGAAATGCAATACCATCAAGAGCCACATGGGCCTTTGCTAAAGACCAAGGAATGAGTGGGGGCTTGGTCAGCCCACACTCTCCTGAAATGTTGCGTGTGCGTCTTGGCCGCGCGTGTGTCAAGGGAAGGCTGAGTGTGTGTGAGATTTTGGAGCACGCGCGGGGAGGAGCAAGGGAGACATTCATTGGAAATTTGCCTAGAAATTAGCCAAGCAAGCATGTTTCAAATATTCACCAAAAATCGACCTTTCATCTTACAGTCAACTTTTTCACAGATTTGTGTTATGAACATTCTCAAGAGTTTTCATATGAACTTGTGATTGAATCAGAGTATCAGTTTTTGAATGGCTGATGTGTAAAGCATAATTTTAGCGTTAGCGATAAGTTCAATTTGCTTTATATCAATCATTTTTTGAGATATGAATTTGCCTTTGCACATGGTAACATGTTGTAGTGTCTTCCTCCGATCTACCAAGTTTAGTGTTGATATCTCAAAGATTTGCTTTGACATGACTTCACATCCTGTTTGGCGGCTTTTCTGATGAATTTGATTGGCTGTACCGGACAGACGGTTATGAGGATCAAAATTCCTTCGATAACTTTTGTGAGGCTTGGTCTGAAGATCATCTCTGGTGATTTTGAAGAAGATATGACAAAAATTGTAGGAGGAGTAGGCTTTCAAAGGTTTTTGATAAAACCGGAAATGGCGGGAAATCTATATAACCGGAAATTAACGCCATGGTGTGCGTTGAACTCGGCTTGATCCAGGGAATCCAATGGTACCTCATTTTTGAAAATGAGTCATACGGTTCAAAAGTTGCGTGTGTAAACACAAGTCCAACTTTGACCCATTGGTGGCGCTAGAGTGGTCTAATGGGAGACATGAAACTTGGTGTAGGTATAGAAGAAACTGTCCTTAATGAGTGTGCCAAATTTCACAAAAAGTTGTCGATGGGGTCTAGGGGCTGCCATTGACTCCCATGGTACAAGAATTACAAATAATAAAACCACCAATAACAATAGGTTTCCTCCTTACGGAGGAATCCTAAATATAACTGCAAGCAGTAATGGCGGATTCCTCCAAACACTGCAAACCATTGAACAATGTTTATTCTTGACAAATTGTAACTGTATAGAAGAATGTATGCTGCAGAATTACCAATGGCATACCAAATCTGAAATGCAATACCATCAAGATCCACAAGGGCCTTTATTTCAAGCCAGTAAGTGAAGGAAGGGGGCTTGGTGAGCTTATCCATTCCAGAAAGCCTTGTATCTTTATGCATTAAGGCGTGGCCTGTAGCGCCACCTATGGGTAATGGTGGGCCATTTGTGGTGTGGTAGTTACTCTTGGCCTATACTATTAATGTTTCAGGATTTTAAAAACTTTTTACCACTGCATATAAAATCGAAAATGCAATACCAACAGGATCCACATGGGCTTTGGGTAAAGTGTGGTAGTTACTCTTGGCCTGTACTGTCAATGTGTCAGGATTTGGAGACCTTTTTACTATTGCATACAAAGTAGGAAATGCAATGACACCAAGGTCCTCAAGGGCCTATGCTGATATTCAAGGAATGAGTGGGGGCTTGGTCAGCCCACACAGTCCTGATATATTGCGTGTGTGTCTTGCCAAGCCCGCGCGTGTCAAGGGAAGAGTGAGTGTGTGAGAATTTGGAGCATGCGCGGGGAGGAGCGGGGGACACATTTCATTGTAAATTTCCCTAGAAATTAGCCAAGCATGCATGTTTCAAAGATTCACCAAAAATCGACCTTTCATCTTAGAGTCAACTTTTTCTCAGATTTGTGTACTAAACATTCTCAAGAGTCTTCATATGAACTTGTTTGACTGGCTTACGTGTAAAGCATTGCGAACCATTGAAAAATGTATATTCTTGACAAATTGTAACTGTATAGAAAAATCAATGCTGCAGAATTTCTAATGGGATACCAAATCTGAAATGCAATAACATCAAGATCCACAAGGGCCTTTATTTCAAGCCAAGAAGTGAAGTGCTTTAATCTTCACAAGAAGTGAAGTGCTTTGTGCTTTAGGGCGTGGCCTGTAGCGACACCTATTGGTAATGGTGGGCCATTTGTGGTGTGGTAGTTACTCTTGGCCTATACTATCAATGTTTCAGGATGTTTTTAACTTTTTACCATTGCATACAAAATCGGAAATGCAATACCAACAAGATCCACATGGGCTTTTGTTAAAGTGTTGTTACTGTTGGCCTTTACTATCAATGTTTCAGGATTTGGAGAACTTTTTACCATGGCAAACAAAATCTGAAATGCAATACCATCAAGATCCACAAGGCCTTTGCAAAAGACCAAGGAATGAGTGGGGGCTTGGTAAGCCCACACTCTCCTGAAATGTTGCGTGTGCGTCTTGCCAAGCACACTCTGATTCAATCACAAGTTCATATGAAGACTCTTGAGAATGTTCGCGCGTGTCAAGGGAAGACCTATGGGTAATAGTGGGCCATTTGTGGTGTGGTAGTTACTCTTGGTATATACTATCAATGTTTCAGGATTTTTATAACTTTTTACCATTGTATACAAAATCGGAAAAGCAATACCAACAAGATCCACATGGGCTTTTTGTTAAAGTTTTTATTTGCCTATACTATCTATGTTTCAGGATTTTGAGACCTTTTTACCATTGCATACAAAATCGGAAATGCAATACCATCAAGATCCACATGGGCCTTTTTTTCAAGCCAATAAGTGAAGGGAGGGGGCTTGGTGAGCCTATCCATTCCAGAAAGCCTTGTATCTTTGTGCTTTTGGGCGTGGCCTGTAGCGCCACCTATGGGTAATGGTGGGCCATTTGTGGTGTGGTAGTTACTCTTGGTCTATACTATCAATGTTTCAGGATTTTTATAACTTTTTACCATTGCATACAAAATCGGAAATGCAATACCAACAAGATCCACATGGGCTTTTGTTAAAGTGTTTCTCGGCCTACACTATCAATGTTTCAGGATTTGAGACCTTTTTACCATCGCATACAAAATCGGAAATGCAATACCATCAAGAGCCACATGGGCCTTTGCTAAAGACCAAGGAATGAGTGGGGGCTTGGTCAGCCCACACTCTCCTGAAATGTTGCGTGTGCGTCTTGGCCGCGCGTGTGTCAAGGGAAGGCTGAGTGTGTGTGAGATTTTGGAGCACGCGCGGGGAGGAGCAGGGGAGACATTCATTGGAAATTTGCCTAGAAATTAGCCAAGCAAGCATGTTTCAAATATTCACCAAAAATCGACCTTTCATCTTACAATCAACTTTTTCACAGATTTGTGTTATGAACATTCTCAAGAGTCTTCATATGAACTTGTGATTGAATCAGAGTATCAGTTTTTGACTGGCTGATGTGTAAAGCATTATTTTAGCGTTAGCGATAAGTTCAATTTGCTTTATATCAATCATTTTTTGAGATATGAATTTGCTTTTGCACATGGTAACATGTTGTAGTGTCTTCCTCCGATCTACCAAGTTTAGTGTTGATATCTCAAAGATTTGCTTTGACATGACTTCACATCCTGTTTGGCGGCTTTTCTGATGAATTTGATTGGCTGTACCGGACAGACGGTTATGAGGATCAAAATTCCTTCGATAACTTTTGTGAGGCTTGGTCTGAAGATCATCTCTGGTGATTTTGAAGAAGATATGACAAAAATTGTAGGAGGAGTAGGCTTTCAAAGGTTTTTGATAAAACCGGAAATGGCGGGAAATCTATATAACCGGAAATTAACGCCATGGTGTGCGTTGAACTCGGCTTGATCCAGGGAATCCAATGGTACCTCATTTTTGAAAATGAGTCATACGGTTCAAAAGTTGCGTGTGTAAACACAAGTCCAACTTTGACCCATTGGTGGCGCTAGAGTGGTCTAATGGGAGACATGAAACTTGGTGTAGGTATAGAAGAAACTGTCCTTAATGAGTGTGCCAAATTTCACCAAAAGTTGTCGATGGGGTCTAGGGGCTGCCATTGACTCCCATGGTACAAGAATTACAAATAATAAAACCACCAATAACAATAGGTTTCCTCCTTACGGAGGAATCCTAAATATAACTGCAAGCAGTAATGGCGGATTCCTCCAAACACTGCGAACCATTGAAAAATGTTTATTTTTGACAAATTGTAACTGTATAGAAAAATGTATGCTGCAGAATTACCAATGGCATACCAAATCTGAAATGCAATACCATCAAGATCCACAAGGGCCTTTATTTCAAGCCAGTAAGTGAAGGAAGGGGGCTTGGTGAGCTTATCCATTCCAGAAAGCCTTGTATCTTTATGCATTAAGGCGTGGCCTGTAGCGCCACCTATGGGTAATGGTGGGCCATTTGTGGTGTGGTAGTTACTCCTGGCCTATACTATTAATGTTTCAGGATTTTAAAAACTTTTTACCATTGCATATAAAATCGGAAATGCAATACCAACAGGATCCACATGGGCTTTGGGTAAAGTGTGGTAGTTACTCTTGGCCTGTACTGTCAATGTGTCAGGATTTGGAGACCTTTTTACTATTGCATACAAAGTAGGAAATGCAATGACACCAAGGTCCTCAAGGGCCTATGCTGATATTCAAGGAATGAGTGGGGGCTTGGTCAGCCCACACAGTCCTGATATGTTGCGTGTGTGTCTTGCCAAGCCCGCGCGTGTCAAGGGAAGAATGAGTGTCTGAGAATTTGGAGCATGCGCGGGGAGGAGCAGGGGACACATTTCATTGTAAATTTCCCTAGAAATTAGCCAAGCATGCATGTTTCAAAGATTCACCAAAAATCGACCTTTCATCTTAGAGTCAACTTTTTCTCAGATTTGTGTACTAAACATTCTCAAGAGTCTTCATATGAACTTGTTTGACTGGCTTACGTGTAAAGCATTGCGAACCATTGAAAAATGTATATTCTTGACAAATTGTAACTGTATAGAAAAATCAATGCTGCAGAATTTCCAATGGGATACCAAATCTGAAATGCAATAACATCAAGATCCACAAGGGCCTTTATTTCAAGCCAAGAAGTGAAGCGCTTTAATCTTCACAAGAAGTGAAGTGCTTTGTGCTTTAGGGCGTGGCCTGTAGCGACACCTATTGGTAATGGTGGGCCATTTGTGGTGTGGTAGTTACTCTTGGCCTATACTATCAATGTTTCAGGATGTTTTTAACTTTTTACCATTGCATACAAAATCGGAAATGCAATACCAACAAGATCCACATGGGCTTTTGTTAAAGTGTTGTTGTTACTCTTGGCCTTTACTATCAATGTTTCAGGATTTGGAGAACTTTTTACCATGGCAAACAAAATCTGAAATGCAATACCATCAAGATCCACATGGCCTTTGCAAAAGACCAAGGAACACTCTCCTGAAATGTTGCGTGTGCGTCTTGCCAAGCCCGCGCGTGTGTCAAGGGAAGACCTATGGGTAATGGTGGGCCATTTGTGGTGTGGTAGTTACTCTTGGTCTATACTATCAATGTTTCAGGATTTTTATAACTTTTTACCATTGCATACAAAATCGGAAATGCAATACCAACAAGATCCACATGGGCTTTTGTTAAAGTGTTTCTCGGCCTACACTATCAATGTTTCAGGATTTGAGACCTTTTTACCATTGCATACAAAATCGGAAATGCAATACCATCAAGAGCCACATGGGCCTTTGCTAAAGACCAAGGAATGAGTGGGGGCTTGGTCAGCCCACACTCTCCTGAAATGTTGCGTGTGCGTCTTGGCCGCGCGTGTGTCAAGGGAAGGCTGAGTGTGTGTGAGATTTTGGAGCACGCGCGGGGAGGAGCAAGGGAGACATTCATTGGAAATTTGCCTAGAAATTAGCCAAGCAAGCATGTTTCAAATATTCACCAAAAATCGACCTTTCATCTTACAGTCAACTTTTTCACAGATTTGTGTTATGAACATTCTCAAGAGTTTTCATATGAACTTGTGATTGAATCAGAGTATCAGTTTTTGAATGGCTGATGTGTAAAGCATAATTTTAGCGTTAGCGATAAGTTCAATTTGCTTTATATCAATCATTTTTTGAGATATGAATTTGCCTTTGCACATGGTAACATGTTGTAGTGTCTTCCTCCGATCTACCAAGTTTAGTGTTGATATCTCAAAGATTTGCTGAGACATGACTTCACATCCTGTTTGGCGGCTTTTCTGATGAATTTGATTGGCTGTACCGGACAGACGGTTATGAGGATCAAAATTCCTTTGATAACTTTTGTGAGGCTTGGTCTGAAGATCATCTCTGGTGATTTTGAAGAAGATATGACAAAAATTGTAGGAGGAGTAGGCTTTCAAAGGTTTTTGATAAAACCGGAAATGGCGGGAAATCTATATAACCGGAAATTAACGCCATGGTGTGCGTTGAACTCGGCTTGATCCAGGGAATCCAATGGTACCTCATTTTTGAAAATGAGTCATACGGTTCAAAAGTTGCGTGTGTAAACACAAGTCCAACTTTGACCCATTGGTGGCGCTAGAGTGGTCTAATGGGAGACATGAAACTTGGTGTAGGTATAGAAGAAACTGTCCTTAATGAGTGTGCCAAATTTCACAAAAAGTTGTCGATGGGGTCTAGGGGCTGCCATTGACTCCCATGGTACAAGAATTACAAATAATAAAACCACCAATAACAATAAGTTTCCTCCTTACGGAGGAATCCTAAATATAACTGCAAGCAGTAATGGCGGATTCCTCCAAACATTGTGAACCATTGAATTTTTTTTATTCTTGACAAATTGTAACTGTATAGAAAAATCAATGCTGCTGACTTACCAAGGGGATACCAAATCTGACCAATTCCAAATATAGCTGCAAGCAGCAATGAGGTGGCCAAGCAGTCAAATAACCCAGAAAACATTTTAGACATCCTCAGAAGAGGGTAACAAGTACACGCAGCAAGTTTGGTGTGAATCCATCAAAGATTTGCTGAGATACAACCCAACTTCCTGTTTGCTAGCATAACGGCACATTTTGATTGCCTGTACCGGAAAAACGGTTTCGAAAATCAGAAAACCATGTGTAAGCTTTTGTGAGGCTTGGTCTGAAGATAATCTCTGCTAAATTTGGTGAAGATTTGACAACATGTGTAGGAGGAGAACAGAAAAAACGTTTTTCAATGAATTCAAAATGACGGCTGCATCAATTCGGCTATTTTCACAAATTATTATGAGTCACACACGGGATGTCCCAAGATATCATGAGACAAAGGAATCACTCAATAAAGGCAAACAAATCAATAGTTATTGGCCAAAACACATTTTTGCTTCCTGCGGCCACGCCCAGTGATCACGTGACACCAAATTGTGTAGATAGGCTAAGAAGAGGGTTCCGAGTCTTCATACCAAGTTTGGTGTTGATATCTCTCAAAGATTTGCTGAGATATGACTTCACTTCCTGTTTGGCTGCTTTTCTGCTGAATTTGATTGGCTGTACCGGACAAACGGTTGTGAGGATCAAAATTCTTTTCGATAATTTTTGTGAGGCTTGGTCTGAAGATCATCTCTGGTAACTTTGAAGAAGATTTGACAAGAATTGTAGGAGGAGTAGGCTTTCAAAGGTTTTTGATAAAACCGGAAATTGCGGAAAATCTAAATAACCGGAAATTGACGCCATGGTGTGCGTTGAACTCGGCTTGATCCAGGGAATCCAATGGTACCTCATTTTTGAAAATTGGTCATACGGTTCAAAAGTTGCGTGTGTAAACACAAGTCCAACTTTGACCCGTTGGTGGCGCTAGAGTGGTCTAATGGGAGACCTGAAACTTGGTGAAGGTATAGAATGAACTGTCCTTAATGAGTGTGCCAAATTTTACAAAAAGTTGTCGAAGGGGTCTAGGGGCTGCCATTGACTCCCATGGCACTAGAATAAAAAAAAAAAGAAATATAGCTGCAGGCAGCAATGGCGGGTTCCTCCATAGCATTTCAAACCATTACCAAATTGACATGACACAGACATGTATTTCATTCATGTACACAACATTTCAAGACAACTGGATCAATGGCTGATTTTAAGTCATTTTCTGAAATTCTTCACAAATTGTCACTGTAGAGAAATATCCATGCTGCCGACATTATGGGTTATTGACACTCTTTTGTTCCCCATGAGCAATATAAGGCATGCGTACCAACTTTTAGACATTTTGGACAAACAGGGTTAAAATGCCACCCTTTTGAAAGTGACAACTTTGAAGCGTGTTCTGTCAGGCCACCTGTGCTCTGGTCAGGCCCATCATGCAGAGATCCATTCTTTAAAAGCTTTGATTACAATAATAATTTTATGAAAGGGAAGATACACTTTAGTAAAGGACGTGTATGCAATGGTAGGACGACAACTACATTAAGGCCTATAAGTATAGTTATATATATATTATATGTAAAGTAGCCCCATTTTTGTTGGGTGTACAACAAAGGAGTTACCACCAGTTCCAATAGATGCCTCCATATTTAAAATGTAAAAATGACTGGTGGATTAATATTTTCCTTGTTTTATGCTGTTTTTGGGGACTTTCCACTTCAGCACCCATTTCCCAGTGTCATGTTACTGGATCTAGTTAATGGCGTAATGTTATGGGCATGGAGATGAGGCTACTACAAGGGGCAGGGGAGCAGGGCGGTAGGATAAAGCAGGGCGAGACGTTATATACTGGACACACACCACGAATAAAGGGAGACTTCTCAAGTTTTCTAAAACATGGCACGGAGCATTCATTCCGCAAGCAGATGCTTGTACACCCAGTTCCTCTATTCTACGCTACTACATTTTGAGTTGGGATGGTGTTCCACTGTTCTGCTTCTCTTTTTCGCAACTCCTACAAAACATTTCTGGGCATCATTGCTTTTATTAGTGCATGCAATGCTCGGAAGAAAACTATATAACAACAATAATGTTTAATGTAACTGGCCTTTCTAACAGTACAACTAGGCCCAGCTTGGCACCCCATAGTTGCATTGCAAATGAAAACAAGAGCCTTTTCAATAGGCCCAGTGGCAGACTCATGGTGTTTGAGGTTGTCAAATATCACCAGACATGGACTTCTGCCTAAATTGACATGCACCAACGCAGAGCAATGAGTTTCAACAACCATTAGCACAGTTATTCAATTTGTTGACTCTACTCTTAATGCAAGACTATGTTTAAGTCTGAAATTCTTTGTCAGCAACTGTTTATGTAGGAACCCTCCCTCACCCAATTGCTTTGGTCATGCTTTCTTAAAAGTCAAGTCCTTAGTTTAGATGTGCCAAAGAAGATGATAACATGACCAAGCTGTGTTTGGTTGATTCAACTGTATAGTTCTGAAGAAGAAGACCTTCTGTTTCTTTTAACAGTAGAATTAGCTGTGGCCAAACTAACCACACAATGCCTACTAGTCTAAAATGGCTACTAGACTAAGGAGTGAAGGTGGGAGCTTGCTATTGTTATGATTTTTGAGTCAAACAACTTGCTAAATGATTAAATGTCTGTTAAATCTCAAATCCAACTTTAAATTTATAAAAGAGAGAATTAAACCTAGAGGTTTAAAAGGCTACGTTTGTTTAAACAAATTACAGATAGGATTTGGGGAAAAAGCTTTAGAAATTAGCCAAGCATACATATTTTAAATATTCACAATGAATCTACTTTTCATCTTACATTGAACTACTTTTCAGATTTGTGTGGGTGCCGTAGGTTCTAGAGGCTTTTTTGTTCCTCATGAGAAATAAGGCATATGTAATGAATTTCAGAATTTTGGAACAAATGGGATGCAAATGGCAGCACTTTGAAAATGGACAATTGGGGGGTGGCCGTAGCGCCACCTATGGATAATGGTGGGTCATTTGTGGTGTGTTAGTTACTCATGGACTATACTATCAATGTTTCAGGATTTGGAGAACTTTTTACCATTGTATACAAAATCGGAAATGCAATACCAACAAGATCCACATGGGCTTTTGTTAAAGTGTTTCTTGGCCTATACTGTCTATGTTTCAGGATTTTGAGACCTTTTTAGCATTGCATACAAAATCGGAAATGCAATACCATCAAGATCCACATGGGCCTTTATTTCAAGCCAAGAAGTGAAGGGAGGGGGCTTGGTGAGCCTATCCATTCCAGAAAGTCTTGTATCTTTGTGCTTTAGGGCGTGGCCTGTAGCGCCACCTATGGGTAATGTTGGGCCATTTGTGGTGTGGTAGTTACTTTTGGTCTATATACTATCAATGTTTCAGGATTTATATAACTTTTTACCATTGCATACAAAATCGGAAATGCAATACCAAGAAGATCCACATGGGCTTTTGTTAAAGTTTTTCTCGGCCTATACTATCAATCTTTCAGGATTTGAGACCTTTTTACCATTGCATACAAAATCGGAAATGCAATACCACATATAAGATCCACATGGGCCTTTGCTTAAGACCAAGGAATGAGTGGGGGCTTGGTCAGCCCACACTCTCCTGAAATGTTGCGTGTGCGTCTTGGCCGCGCGTGTGTCAAGGGAAGACTGAGTGTGTGTGAGAATTTGGAGCACGCGCGGGCAGGAGGAGGGGAGAGAGGGTTTTGCAGAATATCTCTGAAATTAGCCAAGCATGCATGTTTCAAATATTCACCAAAAATATACTTTTCATCTCACAGTCAACTTTTTTTCAGATTTGAATACTAAACATTCTCAAGAGTCTTCATATGAACTAGTGATAGTATCAGAGTATCCGTTTTAGACCGGTGGATGTGTAAAGCATTATTTTAGCGTTAGCGATAAATTTGATTTGATTTATGTCAGTCATTTTTTAAGATATTAAGTCAATTTTTCACATGGGAACATGTTGTATTGTCTTCTACCGATATACCAAGTTTGGTGTTGATATCTCAAAGATTTGCTGAGATTTGACCCAACTTCCTGTTTGGTTCCTTTGTTGATGATTTTGATTGGCTGTACTGGACAAACGGTTTTGAAAATCAAAAATCCTATTGATAACTTTTGTGAGGCTCAGTCTGGAGATCCTCTCTGGCAACTTTGAAGAAAATTTTAACCAAAAATGTAGGAGGAGTAGCGAAAAAACGTGTTTCCTCAATCTTTATTGTACAGAAAAATCCAATATGGCGGCCGTTATAGGTTCTAGAGGCTTTTTTGTTCCTCATGAGAAATAAGGCATCTGTAATAAATTTCAGCATTTTGGGACTTATGGCCTGCAAATGGCATCACTTTAAAAATTGACATATTGGGGCGTGGCCTGTAGCGCCACCTGTTGTCTCACATGGCCCATGTTTGGTATGGTAGTTACTAATGGTCTGCAGTTTCAACATGCCAAATTTCACAACTTTTTACAATTGTGCTCTAGGGGCTGCCATTGACTCCCATGGGTAAAACATAATAATAAATATAACTGCAAGCAGTAATGGCGGATTCCTCCAAACACTGCGAACCATTTAAAAATGTTTATTTTTGACAAATTGTAACTGTATAGAAAAATGTATGCTGCAGAATTACCAATGGCATACCAAATCTGAAATGCAATACCATCAAGATCCACAAGGGCCTTTATTTCAAGCCAGTAAGTGAAGGAAGGGGGCTTGGTGAGCTTATCCATTCCAGAAAGCCTTGTATCTTTATGCATTAAGGCGTGGCCTGTAGCGCCACCTATGGGTAATGGTGGACCATTTGTGGTGTGGTAGTTACTCTTGGCCTATACTATTAGTGTTTCAGGATTTTAAAAACTTTTTACCATTGCATATAAAATCGGAAATGCAATACCAACAGGATCCACATGGGCTTTGGGTAAAGTGTGGTAGTTACTCTTGGCCTGTACTGTCAATGTGTCAGGATTTGGAGACCTTTTTACTATTGCATACAAAGTAGGAAATGCAATGACACCAAGGTCCTCAAGGGCCTATGCTGATATTCAAGGAATGAGTGGGGGCTTGGTCAGCCCACACAGTCCTGATATGTTGCGTGTGTGTCTTGCCAAGCCCGCGCGTGTCAAGGGAAGAATGAGTGTGTGAGAATTTGGAGCATGCGCGGGGAGGAGCAGGGGACACATTTCATTGTAAATTTCCCTAGAAATTAGCCAAGCATGCATGTTTCAAAGATTCACCAAAAATCGACCTTTCATCTTAGAGTCAACTTTTTCTCAGATTTGTGTACTAAACATTCTCAAGAGTCTTCATATGAACTTGTTTGACTGGCTTACGTGTAAAGCATTGCGAACCATTGAAAAATGTATATTCTTGACAAATTGTAACTGTATAGAAAAATCAATGCTGCAGAATTTCCAATGGGATACCAAATCTGAAATGCAATAACATCAACATCCACAAGGGCCTTTATTTCAAGCCAAGAAGTGAAGCGCTTTAATCTTCACAAGAAGTGAAGTGCTTTGTGCTTTAGGGCGTGGCCTGTAGCGACACCTATTGGTAATGGTGGGCCATTTGTGGTGTGGTAGTTACTCTTGGCCTATACTATCAATGTTTCAGGATGTTTTTAACTTTTTACCATTGCATACAAAATCGGAAATGCAATACCAACAAGATCCACATGGGCTTTTGTTAAAGTGTTGTTGTTACTCTTGGCCTTTACTATCAATGTTTCAGGATTTGGATAACTTTTTACCATGGCAAACAAAATCTGAAATGCAATACCATCAAGATCCACATGGCCTTTGCAAAAGACCAAGGAACACTCTCCTGAAATGTTGCGTGTGCGTCTTGCCAAGCCCGCGCGTGTGTCAAGGGAAGACCTATGGGTAATAGTGGGCCATTTGTGGTGTGGTAGTTACTCTTGGTCTATACTATCAATGTTTCAGGATTTTTATAACTTTTTACCATTGTATACAAAATCGGAAAAGCAATACCAACAAGATCCACATGGGCTTTTTGTTAAAGTGTTTCTTTGCCTATACTATCTATGTTTCAGGATTTTGAGACCTTTTTACCATTGCATACAAAATCGGAAATGCAATACCATCAAGAGCCACATGGGCCTTTTTTTCAAGCCAATAAGTGAAGGGAGGGGGCTTGGTGAGCCTATCCATTCCAGAAAGCCTTGTATATTTGTGCTTTTTGGCGTGGCCTGTAGCGCCACCTATGGGTAATGGTGGGCCATTTGTGGTGTGGTAGTTACTCTTGGTCTATACTATCAATGTTTCAGGATTTTTATAACTTTTTACCATTGCATACAAAATCGGAAATGCAATACCAACAAGATCCACATGGGCTTTTGTTAAAGTGTTTCTCGGCCTACACTATCAATGTTTCAGGATTTGAGACCTTTTTACCATTGCATACAAAATCGGAAATGCAATACCATCAAGAGCCACATGGGCCTTTGCTAAAGACCAAGGAATGAGTGGGGGCTTGGTCAGCCCACACTCTCCTGAAATGTTGCGTGTGCGTCTTGGCCGCGCGTGTGTCAAGGGAAGGCTGAGTGTGTGTGAGATTTTGGAGCACGCGCGGGGAGGAGCAAGGGAGACATTCATTGGAAATTTGCCTAGAAATTAGCCAAGCAAGCATGTTTCAAATATTCACCAAAAATCGACCTTTCATCTTACAGTCAACTTTTTCACAGATTTGTGTTATGAACATTCTCAAGAGTTTTCATATGAACTTGTGATTGAATCAGAGTATCAGTTTTTGAATGGCTGATGTGTAAAGCATAATTTTAGCGTTAGCGATAAGTTCAATTTGCTTTATATCAATCATTTTTTGAGATATGAATTTGCCTTTGCACATGGTAACATGTTGTAGTGTCTTCCTCCGATCTACCAAGTTTAGTGTTGATATCTCAAAGATTTGCTGAGACATGACTTCACATCCTGTTTTGCGGCTTTTCTGATGAATTTGATTGGCTGTACCGGACAGACGGTTATGAGGATCAAAATTCCTTTGATAACTTTTGTGAGGCTTGGTCTGAAGATCATCTCTGGTGATTTTGAAGAAGATATGACAAAAATTGTAGGAGGAGTAGGCTTTCAAAGGTTTTTGATAAAACCGGAAATGGCGGGAAATCTATATAACCGGAAATTAACGCCATGGTGTGCGTTGAACTCGGCTTGATCCAGGGAATCCAATGGTACCTCATTTTTGAAAATGAGTCATACGGTTCAAAAGTTGCGTGTGTAAACACAAGTCCAACTTTGACCCATTGGTGGCGCTAGAGTGGTCTAATGGGAGACATGAAACTTGGTGTAGGTATAGAAGAAACTGTCCTTAATGAGTGTGCCAAATTTCACAAAAAGTTGTCGATGGGGTCTAGGGGCTGCCATTGACTCCCATGGTACAAGAATTACAAAATATAACTGCAAGCAGTAATGGCGGATTCCACCGAACACTGCGAACCATTGAAAAATGTTTATTTTTGACAAATTGTAACTGTATAGAAAAATTTATGCTGCAGAATTACCAATGGCATACCAAATCTGAAATGCAATACCATCAAGATCCACAAGGGCCTTTATTTCAAGCCAGTAAGTGAAGGAAGGGGGCTTGGTGAGCTTATCCATTCCAGAAAGCCTTGTATCTTTATGCATTAAGGCGTGGCCTGTAGCGCCACCTATGGGTAATGGTGGGCCATTTGTGGTGTGGTAGTTACTCTTGGCCTATACTATTAATGTTTCAGGATTTTAAAAACTTTTTACCATTGCATATAAAATCGGAAATGCAATACCAACAGGATCCACATGGGCTTTGGGTAAAGTGTGGTAGTTACTCTTGGCCTGTACTGTCAATGTGTCAGGATTTGGAGACCTTTTTACTATTGCATACAAAGTAGGAAATGCAATGACACCAAGGTCCTCAAGGGCCTATGCTGATATTCAAGGAATGAGTGGGGGCTTGGTCAGCCCACACAGTCCTGATATGTTGCGTGTGTGTCTTGCCAAGCCCGCGCGTGTCAAGGGAAGAATGAGTGTGTGAGAATTTGGAGCATGCGCGGGGAGGAGCAGGGGACACATTTCATTGTAAATTTCCCTAGAAATTAGCCAAGCATGCATGTTTCAAAGATTCACCAAAAATCGACCTTTCATCTTAGTCAACTTTTTCTCAGATTTGTGTACTAAACATTCTCAAGAGTCTTCATATGAACTTGTTTGACTGGCTTACGTGTAAAGCATTGCGAACCATTGAAAAATGTTTATTCTTGACAAATTGTAACTGTATAGAAAAATCAATGCTGCAGAATTTCCAATGGGATACCAAATCTGAAATGCAATAACATCAAGATCCACAAGGGCCTTTATTTCAAGCCAAGAAGTGAAGTGCTTTAATCTTCACAAGAAGTGAAGTGCTTTGTGCTTTAGGGCATGGCCTGTAGCGACACCTATTGGTAATGGTGGGCCATTTGTGGTGTGGTAGTTACTCTTGGCCTATACTATCAATGTTTCAGGATGTTTTTAACTTTTTACCATTGCATACAAAATCGGAAATGCAATACCAACAAGATCCACATGGGCTTTTGTTAAAGTGCTGTTGTTACTCTTGGCCTTTACTATCAATGTTTCAGGATTTGGAGAACTTTTTACCATGGCAAACAAAATCTGAAATGCAATACCATCAAGATCCACAAGGCCTTTGCAAAAGACCAAGGAATGAGTGGAGGCTTGGTAAGCCCACACTCTCCTGAAATGTTGCGTGTTCGTCTTGCCAAGTCCGCGTGTGTGTCAATGGAAGACCTATGGGTAATAGTGGGCCATTTGTGGTGTGGTAGTTACTCTTGGTCTATACTATCAATGTTTCAGGATTTTTATAACTTTTTACCATTGTATACAAAATCGGAAAAGCAATACCAACAAGATCCACATGGGCTTTTTGTTAAAGTGTTTCTTTGCCTATACTATCTATGTTTCAGGATTTTGAGACCTTTTTACCATTGCATACAAAATCGGAAATGCAATACCATCAAGATCCACATGGGCCTTTTTTTCAAGCCAATAAGTGAAGGGAGGGGGCTTGGTGAGCCTATCCATTCCAGAAAGCCTTGTATCTTTGTGCTTTTGGGCGTGGCCTGTAGTGCCACCTATGGTTAATGGTGGGCCATTTGTGGTGTGGTAGTTACTCTTGGTCTATACTATCAATGTTTCAGGATTTTTATAACTTTTTACCATTGCATACAAAATCGGAAATGCAATACCAACAAGATCCACATGGGCTTTTGTTAAAGTGTTTCTCGGCCTACACTATCAATGTTTCAGGATTTGAGACCTTTTTACCATTGCATACAAAATCGGAAATGCAATACCATCAAGAGCCACATGGGCTCTTTGCTAAAGACCAAGGAATGAGTGGGGGCTTGGTCAGCCCACACTCTCCTGAAATGTTGCGTGTGCGTCTTGGCCGCGCGTGTGTCAAGGGAAGGCTGAGTGTGTGTGCGATTTTGGAGCACGCGCGGGGAGGAGCAGGGGAGACATTCATTGGAAATTTGCCTAGAAATTAGCCAAGCAAGCATGTTTCAAATATTCACCAAAAATCGACCTTTCATCTTACAGTCAACTTTTTCACAGATTTGTGTTATGAACATTCTCAAGAGTCTTCATATGAACTTGTGATTGAATCAGAGTATCAGTTTTTGACTGGCTGATGTGTAAAGCATTATTTTAGCGTTAGCGATAAGTTCAATTTGATTTATATCAATCATTTTTAGAGATATGAATTTGCCTTTGCACATGGTAACATGTTGTAGTGCCTTCCTCCGATCTACCAAGTTTAGTGTTGATATCTCAAAGATTTGCTGAGACATGACTTCACATCCTGTTTGGCGGCTTTTCTGATGAATTTGATTGGCTGTACCGGGTAGACGGTTATGAGGATCAAAATTCCTTTGATAACTTTTGTGAGGCTTGGTCTGAAGATCATCTCTGGTGATTTTGAAGAAGATATGACAAAAATTGTAGGAGGAGTAGGCTTTCAAAGGTTTTTGATAAAACCGGAAATGGCGGGAAATCTATAAAACCGGAAATTAACGCCATGGTGTGCGTTGAACTCGGCTTGATCCAGGGAATCCAGTGGTACCTCATTTTTGAAAATGAGTCATACGGTTCAAAAGTTGCGTGTGTAAACACAAGTCCAACTTTGACCCATTGGTGGCGCTAGAGTGGTCTAATGGGAGACATGAAACTTGGTGTTGATATAGAAGAAACTGTCCTTAATGAGTGTGCCAAATTACACAAAAAGTTGTCGATGGGGTCTAGGGGCTGCCATTGACTCCCATGGTACAAGAATTACAAATAATAAAACCACCAATAACAATAGGTTTCCTCCTTACGGAGGAATCCTAATAATAAAACCACCAATAACAATAGGTTTCCTCCTTACGGAGGAATCCTAATAAAACCACCAATAACAATAGGGTTCCCTCCTACCGGAGGAACCCTAATAAAACTAACAATAACTAGAGAGCATACAATTTCTGGGGAAATTGTGAGGGTGTGCTTGTGGCTGCCCCAGCTTTCCATACACTCCTGGTGTTTACATATTTCAAAAAGCATTTAAGTGTATGACTACAGTTCTGACCATTGTGTTCCCTTGATAATAAGTTTGTAAAAATGACATGCATCACTCAAATGGAGGAGAGGTGATACTGGTTGGTTGGAAGAGAAGGAGGCCAAATGTAGCTCATGAAGATGCATCGCTAGATAACTTATTAAATTGTAATCAGATATAAACAACTTGTTGGTTGCCCTATTATGTCCTATTATCCTCCTATCATCGCCCTATTATGTAATTTGAACGCCCTGTACGGCATCATTTGAGTAATGAGGGCAAGCGTAGGCTTATTGATTACTTAAAAAACGTTAAGTTTCATTATGCATCATAGAGGAGCCTAGTTAGAGAAGGATTTAGCAGTTTAATATTAGAAGCCTATTTTATTAATAATTTTCAGAGTAACCTCAAACCTTTCTTTTGTTTCTTTGACCTTACATTTTCTTTGAGGGCTTAGTGGTCTCGGTTTAACATCATTATTTATAGCGACATAATTACCGGACACTGTTAGCTCGCAATGTAGACAAAGAATGCCCCTGCAACAAAGTTGTAACTTGGTAACAAGTAGCCAGCTAGAAACCGAGCAGAAGTTTGTAGCCATATAAAGGCCTATAAATATAGGCTACTTGATTTGGCTGCAAGATTCGCTGATTTTGAGTGTCCAAGATATGATGGATTCTGATCTGGATCAACAGTCTAGCCATGTAGCTAAGGCTTGTCCGGGAAGAGTACATTTTTTTTTTACGGCAAGTCTGGAAGATCAATTTAGGCTAGTGCTACTTGCCCCGATGCACTGGACAAGTTATTAAAACTCAAACAAAATCAAATGCAATGTTAGGCCTACTTCACGTTATGTGCCACTCGTTACGTCTATCGATTTTATTTGAGCGAATTCTGCATCAGTAAAACCACCAACCCAAGATCTCTACAGACCAGCTAATTTCCTGCTCAACACTTCAACGGGGGCTTATTACTTGAAAGATGAATTAGGCTATTTACGGTCGTCTCAGTTACACCATGAGGGGTGGGAAATACTGTGATTTGCTTAAGAAGGCAAATGGCTAGTAAAACATAACATTTCATAATAATTTCAATAAATCAAGCAGCGCAGCAAGACCCAGTAAAATGTATATCCTACAGCTAAGCAAGGCTGAAGCAGGCTGACATTAATTATTTTCATGAACAGACAAAGTTTTGACATTGACAAAGTTTAGGCTGTGGCAATGAAGTTCAGGTTAGTAGTCAGATACTTTCACCTATTGAAAAACTTTTGAGTAAGGGGAAAGCCAAACATGTTCCGTCGCCGTTTGACTTTCTAAACATCTATAAAGAGATGTTTTTGTTAGCTACTCATTAGTGTCTCGGGTAGGCTACAGCGTTGCAGTGAGCCGCCACACTGATTTGAAACCACAGGTAATGGTCATTTCACCAACAAATCGTTTATTAATGTCAAAATAAATCCTACAACAAAAACGTATTTGTGAGGAATGTTTATTTTAACGATTGAAAACAGATGCATCATGACCACTGTAGTATGTGTTGCCCAAGCAACAGAGGCTAATGTCATGATGCTAATGCTTCAGTGAAATAGTAGACTACCGTTTCCGAAAGTAGATGTGGGCCTACTTACTTAATAATATCAGCTAATATTGTACATTACATTTCACAATTATGTTTCACACCACAAAGTAAAATGATTAAATATCACCCTGGCCTCTTTGCTTGTGGCGTTTCTGCAGCTGCCTTGCAGATTAGTATCCCCCAAGTTAACAGATGGGAAACTAATGTTCTGCTAGAGATAGTCACGCGAGTTTTCGTGACGTTGGTGACGTTAGTGGCGTCAGTGACTGTGGCTAGCAAGTTAGCCACCGTTAGCTTCACTTTTTGCCACAAAAACGTAATTTCTACTTAAACCGTGCAATGGAACATAAATCCCAATACAACCAACGCAATCGCTACCGAGACGAACCTTTTGACATCGCCGTTGTCTATGTAGTCCAAATATTGAGGCATCCTTAGGGGGGCGAAAAGAAACAATAAATAATAAATAATATATATGTGAGATAACAATGGTTTGTGCTCGCCGAAGGCAAGCACACCCCAACAATAGGTTTACTCCTTACGGAGGAATCCTAATAAGAAAAGGTAGAATCACTTATGTGGCTTCGCCGCTTCGCGGCTTGGCCACCAATAATAATAAGAAAAGGTAGAATCACTTATGTGGCTTCGCCGCTTCGCGGCTTGGCCACCAATAATAAGAAAAGGTAGAATCACTTATGTGGCTTCCCCGCTTCGCGGCTTGGCCAGCAATAATAATAATAAAGAGAAACAAAAAACAATAGTGAGAATGCTTAACAGCATTCTCACAACTAGAAAAGGCTGTTCCTGCGAAACAGCAGTGAGAATGCTGAAAACCTGAATGGGGATAGCTGACCATGCTAAAAAAGCTGAAAATAGTGAACATTTAGTAGAAAGTTATAAGCTGAATGTCTTGTGAACATTTTAAAGGTTAAATGGTGTCTCTATCTGAAAGTATGCTGAAGAAGTTAAGTTTGAAAGAGGAAGCTTTTTTAATGATTTGAAAGGATTTACCATTACTTTTAAAGGGAAAATAATTTGCACAATAACCTTAACATTTTTTTAAGTATAAAAGGGAGAAATACCAAAACACAGCACACATCTCCTGAAGGAGCTGAACGTTTGTTTTATTATATATATTTTTTTTTATTGCTGAAAATACAGAAATGAGAAAATACCAGCAAGCTGAAAGCTGAAATGAATTTCAAAAATGTGTGAGTCATACAAATGAGGCAGTGTGGAAGCTGAACTGCATGATCTAACAAAGCTAAGAGCTAAAATAGCCTACAATGAGGGAGAAGCTGAAAGCTCAACTGTTAAACAGAGAAGAAGTAGGCTAGCTAGTCATAACAAGAATATTATCGTTTTAACAGCTGAAAATATAGTTGAGATAGTAATAGCAGTAGCAGATGTAGCCTAACATTGAGTGCATTTACTCGGCTTTCTTAGTAGGATTCAAACATACAGCAGTAGGGCAGATACAAGAAGACATGGCGACACTTTGTTGCAGAAGGATGATGGTGCAAGTTTCGTCCGTGAAGCATACAACGATTAATAAAAAAGAATCATGTAGACGTGTTTATTGAGTAATCGCATAACTAATTACACATGTAAACGGAGTAATTGTATTATTGGCATGAACCGACAATTGCTAATAATCGGGTTTGATGAATGATGAACTTTATTGGTTCGTCGAGAATAACAGAAATTTGCCTAGCATCCATACCTCAAACAAGTTAAACTGCACGCAAAACTACACGTCCAATCCCCTAAAAAACTGATATTTTCCGAGACCCAAGACTCTGCCGAAACCAGAGATATTCTTTATATGTCTGTACAGTCAGAAATAGACTCTACCTGCAGTTTCCAAAACGTGACCCAATTCTGCTTTCATGGTGCTTGTTTGTTTGGTTGCCACGGTGATGGTGCAGCAATGATTGCTAACACGCCGAGGGCAGAGAAGTCCACCAAGAGCGAGATGATCAGCTCCCAATACACAGACCTGTGACTAGAGCTCAGAGGAAGTCTGTGGCAAGCAAGTTGCGTCAACCTGAACCTGAAGGAAATACTAGTCAGGTCATTGATGGAGAAACTAGTGAGTCTGATTGCGGGGTACAACCAGGGTGCAGATTGAGGGTAGGACGTAGTAGTGAGATCCCTGATAGGATTTTTGATGGGGTTTCAGATGCAGGGAGTAATGATGAGCAGTATGCAAGTTCTGGAAAGGATGAGGTGGCAGATGCCAGTGAGGGTGACATTCCTACCGGTAATGAGACTGATGGAGGTAATACGATAGCAGAGGGTAATACACCGACAGGGGCTGATAAGAGAAGTTCCCCTAAAGTGGAGAAGAGGCCTATTAAGCCTGTGATTAGATTGACATATGATGAAGCAGGCCGGCCCAAGGACCAACCGTTGACTATAGTTCACAGGGGGATAGTTATAAGGATTGGTTAGAGAGGAGTTCTAATTGGTAATGTTAGTGAAGTCTCATAGGGACATGAGAACCATTTAAGGGGGGGGAGTGTGTAGCCCCTTGCTAGTATTTTATTTCATATTATATTCATGTATTGTTTTTCTGTTCAGATATACTAATGCTGTTAAGTTTCATGTGTTCTATGTAATATATCCGCTGTTAATATTTGGATTTCATTTAATGTCAGCTTATTGGTTGATTAGTTTGACCCTTGACCCGATGTCGGGATATATATTGGGATGGAGGGAAGCGGAAGGGAGAGACGGTGGAGAATATATCAGAGTTGGTGTTTGGGAGTTTGGTTAATGTTGCAGTCCATATAAACTTTTAGGCTATAGTAAAGTTCATTGAGTGGTGTGTTGCCAACTAGGTAACCTTCAAAATACAGTAACTGGTGAGCTGTCGGATAGGCAACTCCGTGGTTACGAGTCAAACCAGGGACTGCATCAGACGGGAGGAGGACCGGAGTTGACGGATAGCCAAATCCAGGAGGTCTTCCATTCTTGTCTATACCAGCAAATCTCCGACGAACTCTGCCAAAGTTCTCTGGGACACCGTTGACCTGCTTGTTCAGCCCTGTAACCATCACCGCGCCACGAGGTGGCCGCTATTGCTGCGTCTTGCCCACGGACAGCAGCCGCCATCTTAGGCTGTGGAACAACGTGCCCGAGCCGAACACCTGTTGGCCTGTGACGGACTGAGGGGTATTAGTTTCAATCGGTAGTAGGATAATTACGGCCAGTGTTATTATCATCTAAATTGTAATGTCTTATATATATATACATATATATTAAATGTAAATGTGTGTTTGTTAAGTTGAATGCGTATGCATTATTTGTTGAAGAATTCAGGGCGCCCTTCTTAATTTAAGTTATGCCCGACAACGTGGCACGAGGGGCGCTACACCAACATTTACCTAGCATCCACACCTCAAACAAGTTAACCTAGACACAAAACTATACGTCCAATCCAAAAAATGAGGATATTTTCTGAGACCCAAGACTCTCCCGAAACCAGACATGTCCTTTTATATGTCTGTGCGGTCAGAAATACGACTCTACCGGCAGTTTAAAAACACGTCTACTTTCGAAATTCTCTGACGAATTTTACCCACCTCTCCATTGAAGTTAGTGAGATAATTTGAAAGGCTGTGTGCCACTCTGCTGGCTGTTCAACCAAGAAGGAGCTAAATGTTTCATGTATTTAAAACTGTCACGATTGAAAATTGGCTGAATATTTGAAAAAGCTGAATCATTTGGGGATAGCTGAATGTCTTGTGAACATTTTAAAGTTTGAATGGTGTCTCTAGCTGAAAGTATGCTGAACTGGTTAAGTTTGAAAGAGGAGGAATCTTTATAATGATTTGAAAGGATTTACCATTACTTTTAATGGGAGAATAATTTGCACAAAAACCTTCATTGTCTAAAAAGTATAAAAGTGAGAAATACCAAAAGTCATAGCCATCATCTCCTGAAGGAGCTGAACGTTTTGATATCAAAATTGTTGGAATCTGTGAAAGTATGTAGGACTAGTTAAAGGCTAAAAAAACGGCGGAAGAACTAAGAAGTTGATATAACTATGCATTTCCTGCTGAAAATGCGTTGGAATGCTGAAATCTGAATTTTCTTTTTTAAATGGCTGAAAATACAGAAATGAGAAAATACCCTCAAGCTGAAATTATTTTAACAAATGTATGACTTCCACAAAAGATGGAGTGAACTGCATCATCTGACGAAGCTCAGTGCTTAAAAACTATGCGGGAGAATACGTTTGAACGTTGTGAAGAATTAGTTTAATTTCAAGAGGCAGTGTGGAAGCTGAACTGCATCAACAAAGCTATAAAAGCTTAAATTGCCTACAATGCGGGAGAAGCTGAAAGTTGAACTGTTAAACAGAAGAAGAAGTAGGCTATAGTTGTAACAAGAATATTATAGTTTTAACAGCTGAAATTATAGTTGGGATTGTTGGTTTTGATTGAATGACACATACAGCAGTAGTAGGGCTGATACAGGAAGACACGGCGACACTTTGTTGCAGAAGGATGATGGTGCACGTTTTGTCCGTGGACCATACAAGGATTAATAAAAAGAATCATGTAGACGTCTTCAGAATTAGTTGTTGTAGTGTGGCATAAGATATAGCAGTATCAATAGTGGTAGTAGTTGTGTTGTGGTGCTCTTAGTCTTTTAATGAGACGAGTTGACTGAATCGCTTGTCTTGTGTCTCCACTAATCAGCTAATACCAATCACCTGTGTAAGAGACAGGCGCTTGTTTGTGTGGTTGCCACGGTGATGGTGCAGCTATGGCTGCTAATGCGCTGAGGGCAGAGAATACCAGAAATTTAGCAAGAATCCACACCTCAAACAAGTTAACGTAGACGCAAAACTATACGTCCAATACAAAAAATAACGATATTTTCCAAGACTCTGCCGAAACCAGAGATGTCCTTTATATGTCTGTGCGTTCAGAAATACGACTATAACGGCAGTTTAGAAATCTTGTTATTTTTTGTTTTCTGTGACGAATTTGTCACCACATTTGCATTGGACTCTATGGGGCGAGAGTTGGACTTTGTCTCGCTTTCGTCCGGCTCTGAACAAATGTGTAAGTCTTTTGGATTCCACAGACAACTGTCTACAACCAGCACAAAATTAGCTATATATTGATCCAAAAACGAAGCATGAAGAGCAAAAATTGTGGCAATGGTGGCAAACTAGAAATATGTTTTCAACGACATCCGAAGCTCCCCTCCGCTCTAAGCGATTCGGTCTGCGCTCTGGGCTTTCTTGTAAACACCCATGTAAATCTCAGAAACGGTTTGAAAAAGTCATGAAACGTAATCAGTGATATTGAAAAAAGTTGAATAGATATCAAAAAGCTGAATTATATAAAAATAGTTTAGTGTGAGTCACAGAGCCGAGTCTGTGACTCAGAGGCTAACGTCAAAACAAGACGCGGTCTCACTAAAATTCAAAAATTTTACACAAATAACAAATATGCTGACCCGCTGGCTGTCTCCAAAATCGCCATATCTTTAAAACACTGTACACAACAATGTAGAATTGACCCTGGTGCTAAATTAAGAAAGAACTCATCAGATGCAGACCGACAACACTTTTGTCGACGTTAACAACACTGTTATTGCTGCCGCAATCGTCAATGGAGGCTGACGGGTCTCCCCCGTAGCAAACAAATCAAAGTTTTTACAGCAACCTACATTAAAATCTCACCACCTGGCTGTCTTCACAATAGTCATATTCTCATAAGATTTCCCTCTTTCTGTTTTTTCGTGTAAAATTTAACTATAAAATTAGTTACGAAAATACTACTATGACGCTTTCTAGCATGGCTGCCGCCTAAAAGACTAGGCGGTCTCATGGGCGACCCGCACTCGCTCAAATTACAAAGACTTTGACGACCTAAATCAAACATCCGAGATTTCAGTTCCACTCGAAATCGCTTTCTCAACAAAGCCAAATGGTTGGGATTTTTGGGGTGGGATTTTTCACTCGTAATCCAAGCTCCAATTTGTGTGCTAGAACGTCTCTATCACGTTGTATCCATGCGCCGTTGCAAACGTGTGTTGACGTGGTGACGTAGCTAGCACAGGTTACCCTTCGTCGACAAAAGGAACTTTGTCCCCACAAAAACCTTGCAACCTCCTAAACTGTGCAACGGAACGTAAATCCGAATAGAAGCAACGCAATCGCTACCAAGACGAAATGTTTGACACCTAGGCTGTCTATATAGTCCAAATATTGACTGAGCCTTAGGGGCGCGAAAATAAACAACAAAAAATTATAATATATGTGAGATTACAATGGTTTGTGCTAGCCGAAGGCAAGCACACTCCAATAATAATATATATGTGAGATAACAATGGTTTGTGCTCGCCGAAGGCAAGCACACCCCAATTACAATAGGTGCCTCGCTGCTTCACTGCTTGGCCCCTAATAATACTACAAATTACAATAGGTGCCTTGCAGCTTCGCTGCTTGGCCCCTAATAAGAAAAGGTAGAAACACTTAAGTGGCTTTGCCGCTTTGCGGCTTGGCCACCAATAATTAGAAAAGGTAGAATCACTTATGTGGCTTCGCCGCTTCGCGGCTTGGCCACCAATTAGTACAATTCCGGGTGTCTTTATATCACGTTGTACTATCAGAGTTTTCAGATAATTATTTTGAAGTAGCAAAATAGGAGGTTTTCTGTGCAAAACCTTGTGCAAAATGTTTGCTATTTCAACATCCAGGAAAAGGGAAAGACTGAATAAAGAAATGCATTATCTACAGAATATAAATACCTGCAAAAGAACAAACCGAGGCTGGAAAGTCTTTCACCTCATGGACTAGCCATTTCAGACCCAGCCGGAACTAAAATAAATGCCAATTCACAATAAAAGGGTGCTTTGAAAGAAATTAGGCTTTTTTTCTGTCTCTTTGGCATGGACGAAGTAGAATTGTATTAGTCTCTCCTTCCTTCTCCCCCTCCTTCTCCCTCCAGCTCTCCCCTGCAGACTCCCTCCCGCTCTTCTCCACTCTCTCACTCCCTCCCTCTCTCGATTTCTTTCTCACTTCCATCTCTGCTTCTTCAGTAATTAGCTTTTGTCGTCAAACCTATACTTTCCATACAAAGGCCTCTGAGAAAAGTCATTTGCTTTAACACATGTTTTCCAGAGTCTAGACTCTAGATCAAGGCTTGGATTCTGAAAAACATGATTTTTTTCTTGTAGGTTTGAACGACCACCTTCCTGGCAATGTGCAACAACAATGGATTGTTATCAATAAAAAAAAAAAAGTTTTGCCCTTTATACCTGAGGCCTGTTCCATAAAGCGAGTTTACCGAATAAGCCAGCCCATAGCAAGACAACATTGAATTAATATTGATTTTCCATCTAAATCATCAGAATGGTTGAGATTGAAATCTCAATACTAAATAAACGTTGAATCACTATTGCAATATTGTTGAAACATAGGGTAGGCCTACATTGGAATAACATTGATTTATAGTTGTCCTGCTTAATTGATTAAACATCGATTTGCAGTTGACCGGGTAAACAGCAACAATGTTAAAAAGTCATTGAAGTTATAGTTGACTAGGAAATGAAAAGACGATTATAGAGCTAGTTGACCAGGAACAATGATCGAAAAGTCATTAAATTATAGTGGACCGGGAAATATGATCGAAAAGTCATTGAGTTATAGTTGACCGGGAGACCATAGTTTGGTAGGCTAAATCAACAAACTTGTTTTCATTTGTAGATCCACATCAGGTAAGCAGAATATTGAGCTAATGTGAAATTGTACCAAATGTAATATTTGTGTATTGTTTATTTACATTGTCTATATTAAATTCTCAATAGTTTATACTTGAATCTGACTAGCCAATTTACCAACTGTACTGTAGCTAGCTAGTGCTAACGGCTAGAGCTATTTCTAGTCCCTCATCAGAAATGTGGATATAACGTTATGACGTTATGACAAAACAATGTACTTGAATAGGTAACGCTAGATCCATACCATGCTCAAAAAATTTGGGCTTAAAAATCCAATGGTTAGGGGAATCTTCATTTTCTCAATTTGGTAGAGCAAGACTTTACTAGTAGAGCTAGCCTAGTCCACTGGTGTCATCGACAACCCAGACACATTCAATAGATAAATGATCAAGTTTGATGCTGCACAAGACAATTATGATAAGATACTCGTTGTTAGTTTGAGATAGTGTTTTGATATATCAGTGTAGGAGGGTACTTTTCTTAGTTGCTGTGCCAAATCTTTAACAAATGAACGTAAGGAACGGTCGCGACTGTTATGGGGTGGAACGTTGGAAAGTTTGACTGAAGACTTGATTACACAGAGAACATCAGAATAAAAAATCACAACTGAAAGTCATAACTTTGTGTTTGTTTGTATGTTTTCTGGGGGGCTATTCGTCGTAGCTCGCTAAGCAGTTTAGCGAGCTAATTTTCAGGCTAAGATAAAACACGCCCCTATTTTTGGTTCGTGGAGGCAAGTTTAGATAAATCACCATAGTAACATATCAATTAGCACTAACCTGCTCGAGAGCAGGCTAACGTAAGTGTAGCTGGATAAGCTTGCCACACCCCCGGAAAATAATTGGCAGCTCCCTTTTTGAGAGACCCAGCTGACCAAGGAGATATAGTTCGTTTAACTTTCCATACCAATAGAGTTCTTCACGATCGCCAAGATCCTTTATTTCACACGGATGAGTTCTTGTTTGAGCGATATCGATTCAGCCGACAAGGACTCATTTATTTGCAAGACCTTCTCGGGCCGTATATTGCAAATATCACACGCCGCAGCAAGCTATCCCTTACAAAAAAGAAGTATATTAAAGTATACTATAAGTATACTAAAATATGGATCATACACTTTTAGTTCACTTTTGATATACTTTTAAGAAGAATGCTCTGAAAATAGATCACTTTTAATATACTTTTAAGAAGTATACTTAGAACATAGTTCACTTTTAATATACTTTTAAGTATGCTTTGAAAATAGTTCACTTTTGATATACTTTTAAGAAGTATACTTAGAAAATAGTTCACTTTTAATATACTTTTAAATATGCTTTGAAAATAGTTCACTTTTGATATACTTTTAAGGAGTATACTTAGAAAATAGTTCACTTTTAATGTACTTTTAAGTATGCTTTGAAACAGAAAATTGTATACATTTCTTCTGGAGTAAGATGTACGTTTTCTATTATTATACAGCAAAAGCAGTCAAAATAATTTTAAAGTACATTACAAGTTACATTTTTTTGATCCATCTCATTCTAATTATTCATGTCTATGAAAATCTATTATGCATTGCCCATTGAATTTTTTTGTTAATGAAGCTGTCACCTTAATTACTGCCAAAACATTCTGAAGCCCTATACTCTTATACTAATAATTATCAATTGGAGTATTAACGGAAAAAAAAGAAAAAGCTACTTTAGAATTTGAACAGGGATGCAAACGGCGCGCTTTTCGGCGCCTCCCGCTTTTTTCACGTCAGTTTGGGTGACTTGTGTGAATCGTGCAGATCCGAATAGTTTTTTTTAGGGGGGGGGGGGGGGGGGGGGGGGTCTGATTATAATTGTACCAACAGTAATTCTGGATTGCCTCCACCAAACAAGTAAATAGGAAATAAGCAAATCAGCAGTATGCAGTCAAGCCTACTCGTGTGTCTTCTTGTATCTTTTACTGTCTATGGCGAGGTGACTCAATAGGCGGATCCGGACCTAGACGCAATACAAGCAAGTTTTCATTGGTGCATGATTTTGTTCTATAGCCTATATTTTTTTCCTACTAGATGTGCTTTATATCTTCCGTGTCCAATCTAAAGCTCCATCAGGAGCTGTAATAACTGTAATCACCATGACAACTCACTCACTCAACGTTGGCCGCAACCTTTGTGGGTCACGCAGGTTGTGTGTGTCATTCGCAACAACGCAGGCTCATCGATTTGGCTAGCAATGGCTAGCAATTTCGCCAACAAATACCAAGAAATAGGTTGCAGCAGTTTCTCTTTTGACTACACTTGCAAAATCCGCTAATGGGACTGAGCTTGAATAGCTTCGGCGACCTTTTATAGTACAAAATCGCTATAATTAAAAAGGAGATGCAGTCTTTCGACAAACCCTCCAATCATCAAGCAGAAACCCGGCGTGCGTTACGCTGAGCGTCCGTGGGAGGGACATAATTGCAGCATTTATCCAATGACCGTATAGTTTCAAAGCACAAAAAAAACTGTTCAAAGCAGCTCCATTCAAGTCCCTGGACGCTGGGCTTCAACAGAGAAATGCACTGTGACGCTATGGGAAAGTATGAGAGGAAATCGAGTCAGTCGACCTGCTAATATAATGTATCTGATTCTGAACGAACTCGTCTTTGAGATGAACGTGTTCTAACACATTCAAAATGTTAACACAATAGTAAATATTTGACCATACATTTTTTGACATTTTAGGGGAAGCCGAGCTTCCCTTGCAGTCTTAAAGAAATCGCCTACTGTCATGGATTTTATTGGGAAGGTGACCATACACAGCTTGTGGCAAGTAGAATAAACTACCTCTCAAAAGTAAGACCCTACAGGCCTTGTCCTCCATTGATCTTGTGGTGAGGGGCCATTCCCAGGCTGTTTCTCAGCTGAAGGAGTTGGCTTGGATCATCAACATTTAGTGCCCTTAGAGGTGGCCAGGAAGAAGAGGAAGAAGGAGTAAAACCAGAAGAAGTGCTAGATAGTTTAATAAGAGTTTATGTATCGGAATAAAAAATGAAATAGAATATTACAAATAAGTGTTGGTGTATTTTGATCTTCAGAATGTCATTTTACTCTATGTGCATATAGGGGTGGGCCAGGGATGTCAGGGGGTTGGTGGCAAAGTAAGGATATGGATATTTGCTGGGGGGCGAGCGCTGAAATTACTTCTCTCTTTTTAGACCATACATGTGTTTGCATCCCTGTTTGAAGGTTATACTGTCAAACTGACTGAAGAACGAAATAACAACGTGAAATAATGAAGATAGTGTGGCTCATTGGCTAGTCAATTCCCAAGATGCAAGGCAGTAAATAGTGTAAAGTTTGCCGTTTGTTTGAAATACAAATGTAACTTCATGAATTTTGTTTTTTAAATGTTTCTGCTTAGAATGTAGTGTTGTGTTGCGTGGTAATTGTAATTGTTGTGCTGGTTTACCATTGTAACCATGAGTTAAATGACTGTTACGTTTCATCAGAAGAGCTGGATTCGTAAAACAATGATGCCTGTGCAGTAAGTAGCTTCCTTCAGAATCTGCAGTGTGACTGTGAGGGCCCCCGTTCTCGCCATGTGACGCAAGATCTGATCTGAGGGTCCCCTAAACATTTTAATTTATTAGTAAGTCACAGTGAAATTAAATTGACAAAGTTTACTTCTTGAGGTACTTACATTAAATATAAAGTGCACTTGAAAGTATAGCAAAGTATACTTTGAGGCTCTTTAGGAAGTATACTTCATGAACTGAAAATGCACTACACAGGTTACTTTAGAGTATTCCAAGGTATACTTTTAAGTACTTTAGGAAGTATACTTTATGAACTGAAAGTGCACTACACAAGTTACTTTAGAGTATTCCAAAGTATACTTTGAAGTACTTTAGGAATTATACTTGATGAACTGAAAGTGTACTACACAGGCTACTTTACAGTATTCAAAAGTAAACCTTGAAATACACTATACGTGTACTTTAAAGTGTACTAAATGACCTAAAAAGTGGGCCAATTCAGTTTACTTAGTACAAAAATAGTATATAAATAAGTACACCGCTAGTATACTTTAAGTAACATGATAATAGTATACTTTTTATACTAAGTATACTTACAAAATAAACTTGAAGTATACTTATTTTTTGTAAGGGATGCTTTATGAGCTTATGCTGCTGTATGTGAATATGTAACGCTATGTTCTAAGAAATGTCTTGTCTGTTGTGCCTGTGCTTTTTATGTTTCACGGTGGGAGAGTGGGAAACGTCATATCGATTCCTTTTTATGTCTTGACGTGAAGAAATGGACAATAAAGCTTCTTGAAACTTTTACTGTGCTTCAGACTCTCTGCATAGCCTTGAGGTTTTTTGCGTCAGGTAGGCTACATTTTTATACAGTATAGGCGATGCAGAAAACATTGGCAAAGCCACAGCATGCGTTGCTGTAAGAAAAGTGTACTTGGCGCTTAACCAGCTGATGAATCAATTCATCATATTCCTGGCCATGCCCCAGTCAATGAAATCAAAGAGGGATTTACACATAGGCCTACATGCATATACACATATATAGGGTGATATCAGGTAAAATGGGCCATTTAAGGTTTGGGGGTCCCAGCCCTGAGAAGTAACAGGGGATTTGATTGCTTTATGGTTTATGGTGGGCGGGCCAATAATTCAAACAAGACTGCACCAGAAAGATGCATGGTAAGTAGCCTGGCATACCAAATCTAATTAAACTATTATAAGGATGATAAATCTTTTTTTTTTTTTTTACATGCACATACAAAAACTATGCATATCTGTCTTGATGGCATCAGTCACAAATAATGTTGTTAGTTTGGTATATGAATTTTTTTTTTTTTTTAAGTTATGTTTTTCTTGGTGGTCCAATTTACCTTAACCCACTGAGGTAAAATGGGCAACATGGTTTCAGATAAAATGGGCCATCATCTGTGTCACTCACAAACACACATACACATGTGTTGGAGTGTGTGTGTGTGTGTGTGTGTGTGTGTGAGGGTGTGTGTGTGTATCACACCATGACCCCCCAAACAGTAATAATGGTAGTAGATATTTTATGTACAGTGAGTATGGCGAAGGAGAAGGAAGCGAGAGGAGAGGAGAAAGGGAGAAGGAAAGAGAGTAGGAGCAAGGACCAGAGAGGAAAGGATAAAAGACAAAACAGGGATGGATAGGAAGGCCAAACAATTACAATCTGTGGAAAGAGGAGAGGATGAAGGGGGCCTTAGATGAATACATGGAGGGAGAGAAGAAAGGAATTACAGTGAGTGTGCACCTCTTATCAAGAGCATGGGGTGTGCCGCAATCAACACTGCAAAGACGCATCAGTGGAAAGGTGCCTGGCAGTGAACATGTGTCAGGGCAGAAGCCCTACCTTCCACAGGAGGCAGAAAGGGAGCTTGCTGCCACCCTCAACACATTGGCGCAGAGGGGGTTTCCCTTCACAAAACGTGATG